>NC_136262.1:65392216-65559716 GCF_964187855.1 Myxine glutinosa
AAAGAGTGCGCTGTCAAGAGTGGAGGTGAGAGTAGTATGAGTGGCACGGAGCGTGAGTTGGTTGTGACAGGTGAGCGAGGATGTACACCTGGGATGGAAGGATGCACACCTGGAATGGGAGAGCGTGAGTGGGAATGCACGCTGGAGTTGGTGGTGAGGCACGTGGTTGGGTGTGCGAATGAGAGCACACCTGTGATTGTCACAGAGGAGGTGACCGAGGAGGGGGTGCGAAGAGGTGTATTGGTGAGGTGTGCGAGTGACGAATGTGTGCCAAAGTGTTCGGTGGTCAGGTGTGTGACCAAGGCTGTGAGTGGAATGGGTGTACCTAGGTGTGTAAGGAAAGGTACGAGGAGCATGGAAACGGCTGGATGTGTGAGCAAGGAACGGGCTGCGGGGTGTAAGCGTCCAGGTGAAGCATCGACGTTAGACGGGTTAGAGGTTAGAGCGACTTTTAGCCGAAGCGGGCCCTCGGTGCGTGCTGGGCCTCGCTTTGAACGGCCGCGTCCGTGCTCCACTAGGCGGAGCTGGCAGCCCGATAGAAAGGGTCGTCATGGCGACCACTTTTTGGTGAGACGTGCCGGCAGGTCGAGATCGGGGCATTGGATGGCTCCACGCCGAGGTGGTGCGTGGGATCTCGGCACGGGTAAGCCCCCGTCCCTGCACCGAGTGCCGGACGCATCCAGCCGCTGGCACAAAACAACCAGCATCCATTGCTTGGCTTTACGAAGCCGGGCTTTGGACAGGAATTGGCGCACCGAGAGGCATTGGTGAGTGGACTGGGTGATGAGGTTAGTGTTTTGGACCCAAAATTAGAGAAAAACAAAATTTGATGATTGGCAAGGGATTGGCAGTGGTGATTGGCGGATGATGGGTAGTGATTGGCAAATTTTTGATTTGTTGAGATTTGATGTGCAAAATTGGTAGTGAGAGACCCCCGATGTGGTGGGATGGCAAATCCACCATCCTTCCCATATGGGGGCAAAGGAGCAATAGATTATGGGGTGTATGGCAGTGAAAACTAGCCCGGGTGGGTTAGGTTATATTGATAGGGCCCTAGAAGATGACATTAGGTAACGTTAAGTTTAGTTAGTGACTGATACCTGTAGTGGGGACGCAGGTAGATTAGTGTGGATGATAATGACGAGGGAGCGCAATAGTTTAAAGGGACGACTGGGAAGCGCAAGTTTCAGAGGGGAGTAGTTAGCTGAGATGATGCCGTGTGTGTGAGAATTGAACAGGTGTGATTGCACAGGTGTGCAACTGGACAGGTGTGTGGAGCAGTGTGTGAGTAGTGAGTGTTGTGGATCAGCGCGAATGCGCTTGGGGAGAGAAGGGTGCAGGTGGCACCAGGTGTGAGAGCACAGGTGTGCAAGTACAGGTGTGTGGAGAGAGTTGGAGTAAGTGGTACGGAGTGGTGTGCATGGTGCGAAGGTGTGGATGGGGGAAGAGTGGACCCCTTTCACGAGTACCCGGGGCGGGTAGTGTAAGTGTTAGGTAGAGGGTATAGGTAAATTGTGGTTGGATATTGGCATTTGTGGTGCGGGTGCAGAAGGGTGTTGTGGATGGGTGCATTAGTGTCGTGGAAATGGCTGGGCGTGTAGCCTGTTAGTGTGTGTAGTTGGTTGGGCACTCCACCACTGTGAGGATGTCGGCCAGGTGAGGCCGCAGGTGGGCTCTGGGAGCCGGTAGTTGTGAGTGGGTGCCTGAGGATCCCGGGTGTGGATCGGGCAGCCCAGTGCCAGAGAGGGCACCGAGTGGGGAGAGTGCCAGAGGGCCTTCCCCAGGTAGTTAGGTTAGGGTAAGGAGCAGGTAAGCTCGGAGGCAACTGCAGTGGTGGAGGTGTGCAGGTGGGTAGACCCACTGGGAGAGGTACACGCCACAGCCCAGAAATTGTGCGAGGGCACCGGGAGATGAATCGGGGGAGTGAGACCCCAAATTGAAAAGCACCACAGTTTGGCCAATGGGAATTGGTTTTTAGAACCCATAGTGTAAGAGGGCCAATGGTTTGGCCGGAGAAAGACCCCGGGTAGTGTAAAGTTGTTAAAGTCATTTAGGAAATAGTTAGGATTGATGAACCTGTCGCACCATACGCAGCCACTTACCTGTGGTGATGATGATGACTCCACACCTGTGTTTTCTTTGTTTTGTGTTGCAGAAATGAGAATTGCTGTGAGGATTTGTGAGACGCATCACGACGTGGATGAGACATTGGGGTGATTCCACCTCTCCCTCCCTAGGAGGGACTGATGAAGAATTGGTAATGGCAAATTTTCATGAGAGTTGAAAATGGCAAATTTGATTGGTTAGGAGGGAGAGAAGACGAATTTGGTATATGGGAGGAACGGGGAAGACAGTAGGGATGTTTGTTGATTTGTAAAGTAGATGTTTATGGGTAGTGTTGTGTTTTGTGGATACAGTAAGGGGTAAGGGAGGGGCCATGTAGGTTACCTGGTGGGGGGGGGGGGGGGCGTACGGTAGGAACGTACCTGTCTCACCTGGTTCCCATGTGCCCCCAGTGTGCATCATCTTGTATTGCGTGCACTTTTGCGCCCTTACCACCTTACTCACTTGTCTGCTTCTTTTGTCTCCCACCTCCGAGGATCTGGCTTTGGGGTAGAGAGAGAGGAGAGAGAGGTGCTGGCTTCGCAGTTGTGGGCCTGCACTTTCGCTGCTTGCTGCTTGGATCGATACACCATATGGACCGCAATGTTTGTGGCCACCCACAATGGACCGCAGTTCTTATGCGGCCGAGCACCACCCGTGGATGGACCTATGGGTCAACGTGGCACCTATGCCATACAGGTGAACCACTCTTAGTTGGCCCCTGACGGCCACAATAAAGAAATGGACGCGGTTGGCGCCTTTCTTTATTTTTGAAAGAAGTAAGAAGGCCAAGTGCACCACACGAAGGCAAGACCAGCGGCAGAACATCGGCCGGCTGCGACACCACACAATGATTTATAAACACTTTATTGGTGCACCGGATGGTGCTCACTGTGTGATGGGGTGGTGCTTTTGATGCTTGGAAGGGGTGCTCTGCACATTATTAAAGGCCGTAGGCCACAGAGCACTCGTGGGTTGGTGTATCGATGCTGGCATGCGTGCTCTCTCTATGCATAACATCTGCATGTGTCCCTCCAAAAACAGGTCCTGGATCGTAGTGTAAATATCAGCGTAGTCTTGTAAAAAATGCTCCCTACCGGCTGTATGTTTAGTTTGAGAATTCTTTCCGGATTCGGTTATCCTGTGGGTGTGTTTCTGAGAGGAGAAGGGTGCAACGTCGCAGGGGGACATATTTACTCATTTGTGAATATCTGTAAAACTGTCGCACTCAGGGTAGAGTTAATAGTAGTGGGAACTACATCTGAGTGCCACACTAAACTAGGTAAAAATTTATCGGGTCGGGACGCCCCGAGGGTAGAGAAGGGTGCAATGTTGCGAATATGGAATTTGGCCTCCATATCCGCTTGTAAATATTCCCCTATTTCCCCAATACTCCCCAACTATCCCCAATCCCCCATTCCCTAGTCCCATTGTCTGTAAACAACACTCTGTAGAACCGACCTTCCCCTTTTTCCCCCATTAAATGTCGTGCCCAGGTCCACCGCATCACACGTAGACAACTTTCGGACATCTTGCTAGTTATTCTTAGTCTATGTCAGTTAAGGACTCGTTTCCATTAATTCTGACTCTTCGTTGCACCAGAATGTGATTATATGGCACCAGTAGTGAGTTTAGGACCTTCCCATACCTCCTCCCATCTTCTTCCCCAAACTACAGCAACAACAACAACTACAGCTACAACAACGGCGCGCGGGGGGAGTGTGCGTCCTCACACCGGCTCGGTTAGCCGCCATGACGATGCGCTCCGACGGGGTTACCACGAAGGGGCTCCTTGTCAGCCCCTCGTCAAGGGCGGAGCCGATAACCCCCCCCCCCCCAGCACGCACCCAATGAGAAGCAACGTGCCGATTCCATCTGGGGCGGAGCTAACGAGCCGAGGGCGTGTCACTCCCCGCCGGATATACGCGGCCACGTACCGGACGTGACGTGAGATGTGCCCCGAGCTTGAGAAGACAAGAGAGCCACCTCCGAGCACTGAGAGACCTCCTGCATCTTTTGGGCCGCGCTATCCTGTCCCTGAGCACAAGGTGCACCTTGTGCTGGCCATCGAATACCCGCTTTCCTTGCCATCAATCCCCGTGTGAGTCAGTTTTTGTCCTGTTTATCTGTCGTCTGTCATCTGTCGGGGCTATTATAAGACCGTAATTAAGTGCCTATCTTACTATGCTGTACCTCTCATCCCTGTAATCTGACCTTCCGCCCTAATATAATCTCCTCCGGAGGTCTTGAGAACCGTATCCCTGGTGTCGTGTCATTTTAATCCAGCAGTTGTGTCCTTTTCCTTCATTGATTTAGCATAGCGCGATTTGGTCAACGTCGGGTGGAATCGGGTGAGTTGGGGAAGAATCGGGGCAACTGTTAGGTCGCGGCAATACCACCGCTCGGTAAATAACATCTAAGCCGCGTCCGTAACAATACATACATATATATATACATATATACACACATATATACACACATATACACATATATATATATATATACACATACACACATATATATACATATACATACATACACACATATATATACATATACATACATACACATACATATATATACATACACATACATACATACACATACATATATATACATACACACACATACATACATACACACATATACATACACACACATACATACATACACACATATATATATATATATATATATATATATATATATATATATATATATCTATCTATCTATCTATATCTATATATATAACACAGTTTGTGTGTGTGTGTGTGTGTGTGTGTGTGTGTGTGTGTGTGTGTGTGTAAATGTTACCGATAGACTCCTAAACGGAGAGGCTCACGTACTTGATATTTGGCACAGACATGGACATTGAGCCTGGGACGAACATGGCTGACCTAAAAATTTATTTCATAATATGTTTTTACCATATTTTTATCTCAGCGCGAAATATTATGACCGGAATCTGACCGGAAGCAGAGCAGCGCGCTGATTCGCTCAGAGCGATCACGTGATGTTCGTTGCCGCCATTAACTCAGTTACGCGTTCGCACGTATTTCAGAGTGATTGCGTTTTTGCCGGGTACTTCTGCATGATTAGCATTTAGCATGATTTAGCATGTTTCACATAGATTTGTTTTCAGCGAGCAGAAGTACCCGGCATTGTACGAATAATATATCGATAGTGCCGTGTAGGGGCGGAGTGATGCCGCTGTGGGAGGGACCGAGCAAGGTCGCTGTGGGCGGGAACCGAGCGAGGTCGCTGTGGGTGGGCCAGGGCGAGATCGCTGTGGGCGGGGCCGGAGCGAGGCAGCTATGGGCGGGGCGAGAGAGGTTGCTGTGGGCGGGGCCGAGCGAGGTCTGCGTTAGTGCGTTGCCGTTGCCTGGTATAAAAAGGTGGTGCTTGATGCTCTCTGCGTCAAGATAGGGACTTGATGTCCGTATCTTTACAACAGACATTCCAATGATGATGATGATAAATGTAATACAACTCAAGGAAGGCCCACAACTCAAGAGAGTGGAAAAAAAACAATAAAATGAACAAAAATACGGGGAAGGAGAAGCAACCACTCAGAAGAATGACAGAAAATCATTTCCCTTAAATGTACCGTGTTCACCAACTAGCACGACCAGGTACAGGACACCAAAATAATTTCCCTTACACATATCGTGTCCACCAACCAGCAGGACCATACCACTTACCTCTGGATCAAACTGTATTGCAAATATTAAAACGGTTTTTACATGCTGCCGTCTCCTAGCAACCAATGAAATTTTTCAAAAATATTGTAGCTTCACTTTTCACAGAGTATGAGCGTTCTATATATTTTCAATTCAGTGCGCCCGACTCGCTCACGTACTTGATTTGTGGCATAGACATGGCCATTGGGCCTTCACGGTGTAATTTGTGCGAGGCTTTTGTCCGAGTGAGCTTGAGTCGAGAGGGCGAATGTACGGGTTTGGAATGTACGGGTCTCCCTTCCCCCGCCCGGCAACGCCGGTACTGGAGGGCGTCACAGGATCGGTGAGTCTCCAAAATCCGCTTCGTGCTGTTGCGAAGATTCAGGACGATGTCGCGATTGTTGTGCTGCTCTCCGACCATGAGAACTGCAACGTCATTGTTGACTGGCCCTCCCCTTCCCTCACCCTTCCCCCTCCCTCCACCCTACCCCTTTCCCCCTCCCCCTCCCTTTTCCCCCTCCCCCCTACCCCTTCTCCCCCTCCCCCTCCCACCCCTCTCCTCCCTCACGTTTGTACACGGAATGCCGGGTACTTCCCCCCCCCATCCCCTCATCTTCCCCCTCCCCTCCCCCGCCCGGTACTTCTGCTAATATATATATATATATATATATATATATATATATATATATATATATATATATATATATATATATATATATATATATATTGTTGCGGAGATGAGGACTGTATATTTTTGGATTGTGTGCTGTATTATTATTATTATTATTGTTATTCTGCGCCCCCCTACCTCCGGAGCTGTGTAAAGGTGAAAGGGCATCCCATAATTAGTCCACAAGCATACACATCAGCCAAATAATAGAATACCTCTGTTTGATAGTTATCTCTTATTATGTGTTTTTAGAGTAAGGCTGTGTCGCCCATTAATTGAAATACTCCATTGCACCAGTGAAAGAGATAGATTCCCTTCATTCCCACTCCCAACACTTCCATTCCCCCCTTTTCGTCAATTGCAATTCGCATTGCCAACTGCATGTTGGGCGGTTTTCCCTTCATCCGCCATTGACCACGAGGCAGGGTTGGGGAAGAAAGGCGGGTCCCCACCTCGTCAGAGGGGAGGAGTGAGCCAGCCCCACTCGACCAACCATGAACAAGGGGTTTGGCTTGAGAGGGCGGGGAGAGAACGTTTGGGGGAGGTTCGCAAAGGTTGAGGGGCGGGGCCTATATAACCCACGGCGGGGGTGTTCCCAGGAGAGATGCACTTTGAGTTGAGACAAGGAGGGACGAAAAAGAGCTGGGTCATCAGAGCAAGAGCGCGTAAGGAGGAGAACCCGTCACGCCAGACCCCCCCACCAGCGCATCGGCTCCACCAAGCAGCTCCGACCCGTGATCCCGCGCACACGACAGGCCCGGTGGCATCAGCGGCCGTCGAGGTCCAGACCGACGTCCCGTGCGGGATCAAGCTCCAGCCAGCTCCGTGCCGTCCCCCCCCCCCCCCCTCCAGCCACACACCTCCTTCCAGCAATCCACTCTGCAATTCCCCGCGTGAGTCAGTGTCTTTGTTTGTTCTGTCCTGGGAATAAGTTAAGTCTGTATAACTATAAGCTAGTATTTGCACTGTGTCACCTGCGTCTTATGTGTTGTAAATAAACCTTGATTGCTCCTTTTTGCTTGTGTAAATAATAAATCCCATTACTCGTCTGTACGTCTTCTCGTTTTATTCCTTTTCCTCTTTGCATTGCGTCGTTTTAGTCTTTTCCCTCATTGAGCAGCTGCACTGCGATCCGGCCAACGTTTGGGCGGGATCGGGTTCTAATCGGGGAGTAACTGTTCGGACGCGGTAATACACCACCGCTCGGTAAAATAACATCTTTAATCCGCGTCTGTAACAATATATATATATATATATATATATATATATATATATATATATATATATATATATATATATATATATATATATATATATATATATATATATATATACAGTGAAACCTTGACTTACGAGTGCACCAACTTACGAGTTTTCCGAGATACGAGCCGTCGCTCGGGCGGTTTATTGCTTTGAGATGCGAGCCGAGATCTGAGTTACGAGCTTACGCCACCCGCCACCAGGTGGGTTCCGGTCACGTGGTTATCTTGCCGTGCAAGCATTTCTGCCGTATATCACTGCTGCTTTGTTTTCGCATGTTGGTTATTTTGGAAAATTTCTTAGTTTTAACCATGGGTCCTAAGAAATTGAGTGCCAAGGGCAGTACTGAGAAGAAGAAGAGGATGATGTGCTTGGATATAAAACACGCAATCGTCGAAAAACATGAGCGAGGTGTGCGTGTTGTCGACTTGGTGAGGCGGATGTGAAGGCAGCTGAAGATTTTATTATAACTTTTGCCGAACTGATAGAAGCCGAACGATACATCCCCCAGCAAATCTTCAACTGTGACGAGACAGGGCTCTTCTGGAAAAAGATGGCGAGGAGGACGTATATAACGGCAGAGGAGAGGAGCATGCCAGGCCTCAACTTGTTCAGAGTGCCGGCGATAGCTCGCCTTCTCTTTGTGGAAAACACGGTGAGATCCTTAACATCCAACAACTAATGGGACGCAAACGGGGCGCCCAGTTTAGCGGTACACACATTGATGAATCACCCTGCCTGTGATTCACCCATGACAGGTTATAGCTGGGTCGGGATTCAAACCCAGGCTGGACAGTTTAGAGTCAAGTGTGCGTACCTCCAGTCCAGGCCATCCTGCCAACTTGTATGCTGCATACAGGTGAAATATAAAGCGCGAGATATTTTTATATATACTGTATATTTAAAAAAAAATTGGTGTGGTTTTTGGCGGGCTGGAACGGATTAATAGCATTTCAATGCATTTTAATGGGGAAATTTAATTTGAGAAACGAGCAAATTGAGTTACGAGCTCGGTCACAGAACGAATTAAACTCGTAAGTCAAGGTTTCACTGTATATATATATATATATATATATATATATATATATATATATATATATATATATATATATATATATATATATATATATATATATATATATATATATATATATATATATATATATAATTTTATAAACAGGAATCAAATTCCTGCGAGGGGCTAAGAGTGAAAAAATTCTGACTCAATGCGGGGCTCGAACCACGGACCTCCGTTGATTACGCGTCAACAGCCCACTGCGCTATTGAGCCAGCCGTAATCTCCTCAGAACTTTTCCACACTTAACACAGCGAGCTTTATAATGGCCGATGCCTTACGTGCCTGCGAGGCAGACCCCGAATGTTAGCGTAAGTATACGTGTGCGTATGTATGTGTGAATGAGTAGAAATGCATTGAAGATTAATTCAAATACAATTTTATTAACAGGAATCAAATTCCTGCGAGGGGCTAAGTGTGAAAAAATTGTGACTCAATGCGGGGCTCGAACCACGGACCTCCGTTGATTACGCGTCAACAGCCCACTGCGCTATCGAGCCAGCCGCAATCTCCTCAGAACTTTTCCACACTTAACACAGCGAGATTAGTGGTTAGGGTGGCGGCTTGGGATCCTAGGATCCTGGGTTCAAATCCCGGTCGATTGCTGAATTAACGCCAGGGGGGTTGACTCAGCCTGTCATCCTTCCGAGGTCGGCAAATTGAGTACCACCAGCTTGCTGGGATGAATGATCATGGTGTGCACCCCAATTTAGAATAGGTACACGGTATCCCTGCGCATCGTAAGAGGCGACCAAGGGTTGGCGTCAGGAAGGGCATCCGGCCATAAAAACATTGCCTCAAACAAGGGACCATGATTGTCCTGGGGCCCGCAAGGCTAACCCCGCTCTAGCGGGGGAAATGGCCTTAAAATGCCTGTTGTTGTTGTTTGGTGATGTGTCCCTTAATGTCCAAAATATAGAAATGTGTCCCCAGAAATGTGTCCCCAGAAATATATGTCCAAATGTGTCCCTTAAATATATATATACTGTACATATATATATAAATGTGTTTGTTGACCATCAATAAATACCCTGTTTAGTCATTGATGTACATCTTTGGCAGATTTCGTGAAATCGAGTGGTTTTTGAGTTTGTGTCCGAAAAGCCCACAGTTGGTAGGATTTGGTCTAAAATATGGAACTAGGGTCAAAGTAAACAAATGTCATAATGCACACAGCTGGTGGCAATGCCAGGTTTACCTAGTTTCTTTCCCCGGTACATGCGGCCATTTTCAGTTTTTGCAGCTCTTTTCGCATTTTCTGAAGATTCGTACTGAACAAATCCAAAACCTTTATAGAGAGAGAGAGCTGAAAGGAAAGGGAAAACACAAGAAAAAAAATAAGTCAGCATAACAAACAGCATAACATCAGATAGGCCAACCATAGAAGCTACAAAAAACTATCACCTTGACTCTGTCCTCTTATGGTCTCCCCACTGAAGAATTTGTATACTGCGAGGTCGTTATCTTTTTCCCTCTGCTTATGTATCTTTAGGTTACAAATCAAGCAGCCCTTACATTATTCACTTGGTGCTACCCAGCCGTGCAAGTGCCCCACAGGTAGGAATCTGCCACCGTTTGTGTGGCGGCCCCATGCCAATTGCATGATTGATTCTTCAGTCGCAAAGGTTCGTCTCAAAAATGAAGCAATGTGTTTACGTGCAAAAGTTTGCTTATCTGTTTTTGTAAGGCCAATGTTCCAAAATATGAAAATGAAAATAAAATAGGGATAAATAAGAATTTGTATTACCCACACAAAATGATTTACAGGCACTGTTCACCTCATCAGGTACCAGTGAAAAGATATATCGATGCAAATTTTGAGGATTTACTTGAAATCCACAACTTGGACACTGTTCGAAAAATGTTAAAATTTTGGAATACAAATGCAAGAAAAGAGTCAGTGAAGATGGGCAGAAAAGTTCGCTGAGAATCAACAATATTATTCGACATATTTTTACCAGACCACTTTTATACAGAATTAATTAATGCAAAATGGAATTCTTATATTATAATTCATGCATTTTGATCAAAATGGTGGTGGGGGTAAGGGGTGGTGGGGGTAAGGGGTGGTGGGGGAAGATGAGATACCATGCAAGATTTTAGATAGATACCATGCAAGAATTGAGATACCATGCAAGAATTGAGATACCATGCAAGATACCATACAAAATAAACAATAGTTAAGTCCCCAAATGTTTGGCCCTCAGCACAAGCCATGATCTATCAGAAAAACCACACACCCATGTCTGCCTCAAAAGCCAACCGCTGACTGCATCCCTCGGCTTGCCACACCTTTCCATGGCAAAAATGAACTGCTAACAACGCACATGGCCTCCATCAGCAACCCAAAAGAGTAGCGTTCTCACATTTGGGTTAGCACCCCTGTCTCACGCCTTCAAGTCTTGATGCCGTACAAACCAAGGCCCTTAAGATAATTTGGAATCTCCCACGATGAAGCGGATTCTCTGGTCCGATTACGCCTACATCACAGACAGGACGGTGAGCCCTGTCTTCCAGTGCAACTTTTCTGTCCTTTCACCCCCCCTTTCCCCACTCTGTCCCACCCCCTCCCCCCCCCCCCCCCCCCCCCCCCCCCCCTCTCACTTAATCCCGCAGGCACAAACTGTGCCAGTAACCCACTTTTAGTGAAACTCCCAAAATCCAGGCTCACTGGAAACCTCCACTTCATTTGTTGCCCTTTTCCTTTCACCTGTGGAACACATTTCCTCGGTCTGGTCAAACTCATCCTTCCACCTACAGCCCGTTTACCTCCTCAGATACAAGTGATATTTTATATCCTCATGCCAACCCCTTCCTTCTCGGCTAATGGACGTTTTCGTTTTGCAAGCAAAGTTGAGGCTCGTAGAAGCACGAGAACACACAATGGACCAAAAGAAGGAGAGCATAGAAGAAAGGAGGAACACTCACCAACAGCAGAGTACAACAGTAAAGGGATACTTGGAGGAATAATTAGCAAGGGAAATGAGATCAATTGGAGGGGTGCGAGAGTCTCACACAAGGAAGGGTTGAGGGCTGGATACAATTGCAAAATACAGCAAAAAGAGGAACGCGAAAACAGGGATGAAACAAAAATGAATCGACAACAACAAAACCAAAAAGTGTGTGGGTGAGGGGAGGGGAGAACCACCGTTTAGAGGGCATTTTTCCCCGCAAAGCGGGGGTTGGCCTTTTTCGGGGACCGTGGTTGTTGTTGTTTTTTGGTCCCCTTTTTGAAGCAATGTTTTACGGCCGGATGCCCTTCCTGCCGCCAACCCTGTTTGTCGCCTTTTTACGACACACAGGGAATTACCAGTGAACTGGTACTCAATTAGCCGACCTCGGAAGGATGACAGGCTGAGTCAACCCCCCTGGCATTAATTCAGCGATCGACCGGGATTCGAACCCAGGATCCTTGGATCCTAAGCTGGCACCCTAGCTGCGAGCCCAACACCAGGCTCTCAAGAGCCCAGGAGAGAAAGAGGAGAAAAACCAATAACATGGAAAGGAACGAATGTGCTAAGGGAAGGATTAATGAGAGTCAGAGACACAGTGAGTCCTTTCAAAAAGTCACCATACAGTCCTTTCCAAAAGACAACATGTCTGAGATTTGTCACGGTTTAAAGATCAAAGGCATATTTCAAGTGTTGCACCAGTTCCTCATTCTACTGAGGTCTGCAGAGAGGAAAGAGGCTACTACATGCTGATCTGAAGGATCACAGATGCGATGGCAGAAAGCCATCAGAAAAGGGATAAGCAGGATTTCCCAGAGAATTGGAAAAAACATCGATAAACATCAGAAACAGGACTTTGTCAAAGACGATGCCTTGGAGCTCGACAGCCGAGGAGATGAGAGGATCCCACTGCAAGCCACACACTGACTATGAGAGTTAAGGAAGTCTGTAAGCCATAAGAGGAGGTGGCTTTGGATAACATTGGTAGAGCCAGTGATTTCCCATTTCAAAAAGTGTCTTTTCCATTTCGAAAAAAACCCTAAATTACAAAACAGAAAATAGATTCAATTCCAAGATTATCAAAGGTAAAAGCACATTTATTTGTGTCCTTCGGAATATCAGGATGATGCAGAAACAGATGGAACTAGAAAGGCATTCGACAGAGCACATAGCTGTGCAAGGCTTAACTCTGCAAGGCTAACCTCGACCAGGCTGAACAGTTTCCGTTTTGTATCCCACCGAGCGGCTGGATCTGGATCCAGATCTGAACCAAAATTTAATTGGCTTGTTGTTGTCGCCTACCCAGCTCATCCACGAAATTATCATAATCTGTCCATAACTGAGATACCAGTAAAATCCCTGTCAAAAATGACAACTTTTTTTTTTTTTTGGTATACAAGATCGAGGCTCATGAAAGAGCCAACATTAATCACACAAAAAGTCAAACCGACACATAAAACACAAAAATAAGGGGAGCGGTAGACAAGATGGGGAGAGAGGGGGAAGGACACAAACACAACATTTGAGAGCAGGGACATTGGGAGAAATGTGGGAGGGGAGGGCTTGGGGGGAGGTGGGAGAGGTATCAAACATATGAACACTGCAAGGACTTCAGGAAAGAAGTTGGAATTTCATAAAAAGTGTATCTGGGGTGAATTAGCAGGGGTAGAAAAGATCAAGGTTTTGGATGGGGGAAGATAAGAGATGGTGGTGAACAGCTGTTTTAAAGACCTGGAGGGAGAAGTGGGATTGAAGGGAGTGGGGGAGTTTGTTCCAGAGGTGGGAGAAAAGGGGAATGAAAGAGTGAAGGTGAGCAGAGAGCCTAGATTTTGGCAGTTTAACCATAAGAGGGTTGCAGGCAGATCTTGTGTGACCTGAAGGAATATTGGGGGGGGACAGAGCACAGAGAGAGCTGGGGGAGCAAGGCCAAAGAGGAGTCGGTAGAAGACAGAAAGACCACCAACCTGCCTGCGGTGAGTGAGTGAAAGGCCCTCGGAGTTAGCTTCCTTGCAGGAAGCAGGAGATTGGTGGAAGCAGGAGATTCCAATGATTCTGAAAGCTTTGGTTTCAACAGCGTGAAGCTGAGCTAGGTGTGAGCAAGGAGCACCAGCCCAGAGGGGGGGAACAGTATTCCATTGAGCTGCCGATGAAAGCCTTGTATGTGGTGAGGAGCTCAGGTGTGCCAAGGAAGGACTTCGCACGACGGAGGATGCACAGTCGGAGACTGGCTTTCGAGGCCAGCTTGGAAATGTGGTTTTCCCAAGAAAGATCATGGCAGATAGTGATACCCAAAAGCTTGAGCGACAGAACTTCTTGGAGAGGATTGTTGAGAAAGTAGATGGGAGGGTTGTCCAGTCGGTCTTTTCGGAGAGACAAAGTAAGAGTGTGAGATTGGTCAGGATTGAAAGACATGTTCCACTTGTTTGACCAGTCTGTGATTTTGTCCAAGTCTGCAGAGAGTGAGGAGGCTGCAGACTGCCGATCTGACGGATGAGGAATGGAGCGGCAGATAGTGGAGTCATCAGCAAAGAGATAGAGAGGATTTTCCAGAGAGTCGGAGAGATCATTGATGAAGACCAGAAAAAGCGCAGGGCCCAGAACACTGCCTTGGGGAACTCCAGCCGAACAGGAAGGGGAGATGAGAGAAACCCATTCAGGGCCACTCGTTGCCTACGACCAGAGAGGAAGTCCGCAAGCCACGAGTGGAGATTTCCATGGATACCATGGGAGGAGAGTTTGGTGAGCATAGCTGGGTGCCAGACCGTATCGAAGGCACGTGATATGTCAAGGGAGACAGCTCTGATTTCCTGTTTGGCATTGAGGACTTCCATCCATTGTTGAGACAGCAGAAGCAGCATGTCCAGAGTAAAATGACCTGGTCTGAATCCAAATTGATTATCAGAGATCAAACCATTGGAGAAGAGGAAGGATTTGATATCCGAAGCAATGATGGATTCCATGACTTTGCTGATAATTGGAAGCAGGCTGATTGGTCTGTAGTTGCAAGGATCTGTTTTTGCACCTTTATGTGTAAAGCGGTAATATTTGCTGATTTCCAAGATGCTGGCAGATGACCTTGAGCAAAAGAGGGTGAAAAGAACAGAGAGAGGGTGAGATAGAGCGGCAGAGCAGGATTTTAGGACCCGTGGGCTGATGCCGTCTGGTCCAGTTGCAGAATCAGTCGAGGTTTGACAAAAACTTCTCCACCTTGTCAGGAGAGAATGACACAGAGTCCAGGCGCAGTTGGGTTCGACTGGGAAAGGTGGTAACAGAGAGAGATGGGTTTGGGACACAAGATTTTGAAGCAAACACAGAGTTGAGGCATTCGGCTTTGTCACGGGCGGTGTCAACTGTGTAGCCATTTGAGGTAAGGGAGGGGATGGAGGGGGAACAAACACCAGAAACGGATTTGACCAGACGCCACCAGGATTTGGAGGAAGGAGACAGGTTTGAGAGTTCAATCTTGAGTGTGGAGAGATAGTGCTTCCTGGCACTCCTGAGGATAGACACACACTTGTTCCGAGCTTGGCGGAAGAAATTGAGATTGCCTTCAGTTGGATTTGCCTTCCAAGAGGCAAAGGCAAGTTGTTTCAGGGCAACGGCCTCACCATAAGATTCAATGTACCATGGACAGGAGGAAGGGTAAGACAACTGAAGACGAGATGGGATAAATTTGTGCATGAGAGAGAACAGTTTGCTTTGGAAGAATTCCCAGGAACAATTGATGTCAGATGCAGTAGAGATGGGAGACCAGTCCAGATGATTGATGGCTGCTTGCAGACCGTGCCAGTCACCCTGAGTGAAATGCCAGACTCGTCAGCCCTGAGGCTCTCTGAGAATGGCCAGAGAGATGTCCACTTTAACAAGCACATGATCAGAAGAACCGATTGGAGCAGAAGAAGAGCAGCAGACATTTGCAGGGAAGTTTGTCATAACCAAGTCCAGAAGAGAAGATACTCCATTGACTGTGATCCGAGTCGGGAAATGGACAGATTGTGTCAGTCCCAATGAGTCGCAGAAGTCCTTTGCTGAGGTGCCATGGCTGGTGAGAGAGGAACGTTGACAGAGCTGGCATGATGACAGTTGAATAATAATAATAATAATTCATTTATTTTGTATAGCGCTTTTCCAGAAGCCCAAAGGCGCTTTGACAGAGTGGAAAACATAATGCATAACAATACATGAAAACAACAATTGCAAAAAGACAAGAATCAATAGGGAAATATTTAAAGCAAAAGGAGGGAGAAGGAGAAGAGATAGTCAGGGGTTAAATGCTGTGGGTTGAATGTTGAATGCAGCGTTGAACAGGTGGGTCTTTAGTGATGTTTTGAATGTGGTGAGTGAGGAGGAGTCTCTGATGGTGTGAGGTAGTGAGTTCCAGAGGGTGGGAGCAGCGATGGAGAAGGCCCTGTCCCCCCAGGATCTGAATTTGGTCCGGATGGAGGGGGTCAGGAGGTTGGTACCAGCAGAGCGGAGGTTGCGGGTGGGAGTGTGTCTGGAGAGGAGGTCAGCCAGGTAGGATGGGGCCAGGTTATGGAGGGCTTTGTATGTCAAGAGGAGGATTTTGTACTGGATTCTCTGGGGGATGGGGAGCCAGTGAAGCTTGTAAAGGACGGGGGTGATGTGGTCACGGGTCCGGGAATGAGTGAGTAGACGGGCAGCGGAGTTCTGAATGTATTGGAGTTTATTGGTGATTTTTGAGGGTGAACCATAGAGGAGGCTATTGCAGTAGTCCAGACGGGAGGTGATGAAGGCGTGGATGAGGGTTTCTGCAGCCGTGGAGGAGAGGGATGAGCGGAGACGGGCAATGTTTTTCAGGTGAAAGAAGGCTGACTTTGTGATCTGTTTAGTGTATTTGTCGAAGGAAAGGGTTTGGTCAAAGATGACGCCAAGATTCCGGATGTGAGGGGAGGTGGATACTGGGATACCGTCGATGTTGAGGGCAAAGTTATGGGTGGATTTTGTGAGCGTTTTTGGGCCAATGATGATTATTTCAGATTTATCACAGTTAAGCTTGAGGAAGTTGATTTGAAGCCAGGATTTTATTTCAGTGATGCAGTTTGTCAGGATAGAGTGGGTGTCGGTGGAGACGGACTTGGTGGAGATGAAAAGCTGGATGTCATCGGCGAAGCAGTGGAATTGGAGACCATGACGGCGGATTAAGTGACCGAGCGGGGACAGGTAAAGGATGAAGAGGAGGGGGCCAAGAACTGAACCTTGGGGGACACCTTGGGGGAGGGGAGCAGTGGGGGATTTGCAGTTATTGATGGAGATGAACTGGCATCTGTCAGAGAGGTATGATTTAATCCAAGAGAGGGCAGTGCCGGTGACGTTAAAGGTGGATTCAAGTCGGGTGAGGAGGATAGTGTGATCGATGGTGTCAAAGGCAGCGCTGAGGTCGAGGAGGACGAGAATGTTGAGGTTGCCAGCGTCAGAGGAGAGGAGAAGGTCGTTGGTGATTTTGAGGAGAGCAGTTTCAGTACTGTGGTTGGAGCGGAATCCGGATTGGAATGTTTCATACAGGTTATTGGCAGAGAGATGATGTTTGAGTTGAGTGGCTACAGCGCGTTCCAAAACTTTTGACAGAAAGGGTAGGTTGGAGATGGGTCTGAAGTTGTTTAGGGTGTCAGGGTTTAGACCAGGTTTTTTTAGAATGGGGGTAACAGCAGCAATTTTGAGGGAAGGTGGGACGATGCCTGTAGACAGGGAGGAGTTTATTGTTGCAATGATAAGTGGAGAGAGAGCAGGGAGGGAGGCTTTGACAAAGCTGGAGGGGATGGGGTCAAGAGTGCAGGTGGCAGTTTTCATTCCTATGAGGAGTTCAGAGAGGTCAGTAGGAGAGATTGGGGAGAACCGAGACAGGGGATGGCAGGACAAGGGGGGGGCAGGTGGTTGGAGGGGGAGCGGGTGCGGCGGTGGTCAAGCTGTTGTAGATGTTGTCAATTTTGCGTTGGAAGAAAGAGAGGAAGGAGATGCAGTTGTCTACTGTGAATGACTGGGTGGTGGTGTTCAGGGGGCGGAGGAGTTTGTTTATTGTCGAGAAGAGTGCTTTTGGGTTTCCGGAGCCAGAGTGGATAATTTGAGAGTAGTAGGCAGAGCGGGCGCGGGAGAGGGCATCTTTGTAGTGTTGTATGTGGTCCTTGTAGGCTTGGGAGTGAACTGTGAGACCCGTTTTATTGCGGAGTCTTTCAAGTTGGCGAGCACGAGTTTTCATCAGGTGGAGTTCAGGGGTAAACCAGGGAGCAGAATGGGTGAAAGAAACTGTTTTGGTTTTTACAGGCGCAAGCTGGTCAAGGCAGGAGGAGAGAGTGTGGTTGTAGTAGTCAGTGAGGTCGGAAGGGGTGTGGAGGTCAATGAAGGGAGAAGTGGACATTTTTTCAGAGAGGGTGGATGAGAATGAGGTAGGTGAAAGAGCGTTTAGCTTACGGAAGTTGATTGTGCGATAATGCCTTGGTGTTGGGGCGGGGATGTTGATGGTCAGAGTGATGGCTAAGTGGTCAGAGAGGGTGAGGTCGGAGCCATAGAGATGGTGCAAATTTAATCCAGTGGAGCAGACAAGGTCCAAAATGTGACCACGGATATGGGTAGGAAAGTCGACATGTTGAGTGAGGTTAAAGCAGGTGAGTAAATCAGTGAAGTCAGTGGTTATTGTGGAGTCAGTGGAGTCCATGTGGATATTGAAATCACCAAGGAGGAGGATTGAGGGGGAGAGGGAACATAGCTGGGTCAGAAAGTAGGAGAAGTCAGACAGGAATGATGGGTGTGGTTTGGGAGGGCGGTAGACGACAGCCATGACTGACTGCGTGTGACCAGAGAGTTTTAAAGCCAGGTGTTCAAATGATGGAGCAGATGAGATGGAGATGAGGTTGGTCTTGATGTCTTGACGGTGGATAACGGCAATTCCACCACCTCGGCCCTCCGAGCGTGGTTTATTGACGTAGGAATATCCATTGGGTGTGGTGAGGTTGAGTGTGTAGTAGTCCAGAGGTTGTTGCCAGGTTTCGGTGAGACAGAGAAAGTCCAGTTTGTTATCCAGGATGTATTCGTTCAGGATGAGGCATTTATTGTTGAGGGACCGGGTGTTGAACAGGGTGAGCTTGATGTTGTTTTGAACAGCAGGGATGAATTCAGGTGATTTAGCCAGGGTTCGTAGGCAGGAGGTGTGATCGTGTGGGTTGCTGTGACCAGGTGCGCTGGGACGAAGAGTGAGAGTGCGCTGAGCCGACCAGAGGACGGGGATGGAGTGACCTGATTGCAAATAAACAAACTTGCGACCGGAGCCACGGTGAATGTACCTGGGTCGTCGGAGGAGTCCATTTGATTTGATGGCAGAGATGCATGATGGGGTGGAGCGGGTATTGAGCAGAAGAAGCCTTGCGGCGGAGTACTTCAGAGCCATGCCAGGCAGGAGCGAAGGGACGAGTACGAGGCCAAGGTCGAGGAGGCAAAGCGGCAAACGCAGCGGCAAACGCAGCGGCAAACGCAGCGGCAAACGACTGCAGCCGCTAATCAAGACCACAGCGGCAAACAAGGCCACAAGGCCACCAAGACCACAAGGCCACCGGCAAACAAGGCCACGGCCACAAACAACGGGAGCGGGCCTTTCGATTCCGTATTCCGTACCATCAAAAGCAGATTCCGTTATCCAGCCGGAGAACACGCGGCACGTGCGGGTGTGAAAAGGCAGGACAGGTGTGAGATGTCAGGTCAGAAAAGTAGAAGCAGACCCTGTACATCCATCCAGTCGGAGAAGCGGCGAATATGCAACGCCAGCGTACTCTCGCAACCGAACCCCATGTGAGGTCGCCACATATGAGGAAGAGAGAGTTTGGATGAGTTGATAGAAGTTGGTCCATGTTGTCCAACAGCAAAATGTAAATGGAGTCATCACTGTTTGGAGGAGGTACAGAACACATATGAACAAAAGGTGGGAGCGGAGAGGAAGCCGTAGCCAGAGGTATTCCTGGGGGTGGGTTGGAGAGAGGGCAATGCAAGGAGAGTGAGGAAGAGAGTTTTTGATAAAGATAGCCACCCCACCACCAGAACGAGGCTCAGGTCTATCATACTGGAGGAGGGAGTAACCAGGAAGAGATATTAAGGAATCAGAGACGTCTTGAAGGAGGAAAGTTTCTGTTAAGCAGATCAAGTCTGGATTGTCAGAAGCAACCTGAAAGGAGAGATCAATCAGGTTTGAGCGAAGGCCCCGGATGTTTGAGGTCCATACCGTAAATGAGGGGAGAGGGGGAGCATCGGGGGCAGGGGAGGGGAGGGGGTATGGTCATTTGAAGGATGAGAGGGGGAGGTAGGGAGAGCAGTTGATAGTGTGTCAGAGATTACAGAAGAGTTACAAGAAAGGGAAGGATGAGGAGGACGAAAGGTTTGATGGTGATGGGATGAGGCACAGTGAGGGGTTGTTTAAGGGGGGGGGGGGCAGAGGAAAGTAGAAGGTTGGGGGAGGTGGAGGTATGAGATCGAAGGGAGACGAAGTGGGGAGGAGGCAGCTTTGAGAAGGAGGTGGGAGGAGGGAGAATTTGGGAGGGATGGTTTGGAGGGAGATTTGAAGGGGAGGGGTTGGGGGGGGGGGAGTTTTGAATGGGAGGGGCAACGGAGGGGAAAACCATAGTCCCCCTTTCGCTCCGCGGTGCGACGGGGGACAATAAGTGACAAGTCCACCAAAGTATTGAAAGAAATGAGGGACGAAGCAAGGTGTAATCAGGGCGAGCTGAAAAATGTCAAATAAATTAAATGGGAAAATGGACATCCAAGAGGAAAAAATGGACACCCGAGGGGAGTTAATAAAAGAGATGGGGAAAGACATAAGGCGCAGGTCAGGCGGGAAAGGCGCATTGGTACGCGACGGGGTAGCGCGACGTGAGGAGCGCGTGGAAAGCGAGGTTGAGCAACGTGCAGTTAAGTGGACCGGGGTAGAAATCGTGACTCGGGGTGTGGAAAAGCCGACGGCCGCCGAATTGGAAAGTTTTCTTTGATGTGCGCCAGCGGTCGTCGAGCTTAATAAAGAAAAAGAAGATTACAAGTTGGTACTTCACTTATTTTTCAAGATATTTCGCTCAAGGTTCAGACATATATATATATGGTGGTGGCCATCTTGGATTTTGACGTGGCGACCCAATTTTCAATAGCGTTCTTCCTTATGGCGAGATACACCGACACACCAAATTAGAAGTTGGTACTTCGCTTATTTTTCAAGATATTCATCTCACAAGGTTCAGACATACAAGGCGGCGGCCATCTTGGATTTTGACGTGGCGACCCAATTTTCAATAGCGTTCTTCCTTATGCCGAGATACACCCACACACCAGATTAGAAGTTGGTACTTCGCTTATTTTTCAAGATATTCAGCTCACAAGGTTCAGACATACATGGCATCAGACATACATGGCGGCGGCCATCTTGGATTTTGACGTGGGTTGCACCCACACACCAAATTCGAATGCGGTCCTTCGCTTACGCACGCGCATGCACGCGCGCGCACACACACACACACACACACACACACACACACACACACACACACACACACACACACACACACACACACACACACACACACACACACACACACACACACACAGTTCAGAACACATTGAACATAGTTTAATGAGCCTCCGACAGTTTCTGCGATATAATCCCCATTGAAGAAACGTTTTATGAATCTTTGTAATAGTACCGGCTCACTCTTCCACTTAACAGAAGGCGAAGTCATTGCAGCATCTCGATAACACTAAAGTAAACTCAGAGGCAGTGTGTAAGCGTCCGAAAAGTTGTTCCTATCATATAAAGTTTCCAGCCAACTCGAAGTTGCACAAACATTTAAAAAGTGGATAAACTACCAATTGAATACATTTATTATTGTACTCGTATTTGCTCAAACAAAATTCGCCAATAGGAAAAAGTTTAAGCAATAGTAATTTTTCAGTTCAACTGTTTTTGTCCCATGTAAACGACTAAGAAGAGCAACAATTGGTTCTGCGACATCTTCAGATCAACTGTTTTCATCTTATAACAAACCAAAACAGACGACTTCACTTGTGTCATCATGCACTTCAACACGCCTACAAAAACTAGATGGTATTCATAGAATACTTACCCTGCGCAGTCTTGAGAAGGACTTGGTGCAAGCCAAATCTTCTGTTTTTAAGGGATTCTTTTTTTTGATCCAATACGGCACACGGCACACATATGGCACATGTATGGCACACGTACGGCACACGTCCGTAACCGATTGCTTAACCCCGCTTTTCGCTTCGCGAGCGCCGGGTAACAAGTACAGAAATTAATCCGATCAAGATGAAATTTATTGTGTCATCTAGGGATAAATTGGTGGAGAAAAAAAAAATGATGACGTCATTGGTCACGGGTTTCGGCCGCCATATTTGTTTTGACACAAAAGCCTTAAAAAAACACGAGAACACATCCTGGCGAGTGTCTGCAATCTCTGATTGCTCTTTCTTGCTTGCTTTCCATGTAGAGGTTTCGGAGGTATAGAGGTTCAAAGTTTTTCGTATTTTCCAAGATGGCGCCTGTACTACATGACCTATGATGTCATAATTGTCATTAAAAAATTATACGGGAGGAGGCGATCCTATGGTGAAGATTTAGTGTCCATCGGACCAACAGTGGCTAAGAAAGAAAAAAAATTCATTACTTATCGAACCAAGCACTGTACTTGTCGGATTATGACGTCATAATGAAGGCACCGATGACATTATTAACATATATTATTCTCCATGGGGAGTACTCGACGATGAGCCATGTTTCAATTTTTTCCCATGGAGCGGGGTCGGAGATATAGAGGAGGAAAGTTTTTCGGTTTTTGCAAGATGACACATTTACTGCTGAACTATGACGTCATAATTATCATTAAATATTCTACAGGAGGCGGCGCTCCTATGGTGAAAACTTCGTGTCAATCGGTCCAAGAAATGGAGAGAAAAAAATTCATACTGATCGAATCAAGCGTTGTACTTGCCGAATTATGGATCAGTATTTCGGTACTGATGACATCATCATACACATATCTTATTCCCCAAGTGGAGTGCTTGACATCGAGCCATATTTAAATTTTTTCCATTAAGCGGTTTGGGAGATATAGAGGTGTAACGTTTTTCCAAGATGGCGTCTGTAGCACGTGACCTATGACGTCATAATTATCAGCAAAAAAAATAGAGGCGCTCCTACGGTACAATTTCATGTCAATTGGGACAAAGGTTGCTGAGAAAATGAATTTTTAAAATGCAGACACGGCACACGTACGTACCCGATTGCTTAACCTCGCTTTTCGCAGGGTAACAATCTGTTAAACGTGAAAAGCAAATCCTCAAAGTGAAGAGAAGAGAATATACGATTCCCAGTGTATTTTCTTTTCCATAGACACAACAACAACAACATGCATTTTAAGGCCATTTTCCCTGCGAGAGCGTGAGTTAGCCTTGCGGTCCCCATGACAATCTTCTCCATTTTGCCCTATTTTCTGCATCTCTCCTTATTAACCCCCTTGCCTGCATTTCTTCTTCCACCATCTTTAGCCAAGTCTTTCTCGGTCTTCCCCGTCCTCTACTTCCTTCTACATTCATTTCCATCACTCTTCTCAACCAGTCACTTTCATCCTTCCTCAACACATGACCAAACCATCTCAACCTGTTCCTCTTCACAGCATCAATCACCTCATCATCATCAATCATCATCAATTCTTTTCCATAGACATACAATACAAAAAAAATGGACAAAATTCTACAGGTTAAAGAGTGGGGGAGGGGGGTGGACGAGGGGGGGAAGGGAGGTGTGTTCAAACACAAAAAAAGGTTTTTGAAAAACCATTGAAAATCATTAAACACGGTCTAATTTGAAGGGGGGGGGGAAATTGAATGTTTTTGCCAATCATAAAACAAAGTGCCAAAAAAAGCCGCAAAGCATCAATTTTCGACAGTGATGTCACAACCAGAACCCACCTTGATCCCAATGGCGGCTTACATAGAGAAAGTGTATTTCGAGCTCCGATTCCGATATCGATTCTATCGTCATTAGAAACTGAAGGTTCTCAGTATGTTGAAACTGATCAGTCGGATTTTGAGGAAACTATTGGAGATAAAATCAGTGATGGAAACGCTTTCAGGAAAATTATAGAGCCGTAGCGTTTTGAGCCTTATGCGAGCAATTCAGACGAATATGGGGCCAATGGAGGTGTTTGTGAAGATGAAAATACCGGTCGCATGTTCACTACGGATTAGGAAGTTTTGTTTTTTTCCGGTAAACGGTTTACAAAGGATTTTGTATTAATTGATAAATCAGTTATATTATTCCAGCAGCAATTATACCCATCATCACGCAACAGCCGACACTGACCTGGCACAACCAGACAAATTTTCCTTGTGTGGTAATTTATTAAATTTCGGAGTTGACATGATGGCATCCGAGACACTGGAATCTAGGTTTTCAAGCATGTCAGATGCATCAGGCAAGGTGAAGGTATAAGGAAATCAAAAATTGCCAAATGAATTGATCAGGTATAAATACAAATTTGGTGGCAGAACAGAATATACGAAACACCAATGCGGCTTATCTATGGCAAAATGAACACTGACCATATATCTTCCCATATCGGTTGAAGACATCTTCCATCTCTTTCTTCTCCATGTTCACAGGCAAGCAGCCAACAAATATGCGTCGCTCCACATCCTGCGGCTCAAAGCTGTTCGTCCGACGTTCATCTGACATCAGGTCATGGATTTGATCCTGGTTCCGATCCAGCGAGCGGCTACGTGACCTTTTCCTCGACATGTTTGCGCTTGCACTTTCTTTTTTTGCTCGTTTTAACACCTCAAAAGGGGGGTGGCAGGGAAAGAGGAAATAAACAGAAGTTCCAATGTTGACAAAAGAAGCACCTTAACAAAATAATATCAATTTATTATGGCATGGAAGGTACTCCCATCTTTTCTCTCAAATCAGCTGGAAGGCAGTGATGACAATAAAAAAATTTATAAATATATATATATTTTAATTTATTGCTCAATGAGTTTGCTTAGCTCTTACATTTTTTTTTAAAAGTGTAAAAGGAAGGAATAAAAACACAAAACACAACTATCTTTTTTTAATGTCAGGGCTGGACATCAACAGTTGTCCGACTGTCAGGGAAGGGTAATCTGTCCATTGGACAAGTGAAAACCTCAATAAACCTGTCCGACAGGTCAATTCTATCACCAGGAAGTTTAATAAAGATGAAATATTTCAACCTTTGGGGTTTTCACAATTCTGAAAATGAAGACATGAGATGCCGAGTAAAAATGTGCAACAGACATTTCACTGCTTACCTTCATGTTCACAGTAAGGCCTCTTGCTACCTTATCTGCCTTAGCACGAGCCCACAAATCAATTATCGCTAAATACAGGAAAACAAATTAAGGTTCGGAAAACTGCCTTCGCGGTGGTCGTCTCCGTCCAGACTTGGTGGTGTAATGGTTTGAACATCCACACTAAGTTTAAAGTCAGCAGGTCGACCCTCAGTCAATTCATACCAAATACTCTTCTTCCTTGCTTCACGCTCAGCATTTGAAGACAATAGAGCACGGACAAACAAAGCATATGATGGCAACCGTAACGCCAGCTTTGATGGTCTGAATGGCCTCCTGCATTCATATGCCTTGTAAAGGAACTACAGTTTAAGAATTATTTTACGACGCAGTCATACACATCATATGATAATAACTGCAGTATTACACAATGTACAGTAAATTCATGTGGAGTAAAATAACACAATGCAACATGAATGTGATATTATACCATTATAGCAGCAGCAGCTATAGTTGTTGATATTTTTATTTTTGGAGGGGTAGAGTGAGGGAGGAGGGGTTGAGCAGTAAATAACTGGATTACATTGCTTGTTTGTTTTTAATCTACGTTCTTATGACTTCCGACACAGACACACACACCCCGAGCTTGGGGAAAGGGGCACAACTTCATGGGGCACCAGAGATGTTGTTGGCACCAGAGATGCCTTTTTCATTTTTCTCTCCATATGGTGTTGGGCTAGCAGCTAGGGTACCGGCTTAGGATCCTAGGATCCTGGGTTCGAATCCCGGTCGATCGCTGAATTAACGCCAGGGGGGTTGACTCAGCCTGTCATCCTTCCGAGGTCGGCAAATTGAGTACCAGTTCACTAGTAATTCCCTGTTTGTCGTAAAAAAAAGGCGACAAACAGGGTTGGCGGCAGGAAGGGCATCCGGCCGTAAAACATTGCTTCAAAAAGGGGACCAAAAAACAACAACAACCACGGTGCCCGAAAAAGGCCAACCCCCGCTTTGCGGGGAAAAATGGCCTCTGCAGGTGGTTATATTTTTTTTATTCAGCAGCACACGAGGGAATATTTCAAAAAGTTGTGGACAGATTATGACAAAACAAAGTGGACAAGTTGGTTCAGTGACGAGAACAAGCCAATTCGATTTTGGTTCAGATCCAGGTGCAGTTCCGGCCTATCAATGCGATACAAAACGTAAACTGTTCAGCATGGCGGAGGTATGTGCTCTACCAAGTGCCGTTCTCGATACTTTTCTGCAATGGCTGTGTAACCTCGATTAAACAACCGCAGAAATAGGAAAGGTTTTGTGTTCAATCACAGAAGCACAAGTTTAATGTGGTACAACTGCTTCATTAATTTGCCGTGTCTGTTATGTATTTATTAAATAGAGTACGTCACCAAAATCACCAACTTTCCTGATTGTTACAGGAACTTGGAGAACACTCACATTGCTTTGAGTGCGGAAAACAGTGACGTTACTCCTGGGTCGTCAAAAACACACTGTACTGCATTTTCACCCCCCTATTAAATGGAATTTGTTCATAAGCGAGGTGACTTACCTGGGTCTTGTGATTAGTGAAAAAGGTGTTGCTACCGACCGACCACGCCAATGTAAAAACAGTAAAGTGGCACATACAGAAGAATCTCAAGGAGGTCTTGTGGGGCTATGTTCTTACGACCGCCGTTTTATGATAAGAGTTCCCTATTGATTCTTGTCTTTTTGCAATTGTTGTTTTCATGTATTGTTATGCATTATGTTTGCCACTCTGTCAAAGCGCCTTTGGGCTTCTGGAAAAGCGCTATACAAAATAAATGAATTATTATTATTATTATTAAGAGTTCACAGAGGGCGCTAGGCCCCTTCATGAGCTGAGAGAGAAGGGGCTAGGTTTGTTTGGTGAGAGAAGCGCATTGAGGCATTCGCTAAATTAAAGAGGTGCCTTATGACAGCACCCAAATTGGCTTACCCCATTAAGGAAGGAAATTTTTGTCCTGGGCAGTGATGCGAGCCAGGAAGGATTGGGCACATACTTGTCTCAGGTCGAACAGAGAGCTGAATCTGAGAGCGTGAATGCTTACCTGAGCAAAATTATTGTGCTCCAAGCAAATAACTATTGGATATGCTGTCTGCAATGGTGCAAATTGGACAGCCAAATACTGGATCAGTTACATTGATATGCTCCGTCACTATATGGTACTCGAATGTGCAATGTGCATTGTGTACTAATGACGTTAACCTGTATGTGCATGCACTGAAGAAGATCTTACCAGTCTTGTGGGCTGCAGACACACCTAACTACAAGTGATAGATGGTAAAATACCATCTTAATCATACTACAATACGCCATTTGTGTCTGTCCCTCTGTCTGATGAATTTTTGACGCCAATACATTCCGTCTTTACTTATCCAATCTCAACCAAACTTGACAGGATGACCAACGCAACGGTTACATAATGAAGGTTGTAGTGCATTCATTTGCCCACCTCCCCAAGGGGGTTTTCTCCCCAAGCGGCTTATCCCCACCATTGCCGTCAATGGGGTTGCGTGTTGAGGTGTATAGCCGTATTAAGTTAGCTTTATTGTGGCATTTGTCCAAAGAAGAAGATTTATCGTGGCATTTTGCCAAAGATGCTTTGAATAACAAAATTAATGATAATCGCATATTGTTAATGTTTATGACAAAACAATATTAATACTAATAATGTCCCACTTCCCCAAGGCGTTTTTCCTGCAGTGATAACGTGTTTAAATAGATTATCGTTATAATGGCGTTTCCGTGTGAGCAACAGCTTCTACAGGAAGAAAAAATATTATAAACCACAAACACATATGATTTGCTTTTTTAACAGTCGCTAATGCTGTTTATAACACTAAATGAAGAAATTTGGAGGATTCCCGACATCCATGAAGTAAGGTTTACTTACAGAACTGAGCGAAGATCTATGGTACTCTATATAACCCACAAATGTTGAGTTCATAACATGGCCCTTTCTTCCATTACCGTGGCATTTTCCAGAGCGAACTTTTGAAACTCACTCCCACTGTTTAATACGAAACAGAGGGAGGAAGATCGGGGATGTGCTCATTTACCAAGCAGCTAGCTAGCACTTGCCAAACCAGCCGTTCCTTAATGGTTTTGAATTGAGTGCTTGCTCGAATGCTTAAATAACTTGGCGATCTCTCCAAAAGAAACTTGGTAAATGAACACACACCCAATGTTCTTGAGATCTGACCTTCGATCGACTGCAATCTATATACCCCAAGGAGGAACGACCCTTTCTGCAGCTCCCATAGTGTGTGGGTGCACGAGTCTTCTAAATAAGGAGAAGACACACCCAGGGATAAAAGCTGACTTTGAAGGTGGTGCACGATCAGTACGAAGAACATCCAAAACATTTCCTCACACTGCCACAGACATTACACTCAAGCAAACTATCAACTGTGATACTGCTTGTCGACAGACTGGA
Source organism: Myxine glutinosa (assembly GCF_964187855.1). Taxonomy (NCBI): domain Eukaryota; kingdom Metazoa; phylum Chordata; class Myxini; order Myxiniformes; family Myxinidae; genus Myxine; species Myxine glutinosa. The sequence goes on from NC_136262.1 coordinate 65,420,737, forward strand.
ATATTCGCATTCACCCAATATGTTCGGGCACGGAAGAAGAGGTGGTCCGTGCCACGATCAGCAAGAAGCGCTGTTGTCACATGCCTTCTTGAGATGGCTCGACTGTTATGTAAGGAAGAAATATCCAAAGAACGTTGACCATATCGTATGGAACATGACAATGCAGATAGTGAAGCACTTGCAAAGCAGATAGAGGAAACCGACAACCCGTTCAGTGACATACACAGAGATGACAAACTGTACTGCCTGTCGACTGCACGTGCTGCTTCCTCTGAAGTTGCTGAAGATCGCAAAAATCTGTATAAAACTGGGAAGTTGAAAAATCAATTCATCACCGAGTGTGAAGCCAGACATGAACGTTTCGAAGAATCTATCAGAAGACACAAGGTAAAGAATTCTGCAAGTAATGGGATCACTGTGAAATTAACCGCCAGAGATCTCAATGTGTTGGGATTAAGCTTCACACCAGGTTTCTTTGGCCAGCTTGTGTATTTAGCAACGCAGCAGTCCGTAAGTGTGGAGCCCATAGTATCATATCCCCTAACACCAGCACCTCTGTGAATAGCGCACATCAATGGAGCTCTGTGCTCAAGCAACAAAACAGTTCTTGACAAGAAACTAAAGAGGAAACTGATCCATATATCAGCTGATGTCCGACCTCAAGTGGCTTTTGTGGACTTCATGTTCTTCATGAGGAGCAGGAAACCTGAAAGAAAGCGGATGATACAGATGTCTTGGTTCTACTGTGTCTGCACCACATGCAGAATACTCTTCAGGTGACTGTCTATCTGGCTTCAGACAGGTGACTGTCTATCTGGCTATGGGGCTCAACGGTAAGAACAATCGGCGGCTGATCAATGCAGCCAGGCTAGCAGACATCTTATGCCCAAACTTGTGCACCGCCTTGCCCACATACCATACCATGCCCGCATTCTTCCTGTTGAATAACATCATGTCACCGGCTCCATGAAGTATCCCATTTCAGAAACTCAAGGCAGCGGATCCAGCCCAACTACCACCTTGTGGATGTGAGCATTATCAGAAGGTGCTGTGTACAAACGATGTGGCATACCTGTGGAGGCATGCCCATCTACCAACTCCAATCACATGGGATCCAATGTAACATGGCTGGAAATCTACTTATTAAATTGTTTGATGGGCCACAATGCCAGATAACTTGAACATGAACAACTTGGTTGAGGATGACGGTTTTGACCTCAGTTCAAATTATGACTCAGATGAGGATATCGATGAAGAATGGTCAGATACGGACAACAGTGATGTGCATGTGTTATGATGTTTAAAGTCACAGTGAAATGGTTTATATAAATATGTACTGTACATACATGTTCAATGTGAATATAACAATTTCATTTTCATGTTGTCTTGTGTCAAGTGCATTATTGATAAAATATGTGTTTGTAGCAAATATCAAACCTGACTGCCATTACTCATATGTTTACAGACTGTATTGCATTGATAAAAATTATTCACTGCACATGAAACCTTCATATCAAGAGGATATTGTTCTGATAAAAGTCATTTTGCCCAATTTGATCGATTTCCATGGACATGTCCATGGATATTTCCACTTTAGGATAGGTGTTTACTTGTGGGCCTGTGACTCACTCACTTTTGCAGATATGGACCTATATACCGCTCATTTGGTTCGAGAGGACATGGTCCAGTTTTCTGAATAGATAATACTAAGTTTTGACTCGCGTCCTGCATGTGCCACTCACTCAAAGATGAAGGAAGTGACCTTGGTGAAAGTTGTTTTTCCCATTTTCAGAAAATGAAATCCATACAGTTTAAAAATTAGAAGCTATCAATCCAATTTGGTTTCACTGGTGGATGCTGGTACGACTACAGTAACTCACCACCAAAATTGTGAGATATGAATGATATATGGTCAGGAGAGCGTACATGTTGACAATGAACTTCTCCGAACCCAGCACCACTGTAATTAACACGTAAATGGGCGTAGTACATTAACCCACCACTCAGAAACCTCAAGACTGCAATTTTCTGTTGCCTATGGCCACCCTTTATATTTAAAAAATCATGCTAGACAAATGACAAACTCACTAGAGTGAGTGAAAGGTTGATGATGGTGAAAATGATGATTGGAAAGCTCTTGGTGAACGTCATCTCGGGATATGCTCCGTAGGTTGGTCGGAGCGATGAAGAGAAGGACAATTTCTTGTGTGCAATAGAGAAGCTGATGGAAAACATGAAAGAGAAGGAAGTTGTTGTGGTAGGAGGAGACCTAAATAGACATGTGGGAAGGAGTATGGACGGTTTTGAGGGAGTTCATGGGGGTTACGGATATGGTGTGAGAAATGGAGAAGGTGAAAGGATTTGGGAGTTTGCTGATGGAGCTGATTTGTTGATTTGTAATACTCAGTTCCAGAAAGAGGATAATAAGCTTGTTACATACACGTCAGGTGGGTCGACGACAACCGTTGACTACCTGCTTGTGCGTAGGCAAGATAGGGGGCACCTACGGGACACAAAGGTTATCCCAGGGGAGGAGGCTGTTTCACAGCACCACTTGGTTGTCTGCGACATAAGGGTGAAAGGTGCGAGGAGAGCTCGGCGGGTGAAGTACCAACCGAGAATGAAGGTGTGTAGGTTGAAAGAGGTGACAGTGAGGGGGGCATTAAAAGAGAGGCTGAGTAGGGTAGAGGATGATGTGGTTGAGCTTGAAAGTGGTTGGATGTCAATGAAAGATAGTCTGTTGGGAGCCGTTGGTGAGGTATTGTGGATGGACAAAAGGACCACCGAGGCACTCGAAAACATGGTGGTGGGATGATGAAGTTGGAAAGAGGATTGACGAGAAGAGGAAGAAGAGGAAGATAAAGTTAATGGAGCATGGAATGAAGGTATTGGAAAGGGTGTTGGAGAGGAGGATAAGGAAGAAAGTGAAGATTGGCGAAATGCAGTTTGGATTTATGCCAGGAAGAGGAACGACAGACGTGCTTTTTATTGTGAGGCAGTCACAGAAGTACATGGAGAAGAGGAAGAAGTTGTTTCTTGTGTTTGTTGATCTGGAGAAAGCATTCGATAGGGTTCCACATGAAGTAGTGACATGGGCATTGAGGAAGTTAGGAGTGGAGGAATGGTTGATCAGAGTAGTGATGGCAATGTACAAACGAGCGTGCACAGCTGTAACGACGAAGGATGGGAGCAGTGGTGAGTTTGAGGTGAAGGTGGGAGTGCATCAGGGGTCGGTACTAAGTCCACTACTATTTGTAGCTGTGATGGAGGTGCTGGCTCGGAATGTAAAGGAGGGTTTACCGTGGGAGTTGTTGTATGCAGATGATCTAGTGTTGATTGCAGAAAGTATGGATGGGCTGAAGGAGAAGATGAACAAGTGGAAGGAATGTATGGAGACAAAAGGTCTGAAGGTTAATATAGGAGAGACGAAGGTGATGGCAAGTAGTAAAGCATGTGGTGAGGTGGAAAGAACTGGGAAGTGGCCGTGTGCAGGAAGGGTGTCGGAGTGAATTCCATTCAATGTACAATGTGCGCTGAGTGGGTTCATCAAAAATGTAGTGGTTTGAGAGGGTCATTAACCAGTGTGGCAGCTACATTCAAGTGTAAGGTGTGCACAGTGGGAGCTGCAGATGGAGGAAATGTTGAGTTGGATCTTGGAGATGGCGTGAAGCTGGAAGGTGTGAAAACATTTTGTTACCTAGGAGACATGCTGAATGGAGAAGGTGGATCAGACTCGGCAACGGTTGCTCGAGTGAGATGTGCATGGAAGAAGTTTCGGGAACAGAGTGGCGTGTTGACAAGGAGGGGAGTGTCGTTGAAGTTGAAGGGAAAGGTGTATGCTGCATGTGTGAGAAGTGTTATGATTTATGGGAGCGAGACATGGGTAATGAACGTGGAGCAGCAACGAAGGCTGGAAAGGGTGGAATTGCGAATGGTTCGGTGGATGTGTGGAGTATCGTTGAGAGAGAGGAAGACAAATGATGAATTGCGAAAGATGGGAATAGAGCCTGTGATGGATGCTGTGAAGAGAAACAGTTTGAGATGGTTTGGTCATGTGTTGAGGAAGGATGAAAGTGACTGGTTGAGAAGAGTGATGGAAATTAATGTAGAAGGAAGTAGAGGACCGGGAAGACCGAGAAAGACTTGGCTAAAGATGGTCGAAGAAGAAATGCGAGCAAGCGGGTTGACAAGGGGATTCCCACAGGTGACTTCACTAGACTAGCATATATATTGTTACATCGGGTGGTAGTCAGGTTCATTATGTCAATAAATTATATTTCGTTCAAAATCATGGTAGATTAGCAAACCTATACATTTTTGGAAAGGTTATAGCATAAGGAAACTAAAAATCAATGTTTACATTTGGAGAGATACCTGTATGGCGGCCATTTTGGATTTTCAAAATGGCCACTGTAAAATACATATTTTGTTCTATTTCTGCCTCTAATTACCCTAAAAACTTTTAAAAATAAACTAAACCTATATTTTCAGGGACAAGGAATCCAATGAAAGTATCAAATTAGTGCTGTGGGGAATGGTAAGACACGAATCAAAGGTTTTGAATTGCAAAATACTGTCTTTATATTCGCGATAAGTTGCATAATCAAATACATGTTATCATTTTGTACAGGCAGTTAATAACATCAAAATGTGTCACAATAATTCATATCACCAAACATACACAGGCAGTCAGCAAAATCATATATACACATGCAGTCAGTATAACTTCACATCTACACAGGCAGTCAATGACAAAATATACACAGGCAGTCAATGGCATCAAACATACACGATTACAGAATATGCCATTTAGAGTTCGTCATCACCGTCCTGTGTGTCGTATCCGACAATATAGTCCGCATCGTTTTCACAGTCCGTTCCACACAAGCAAAGGTCGGTCAAATTGATTGGCAAATCGAATTGGTCGAATGGTCGATCGAATCGAATTCGATGAATCGAATCGAATCGATCGAATTGGTCGAATGGTCGATCGAAGCGATTGGTCGAATTGAATTGGTCGGAATTGGCAAATGTAAACATTGATTTTCAGATTTTCCATGTTATAACGTTTCCAAAAATGTATAGGTTTGCTAATCTACCATGATTTTGAACGAAAAAACATAGTGAACCTGACTATGGGGTAGCAATATCTAGAGCCAGATAGATCTGAATAGGTAACGTGCTTTGTCTGTCGCGGTAAGGAATCTACTTGTAATAAGTTCCATGTCTAGTCCGATTTGTCGGTTAAGATGTATACTTGTGAACATACCAGGATGTTCGTGTGTTAGATAGAGTCGGGATTTAAAGATAACAGCCCCTGTGTGTCGAACATGGTAGTCAAACCTTTGTCCCTTATGGCAATGCACTCATTTAGACACTTAGTTAGGCACTTTATTGCAACACTAAATAATTCCCTTCCCCGACATGACTGGAAGAAAACACCACAGGAAGCCAGTTCAGGGCACCGCCAGCTACACCTCCGCTAGGCCTCGAGTGCCATGCGCTATCACCACGCTATGGTCCTGTGATTGGTCAGCGCGCTAGGCGCGAACCTCCAGCCAACGAGTGCGAGAGGCGCGAAGCTGGAAGGTTCGGTAGAAGTCGCTGGTAGGTAGCGCGCCAAGGCTGACGTCACCGGCAAGGTTATATCAGCGCGCGCCGAACGACATTTTAGAGAGAGCACATCCGGTTCTTGTTTGCGCAGCCCTTCCTCTTGGATATCCGGTGCTTCGTCTTGCGCAGCACGCTCTCTTCGTCTTGGCAGACCGATCGTGAGTGGAGATCGACCTTGTGTGGAGATCGCTGGCGGTGCTTTGGGCCGTGTGGTGCTTTTGGGGCGTTGGACGCGTGGTGCTCGGTGCTTTGGAGCTTGGTGCATGGACCTTGTGAGCGGCGAGAGGCTTGGAGCGGGGCCTGGTGGCACGCGAGTGGGGCCGAGTTACACTGCAAGACGACGAGACCAGATAAGACCGCACGTCACGTACACTACATAACGAACGTGTTATTTTCGTTATTCAGTCCCCCGATTGTGTTTGTCTGGTGTGTGGGATCCCAATTTAGGAACTTTAGTTAATATCGCGTTTCCCTGTCCCTGCCTTTATTTAATAAACCCTTGTATTATTTTCCCCTTCCATTCAAAAGCTTGTGTCCGTGTCGAGTTAATTTCCTTGCAGGATCGAAGCTGCAGTCGGCGCGCTCCAGGTAAGCTTTTACCGCAGCTCCCACTTTCCTTCTTCCTCCCGCGCGACCATAGCAAAATCCGTATTGGCCGTCGCCTCAATTAAAGCTGTTTTTCGGTCCATCCGCGAGCCTCTGGTATTAACCGGAGGCTATGCACGACAATATGTACACATCACAAAAAAACATTATATACCAACTTTAACAAAGCCAACTGGCCTAATTTCACACAATACACATATATACATGCATGGCTCAGATCATGGGTACACTATACACTATACAGTCCTCAAAAGCATGTCATGATTATTTGGAAATTTAGCTCCCTGAAGGTTAGTAATCTTTTTGACTGTAAAGTTAACACTGAGGAAGCTCACAGAACCATAAATTAAGACTGTACTGCTTTTATATTTACCTGGCATGATTTAAGATCATGAAAAAAGGCCCATTTTTTGATGCTCAAATGTTACATGAAAAGTACGTGCATTTTTGTTGCGCCTCTGTCAGTATTATATTGCTTTTCTTGTTTCATTTTGATATTAAAACGAAAGAATGAAGTCTTATCTAGGTGTCCATTATATGTTTGATTCATTAATCCTACTTGGAAAATATTAATTATTGTCTAATGAATATTTGTGTACGTACATAACGCTTCGTGTCCGCACGTGAAGAACATTTTGAAGAATGGAATTTCATATAAGTATGAACTTAAAATTGACAACAACTATATAATTAATTGTATCAGATAATGGCTAAACAACACCATAGTGTTGAGATTTTCACTTATGGAAATCGAAACACGATTTTTCTGACGAAAATATAATCGAGCAAGTTTTCGTGTCAGGCCCGTTAGGCCAAACAAAAAAATATTCATGTTTAGCGGCCCCGCCCGCTTCCTTTTTAGAGGCCGCCTCCTTTTTTTTTTCTTTTTTTTTTTAAACATCGTTCAACTGATCGCGAGCAATCAATTTTCTCACTCTCTCGATTTGATAGTCTCCATCATAATTGTTTCATGGCTGCTCACACAAAATAATCCCGTCTGTGATACACGTACATACAGGTCCGGCAGTAATATGCGGCTGGTTGTTGTAGACTAGCAAAACGTGTGAGCGTGCTATAGAATGTTAGCGCTAGCGTGCTAGCGTGCTGTAGTGCTGTAGTTTATTTGCAAAGTAGAGTACATGTAGCTTTACCATGTTAGGAAGAAGATATAGTTGAGAAATAATGACATATAATGTAAAATACATTTATATACATTATTGCATTGTAATAATAAAATAGGTAAGATATTGTTTGCAAATCTCATCTTGAATTTTTCTGTATACCTGTATAAAGACACAAAAGAAAACAAAGTACAGTATGCAAATATATGAAATGGTCTCTTTTACTAGTCTTTTATTAATATGTTACTCAGTACATGCTGTATTTTGTCAACACAGATCGTCAAGACCCAAACATTCTACATGTATTTCAAATCTAAGGAAACAAAAAAAGCAGGCGACCATCTTGGGAAAAATGAGCCTGGTGGCCATTTTGAAAAAAAAAAAAAGAAAAAAAAAAGGTGCCTCCTCCTCCTTTTTTTCAAAAAGGCAGGACGTTAAACATGTTTTTTTTTTTTTTGGCCTTATGTACGTACACTTCGATTTAATTGCACCAGCGGAAGTGAAAATTCGTAAATAGCACTGATAAATGAAAGGTGAGTGCGTTTACCAATTATGCACGATGTCAACTCGCATGCTTCGTTTTCCGCGTGTCTCCCAAGCCGTCAAGTTTCTTCGTGTCCGGCCATTGTCGTCTCGCGTTATGTACGTATTTTGGAGTGTGTCAACGAAAGCCACGTCAGCAGTCTCTTCGATTTCCATCCATAAGTAGCGGTTTCACTCCTAGATATTCACCAAGGTAAGACGATTACGTCTATAAATATTTATAAGAAAGTTTGATGCAGATTAAAATGATATAACCAGAAAGAATTTGACATTTTGTGCTCTCACAAACTAGCTTGGTCTCGCTGTTGTGTGATCATCGACATGCCGGCCATTCGTGTCCCAGTTATATTCGTTTTATTGCGGCCGGTAAACGAACCACGCAAACGAAACTTCGTTAAATTTGTACTCTTATTTTGGTTTAATTTAATTTAAAATTGTAATCAGTTCATTTGTTTTTTCAAGAAATGGTACCTGGCGAGTTTCTGCAAAAATGTTTACGTACATAACGCAGATGCCGTTGTCTACTGGCGTATCCTTTGTTTTCACTGACGTCACAGTTACCCATCTCGCATTGCGCGGCGGCCATTTTGATACCCAAGCTAATCTGTCCGTGTGCGCTGATATTGATTTGTTGCGTTGGTTTATGGTGAATGCGGATCGCAAAAAGTCTGTTTTATAAAGTAATTTTGTTTGTTTTGTCACGTTCATGTGGTGTGGGGTGCCATCTAGTTTATATTACGTATTGTTGCCCAACAAACACAGAACATTCGGTTTAAGTTTGCCGTGGACCAGTGAACTGGTGAACACCTGGGCAGTGGGTCAACCTGCAACCAACTACCTGTAGAACAGACTTGGAGTGTACGTAAGGATACGGTAGATCCAGGCTTGAGTATGGCTAGCAGTGCGAGTGCCAACCTTGGCTACCAAGAGACGCTCCCCCCGGACGATCTTGTTCGTTACAAAGAGAAGATTTCTGTCATTGGGTGTGACCCTTATGGTCTATCAAATGATCAATTTGAGAAGAATGTGAGCAAGTGGCCTCAGGTGACCCACATCGACGTGATCAACTACCTGTTGTTCAGCAAATCGGCCTATACCAAAGATGAGTTGAAGAAGTATAAATCCCTCGAGGCATACAGGTTGTACCAAGATGGATGGGTGCGACAAATCCTACACAAAGAACTGAATTACGTCCACTTGATTCGATCCAAGGTATTAATATATTAAACAAACATGTATTTTTTAAAGCTGCTTGTGTTAATGTTATGGACCTGATTGATTAAGTGCCCTCCATTTGTTCAAAAACCACTGCAGTTTTAAGCTGTGCATGCATGTGTGCATACTTTGTAGACATGTGACGCACAGTGCGAAGTGAGTGCCGCCATGTGTGCTTTGTGCGTATGGCCATAAGTCATCACCTATATTTATCATGTAAGCAACGAATACATAGCACATTCTTCACATGATAAAATCGAGATTCATTTTGACCGAGTTGATAAGAGTACATAACTTTAGAAAGTTTATTGGACAGTTTCAAATTCAATATTTATGTTCCAGGTTTCGCATTCCATGAAACATGTTCTTACTGTTAACAAAATGCTCGGAGCAGACAGGTGTGCGATCCCACTGTGATTCTGTTTGGATGTCACAGCGATTGATGGCAACCTTCCACAAACGCCGCCTCTCTTCACGTAAATTTCTTGTTTCCTCACCCTGATTCAGTAGAAGTTTGGGTGTTTTGTAAAACTTAACTCCTGGCCTAACGCCTGGCCTGTTTGAACAACGAAATACGCCGCAAATTGGCATGACTGGTCGTGAACAAAAACTATTTAATGTGAATCCGCTGACAACGTTGTTCGAGAGGGTATCAAAATGGCCGAGGTGTCCCAGGGTGCCCTGCGCGCGTGCTCCGATGACGTCACAAGAAAACAAGCAATTGTCTTTGGCGTGCTTGTCAGTGTCCTAGTTATGTACGTGCATAGTGTGATAGAAAGAAACGGTCGAACGCAACTTCATCGGAATTTTTATTTTATTTTATATTAGTTTAACATCGTAATAGTGTGAATGGATTTTCTAGAAACATCTTTCCTGGCGAGTTTTTGCTAAAATGTTACGTACATAACGCAGACACCATCATCGTCTTGCTTTGTTGTCTTGTCATGGTGTCCGTGTTATGTACAGCTATATCACTCAGTACAAAGCTGTAACCTGTACTAGCTGTCGCAAAATTTCACTTGGGTTCATCCTTTTCTCTGGTAGTGATATGTAACGTTTGTTTTTATACTTATTTCCATAGATTTTGAGTTTGTTTTTGTATGTCTTGGTGTTGATTAATATGTACATAACCAGGGACACGAAATAACTTAGTTTCTCTTCTCTCTTAGTCCCACATATAGCATGTTAAGTTATGAATATTTACTCAGCCAAATAACGTCTTCCATCATAATTGTGATTTAATTTTGCTTCAGTAATGGGTAGGCTAATATCCTTAGCACATTATCAAGGAATTAAATGAAACTGATATGTCACCAGTATAATTTATAGATTATAGCACCTAAAATTGAGTGGACAAGCATTGCCTACAGTTACGTATTGATTTAATTTTTTAACACGAGCCTCACCAAATTTTGCTGTGGCTTGGCCTTTCTCTTTGGTGATATATAACATTGGTTTTGATCTTTTGATAACTACTTTATTAAAAGTAAAAATTATTTTCTTATGTTGTGTGAATTTTGTGATGTACATAACTGGACACAATTCGGGTTTTATTAAACAAAGTGACTATAATTACGCCAGTTGTGAGCCATTTCTAGTAGCAATTGGGGCAGTTACGACTGGAACAAAAATAGCCTCTGTGTGAAGGTTATACTCTTTGTTTGCGATATTGAGCTTTCAAGTTTATGGTTAAGGTTTATTTGTTTTTATTCCCAACAACATGGTAGTTTTACTGGAGATGGTGTAACAGTATACAACTGTCATAACAATAACCACTGCATTTATGCAAGCATGCTGAAGAGGGTGGCTAAGAATATAAAGGGGCATGAAACGTTGAAGCGGGAGATTAATTTAGAAGTGTATACATTTGTACATGTACCTGACAGCAGGGTTCGAAATAAAGGTTCAAGGGTAGAAGAGATGCAATAGTGGCTTTTAAGGGTAGTTACTACATTGAAATGCACAGCAAACCATTGAACTACATTTTATATGATTTTTTGGTTTTCATTACCATACTTGAGTTTTAATATGAAGTATTTGGTGTCCTAGTTATGTACGAACATTATAGCTAAAACTGTAATAAAATAAGAAGTTGCTTTGTTTCCATGAAAAATTCTCTCTTCATGTGTGTATTTCAGTATTTTCCTTCGTTTAGTACCATCAGTTGCTAATATGTTCCCAGTTTACAAAAAGACGAGAATGTTTATGCCTGGTAGAGAATTGGTTGTCGCGTATATAACGGTGTCCACATTTGTTTTAGACATATTGCGATTGCTTTTGCACAAAATAGTGTGGTTCTGTTTATGGTTGGTTTTATCATACAAATAATTTTTTCCCAAAAAAATTCCCAAAATAAATTTAAAGATAAATGCAAGCATGAGGAGGACACCGAGTTATGTACACGACATTTGTGATGATGTGATCTTAAGGTGACTGATTGCTGTATTTACATGATGTTTCAAGCTCTGGCACTTTGTGTGTGTGTGTGTTGTGCAATGTTTGAAGATTAGCTTGATGATATTGCCCCCCTGTCTTTGAATTTCAAATTTTAGCTAAAATGTAACACTTGTGTACCCATGATCTGAGCCATACACATAGTTATAAATTTTGGGTTAGGGGCATACATAGATTTAGGTAGATCTGCATAGGTAGGTGTCCGGCTGTCGTGATAGGGAACCTCACCTGTAATAAGTTTTGTCTAGCCCGAAGGTCGGAGTAAGCTGCGTATCTGTGTCCCCGCCACAAGGGGGCGAGGCTTGATAACTAGAATTAGGGAATAAGGATAAGATTCCTTTGTGTGTCGTTCTCTCTGTGATCATACCTGTGTCCCTTATGGCAACACACTCATATACATTAGATAGGCCCATTAGCACAACACTAATTAAATCCCCCCTCCGGCACAAGACGATAAAACTGACCGGAAGAACCAACAGGAAGCAGCCGCGTACAACAGAGCCCTGGCAAGCAGACATCGGCCAAGCAGGCAATAGCCACGCCCAGAAGGACTCTTGGTTGACAGGGGGGAGGGGCGAGCAACAACCAGAGCACCGATTGGAGAGTAGGGAAGAACATGTGATTGGTCAGGGGAGGGGCAGAAAGCTTCCCCATGATTGGGGGTAAGGAAGGTGAAGGAGCGCACACTGATTGGCCACCAACCAATGACACCATGGCCAATCAGGGCGGAAGGCGCAAAAACCACTACCTAGAAGCAGGTCGCTGATTGGAGGAGAAGCGCCGGTGAAGTGAAAAGGCACGAAAGGCTACGAGTAAGCGACGCACTGGTTGGAGGGGAAGCGAGCTGACGTCAGAAGACCGACAGTAAAACCTCTCACTCGCCGGCATTTTCCTCTCCCCTTTGTCCTTCTCTTGTTGGCTGCCTTCCCACTTGGACCTCCCTTCTGCCCTTGCCTTTCGTTCCCGATGGAGTTTCGCTTCGAAAGACGGTGAAAAGACGTTTGAGCGCCGACGATTATCTTCCCCAGCGTTCATGTGCAAACGGCGAGCGTATGAGCTGCAGCAGCCGGGGGACCATTGCACACTCGCTCGCTTGGCGCGAGAGGCCTGGTGAACGGGGGGCCGGTGGAACGCCAGCAAACGGGACTGAGCGGTTCACGCTGACCAGAGATGTGTCGGACGTTGCCTGGTCGACCTGACACTACATCCATGGACAGATACAGTGCATCCAGAAAGTATTCAGACCCCTTCACTTTTTTCACATTTTGTTATGTTGCAGCCTTTTGCTGAAATCGTTTAAATTCATTTTTTCCCTCATCAATCGACACACAATACCCCATAATGACAAAGAGAAAACAGAATTTGAGAAAGTTTTGCAAATTTATTAAAAAGAAAAAACTTGAAATATCACATTTACATAAGTATTCAGACCCTTTGCTATCACACTTGAAATTTAGCTCAGGTGCCTCCCATTTCTCTTGATCATCTTTGAGATGTTTCTACACCTTGACTGGAGTTCACCTGTGTTAATTCAATTGATTGGACATGATTTGGAAAGGCACACACCTGTCTATATAAGGTCTCACAGCTGACAATGCATATCAGAGCAAAAACCAAGCCATGAGCTCGAAGGAACTGCCTGCAGAGCTCAGAGACAGGATCGTGCCGAGGCACAGATCTGGGGAAGCCTACAAAAAAAATTCTGCTGCATTTAAGGTTCCCAAGAGCACAGTGGCCCCATAATTCTTAAATGGAAGAAGTTTGGAACAACCAGGACTCTCCCGAGAACTGGCCGCCCGGCTAAATTGAGCAATCGGGGGAGAAGGGCCTTTGTAATAGAGGTGACCAAGAACCCGATGGTCACTCTGGCTGAGCTCCAGAGATCCTGTGTGGAAATGGGAAAAACTTCCAGAAGGACAACCATCACTGCAACACTCCACCGATCTGGGCTTTATGGCAGAGTGGCCAGACGGAAGACTCTCCTCAGTGAAAGACACATGAAAGCCCACGGAATCTTGTTTCTCACAGTCTGAGAGTCCTTTAGGTGCTTCTTTGCAAACTCCAAGCGGGCTTTTATGTATCTTTCACTGAGGAGAGGCTTCCTCAGCTCTGCCATAAAGCCCAGATCGGTGGAGTGTTGCAGTGATGGTTGTCCTTCTGGAAGTTTCTCCCATCTCTACACAGGATCTCTGGAGCTCAGCCAGTGTGACCATCGGGTTCTTGGTCACCTCACTTACCAAGGCCCTTCTCCCCCGATTGCTCAGTTTGGCCGGGCGGCCAGCTCTAGGAAGAGTCCTGGTTGTTCCAAACTTCTTCCATTTAAGAATTATGGAGGCCACTGTGCTCTTGGGAACCTTCAATGCAGCAGAATTTTTTTTGTAGGCTTCCTCAGATCTGTGCCTCGACACAATCCTGTCTGAGCTCTGCAGGCAGTTACTTCGACCTCATGGCTTGGTTTTTGCTCTGATACGCATTGTCAGCTGTGAGACCTTATATAGACAGGTGTGTGCCTTTCCAAATCATGTCCAATCAATTTAATTTACCACAGGTGGACTCCAATCAAGGTGTAGAAACATCTCAAAGATGATCAAGAGAAATGGGAGGCACCTGAGCTAAATTTCAAGTGTCATAGCAAAGGGTATGGATACTTATGTAAATGTGATATTTCAGTTTTTTTCTTTTTAATAAATTTGCAAAACTTTCTAAAATCCTGTTTTCTCTTTGTCATTATGGGGTATTGAGTGGAGATTGATGAGGGAAAAAATGAATTTAAACGATTTCAGCATAAGGCTGCAACATAACAAAATGTGAAAAAAAGTGAAGGGGTCTGAATACTTTCTGAATGCACTGTATGTGCTCTGGAGTGCTGTTCTAGTTACCTCTGCCGAGGTGGATGGAGTTTATGTTTTCACCACTGTCTGTTTGTCTGTCTGTGAACAGGATATGTCAAAAGGTTGTGGATGGATTTGGACGAAATTTGGTGGAGAGCTTTGGTATGTGACAAGGACGAAATGATTAGATTTTGCTGGAGATCTCGATCCAAATCCAAAATTTTTTTTTAATGATTCTTCGCCATTTTTGTGATGGGGCCAAAATTATATACAGCATGATATTTCAAGAAGTTGGGGATAACTTATGACAAAACTAGGTGGATAAATTGGTTAGGCGACAAGAACAAGCTGATTAAATTTTGGTTTAGGTTCGTCTACGAAACCTAAACTCCAGCCTGGTGGAGGTATGCTCCCTACCGAGTGTCGTTCTGCTTTTGTTTTACGTGTGTTCTCATTGCACATAATCTTTATTGCAGTGCATCTTTACAGGTGTGCTCATAGGTGAGGGCGAGACTACCGGAAGTAAGCTGTAACACGTGCCCTTTTGTGGTTTGTTTTCAACGTATCCAATCACGTGACTTGTCACGAAGGGTGCACTAACCGGAAGTTACGTAGTTCCGCGGGCGGCTATACAAACATTTCGTATTATTTTTCATAAAACTTTATATTTTTAGAAAGAGAATTACTTCTAGCTTGTCGGAAAGTTAAAATTTTAAAGATCAGACAAGAATTAAGCGAGGTATGATCAAATAACCTACACCGTTTCCATAATTTCCGGCTGTAACACGTGCCCTTTTGTGGTTTGTTTTCAACGTATCCATTCACGTGACTGTTGTCGCGAAGGGTGCACTAACCGGAAGTTACGTAGTTCCGCGAGCGCCTGTTGCACGTTACCCAAAATGTGTGGAGTGAAAAATGGAATGCAATCTGCAAGTTTGCAAAGCCAAAGAGCGTCTGACCCCTTCATATACTCAAAATGTACACGTGCCCCCTAAATACCCCCATACCTTTGCCCAAGAGAGTTGGCTCAATAGAAAGAAGTGGATCCTCTGGGAAACGATCAATGATATAAATGTGTACTTTTATATTAATATGAGCCTGTTCCCGACCTACAATTCAGCGGTCATTAACGATAAAGGTAATTTTACCTCATTCAATGCAATGTCAATGATAGCTTACAGTGCAAGAAAATAATAATCAAACTCACGAAATTGTATAAAACAGATTGCGCAGTGAATGGCGTAAAATATCGACAATAAATAAATAAATACCAGCTCGTGCCAGGAAATATTTTCAACCCTCGAATAAAATAAGTTGTTGAGGTAAGCGCCCAAAATGCGATCTCGAGTAATAATACATACATACATACATGCCACATTTCAAATGGAACAATAAAAATTTATACTTGGAGAAGGCCAAGGCGCAATCCGAGGCGTAAAAGAGCACGCAATGCGTGCGCGCGCTCGGATGTCACAAACTGTTATGTAAAGTTGGACTAATAAACGTAAATTATCGATGAAAACGTGTCAATAAACCGTCTAAACATCGACTTTATCACAGCATACAATCAGAATGATGGCAAAAAAAACCCCCATAGCTCCTCACCTGGTCACTACGGAAAAGAACCCCAATGGCGGCAACGGCGACAACGAACGATTTCCTCGTCTCCCTCGTTTCTTCGCTGAAACAATTTATTTTTTGATATCGTCTTAAATTCTATTCTTTACACTGAGTTTTGAACTATAATCGATGGTACAATGTCGATTTTTCACTCAGTAGAAAAGTATCCGAAGGGTAGCAAAAATTAATAAATAACCGATGAATTACATACACCGCATCAACTCCAAAACCACCGAAAGCATTTCCACACGGATTTATCAGTTTGGGGTCTCCGATAGTTTTTTTTCGTCTTTGTTAATTTTTATTCTCACGCTTTTTGTACTTTTCTTTATAAAAGTTTTGCTTACCTTACTCTTCGTCTTACTTATTCAGGAAGGGCTGGGAGAATGGAACATTGACGAAGCTTCGGGGTGGATAGTCGACACAACAGAACAAGGCGAGAAACGATCCTGCACAGATAGATTTCACCACTGCTTTTCGGGACACTCAACTAAAAGTTACAGGAATCGGTAATTCGTTCCGGATCGAGGCAAAAAAAAAAAACTGGCATCCATTTTAAATTTTGCGAAACACTGTGGGATCTTTAGCGTCCATCATCAACCTACTTGCGCTGGCAGGACGTGTGTGTGTGTGTGTGTGTGTGTGTGTGTGTGTGTGTGTGTGTGTGTGTGTGTGTGTGTGTGTGTGTGTCTGCCTGCCTGCCTCTGCTCGTGTCATTGGTTATTTCCATATGTGGGTTTTAGAAGATGGACGAACCCTACCAGGTCTCCAAGTATCCACCTTCGTGTGTGTGTGTGTGTGTGTGCGTGCACCGTGCACGTATGTGTATGTGTGTGTGAGTGTGTGCACGTACATGTGCTTGTATGCATGGAAGGTGCTTTTGCCTGATATCCCCACACTTGTGTGGGTTTCAGGATATGCAAATACAACGGACACCTACCGGTTCTCAAAGTATCCACCTCCGTCTGTGTGTGTGTGTGTGTTTGTGTGTGTGTGTGTGTGTGTGTGTGTGTGTGTGTGCACGCGTGTGTCTGATCCAGACAACAACATACGTTTACCATTTGAGCTTTTGTCATCAATTTTTCAACAAACCTTTATTGAAAAATATGGAGAATTAAAAATTGGGTCAAAATGTGAAAGGACAAAGTCTTAGTAACTACAAATAGCCCTGATCAGCCCCACCTCAGGGTATCAATCGTGAGATCTCTTTTTTGTTGTTTTTATAATCGCTCCTGTATTTTTTATTTATTTACCATTGAGCTTCAGTGTATCTGTCCAGTTCAAAACATTTCTACCAATTGAACTTTTGTCATCAAATCTTCAACAAACCTTCATTATGAGAATGTTGAGAACAAACAAAGTGTACAATTTTATTAAACCATCGTTTTGGTCAAGTTTGTTTTTTAGTACAAAGCGGACCAAACTGAGCAACCGGGCAAGAAGGACCTTGGTCAGGGAGGTGAACAAGAATCCAATGACCACTCTGACAGAACTACAGAGTTCCTTGGCTGAGATGGGAGCACCTGCCGGAAGGACAACAGTCGTTGCAGCACTTCACAAATCTAGGCTTAATGGGAGAGTGGCCAGATGGAAGCCACTCCTGAGAAAAAGGCACATGACAGCACACCTGGAGATAACAAAAAGGCACGTAAAGACTGAGAGCACGAGTCAATAAATTCTGTGGTCTGATGAGACGAAAATTGAACGATTTGGCCTCAACACAAAGTGCTATGCCTGGTGGAAACTGAGCAAAGCTCATCTCCCATCTAACACCATCCGAACTGTTAAGCATGGTGGTGGCATCACCATACTATTTGGATATTTTGCAGCAGCAGGGACTGGGAGACTTGTAAGATAGAGGGAACAATGAATGGAGCCAAATACAGGCAAAGCCTCGAGGAGAACCTGCTTCAGAATGCAAAAAGACCTGAGACGGTGGTGAAGATTTACGGTTACAACAGGACAATTAACCCAAGCATACAGCCAAAGCAACACTGGATTGGGTTCAGAACAAAAATATGAAAGTCCTTGAGTGGCCCAGACAAAGCCCAAACTTGAATCCCATTGAGAATCTGTGGAAAGACTTGAAGATTTATGTTCACCGACGCCCTCCATCCAACTCGACAGAGCTTGAGCAAGTCTGCAAGGAAGAATGGGAGAAACTCTCCAAATCCAGATGTACAAAGCTAATACAGATATATCCAAGAAGACGAGAAGCTGTAATCGCTGCCAAAAGTGCTTCAAAGAAGTATTGATTGATTCAGGAGGCTGATCACTTATGTAAATTCGATTTTTCCCCATTTTATTTCTAATTATTTTGTAGAAATTTCTAAAAAAACAAAAAAACATTCCACTTTGACATTATGGGTATTATGTGTAGATCAGTGACAAAAAATCTCAATTAAATCCATTTTAAATTCCGGCTGTAACACAACAAAATGTGAAAAAAGTCAAGAGGTGTGAATACTTTCTGAAGGCACTTTATCTGTTGATATTTCGTCAGAACAGCTGTGCACAAAGTAATCTGAAAGTAACAAAATCATTTGCTGAACAAAGGCACAAGAAGGTATTTAGAGAAATCCACTGGCACACATGCAAAAAATTGAATATCGCAGTTCCAACTAGAACGGCACTCGGTAGGGCACATGCCTCTGCCAGGCAGAACAGTTTGCTTTGTATCCCAATGATAGGCCGGATCTTGATTTGGACCTGAAGCAAAATCGAATCGGCTTGCTCTCGTCACCTAACAAACTCGTCCACTTAGTTTTTTTTTTTTTTTTTTTTTTTTGTATACAATATCGAGGCTCGTGAAAGAGCGAACATTAATCACACAGAAAGACAAACCGACACATAAAACATATAACATCGGGAGCGGTAGACAAGATGGGGAGAGAGGGGGAAGGACACAAACACAACATTTGAGAGCAGGGACCGAGAGACATGGAGACATCGAGAGATCTGAGAGAGGGCGAGGGCTTTGGGGGGGGGGCATGGGAAGGGGGCGGTGGGAGAGGTATAAAACATATGGACACTGCCAGGACTTCCAGGAAAGAAGTTGGAATTTCAAACAAGGTAGATCTGGTGTGAATTAGCGGGGGTAGAAAAGATCAAGGTTTTGGATGGGGGAAGATAAGAGATGGTGGTGAACAGCTGTTTTAAAGACCTGGAGGGAGGAGTGGGATTGAAGGGAGTGAGGGAGTTTGTTCCAGAGGCGGGAGAAAAGAGGAATGAAAGAGTGAAGGTGAGCAGAGAGCCGAGATTTCGGCAGTTTAACCATCAGAGGGTTGCTGGCAGATCTTGTGCGACCTGTAGGAATATTTGGGGGACAGAGCACAGAGAGAGCTGGGGGTGCAAGGCCGGAGAGGAGTCGGTAGAAGACAGAAAGACCACCTACCTGCCTGCGGTGAGTGAGTGAAAGGCCCTCAGAGATAGCTTCATCGCGGGAGATTCCAATAATTCTGAAAGCTTTGGTTTCAACAGCGTGAAGCCGAGCTAGGTGTGAGGCAGGAGCACCGGCCCACAGGGGAGAACAGTATTCCATTGAGCTGCGGATGAAAGCCTTGTATGTGGTGAGGAGCTCAGGTGTGCCGAGGAAGGACTTCGCACGACGGAGGATGCCCAGTCGGCGACTGGCTTTGGAGGCCAGCTTGGAAATGTGGTTTTCCCAAGAAAGATCATGGCAGATAGTGAGACCCAAAATCTTGAGCGACAGAACTTCTTGGAGAGGATTGTTGAGAAAGTAGATGGGAGGGTTGTCCAGTCGATCTTTTCGGAGAGACATAGTAAGAGTGTGAGATTTGTCAGGATTGAAAGACATGTTCCACTTGTTTGACCAGTCTGTGATTTTGTCCCGGTCTTCAGAGAGTGAGGAGGCAGCAGACTGCCGATCTGAGGGAAGAGGAATGGAGCGGCAGAGAGTGGAGTCATCAGCAAAGAGATAGAGAGGATTTTCGAGAGAGTCAGAGAGATCATTGATGAAGACCAGAAAAAGCACGGGGCCCAGAACACTGCCTTGGGGAACTCCAGCCTGAACAGGAAGAGGAGATGAGAGAAACCCATTCAGGGCCACACGTTGACGACGACTAGAGAGGAAGTCCGCCAGCCATGCGTGGAGATTTCCATGGATACCAAAGGAGGAGAGTTTGGTGAGCAGAGCGGGGTGCCAGACCGTGTCGAAGGCACGTGATATGTCGAGGGAGACAGCTCTAATTTCCTGTTTGGCATTGAGGACCTCCATCCATTGTTGAGACAGCAGAAGCAGCATGTCCAGAGTAGAGTGACCTGGTCTGAAACCAAATTGATGATCAGAGATCAAGCCATTGGAGAAGAGGAAAGATTTCATATCCGAAGCAATGATGGATTCCATGACTTTGCTGATAATTGGGAGAAGGCTGATTGGTCTGTAGTTGCTAGGATCTGTTTAGTCAAAAGTCATCCATAACTTATTTAAATATCATGTTATATATCGCTTTTCGCCCATTCCGTCAATGGTAACGAAACACTTTAAAATTTTTAAAAAATTCTTGTATCCGAATCCATATTCAGATCTTTACCAAAATCGAATCGATTTGTCCTTGTCACACACACACAACCTCTCTACCAAGTTTCCTTCAAATCGGTCAATAACTTTTTGAGATATTCTGCTATGTATCATTTTTGGCACTATCTCCCAATGGTAAATAATCACTTAAAAATTCTACTAGCCGGATCCGAATCCAGATATTCACCAACATCTAATCATTTCGT
Organism: Myxine glutinosa; assembly: GCF_964187855.1. Taxonomy (NCBI): domain Eukaryota; kingdom Metazoa; phylum Chordata; class Myxini; order Myxiniformes; family Myxinidae; genus Myxine; species Myxine glutinosa. The sequence goes on from NC_136262.1 coordinate 65,441,486, forward strand.
CCGTGTCACATGCACTACCTCTGCCAAATTTCGTCCAAATCCGTCCACCACTTTTTGAGATATCTTGTTCACAGACAGACAAACAGACAAACAAGAAGACGTCATGCGGAGCACGATACTTGCAAAATCCGCCCCCACCCCCAATAAAAAAAATTCCATTGATACAGAAAATTGTCCATTTCATCAAGATTAAAATTGACAATCTTGATCAAAGCTCAGGTCAACAGGAAGAAAAGTGACGATTTTTCAGATGAAAAATGATGATTTTGTAAGGTTGACCTTGAGTTGACCTTTGACCTTTTGACCTCAAAAATAGTTAGTTTCCCTATTTAGTGACTCAATGTGCAAATGCTGTTCAATTTTTATGTCAATCGGATGAAAATTGAGGATTTTAAAAACTTGGCCTATGTTGACCTTTTGGCCTATGTTGACCTCAAAAATAGTTGGTGGTTAAATTCAGTGACCATATATGTAAATCCTCTTAGAATTTCAAGTCAATCAAATGAAAATTGGTGATTTTAGAAATTCGGCCTATGTTGACCTTTTGGCCTATGTTCACCTAAAATATAATTTGTGGTTGAATTCAGTGACCAGATATGCAAGTGATCTTCAAATTTCAAGTCTATTGGATGAAAATTGAGGATTTTAGAAATCTGGCCTATGTTGACCTTTTGGCCTATGTTGCCTCAAAAATACTTGGTGGTTGAATTCAGTGACCAGATATGCAAGTCCTCTTCAAATTTCAAGTCAATCGGATGAAAATTGAGGATTTTTGAAATTTGGCCTATGTTGACCTTTTGGCCGATGTTGACCTCAAATATACTTGGTGGTTGAATTCAAAGACCAGATATGCAAGTCCTCTTCAAATTTAAAGTCAATCGGATGAAAATTGAGGATTTTTGAAATTTGGCCTATGTTGACCTTTTGGCCTATGTTGACCTCAAATATACTTGGTGGTTGAATTCAGTGACCAGATATGCAAGTCCTCTTCAAATTTAAAGTCAATCGGATGAAAATTGAGGATTTTTGAAATTTGGCAAAGTTGGTGACCTTTGGCCTATGTTGACCTTTTGACCTTTTGACCCCCAAAACAATAGGCTTCTTGCTTTTGACCAACTCTACCATTTGGCGAAGTTTTGTGAAGATCGGTTGAAAATTGTGACCTGTAGGCCGGTGACAAACAAACAAACAGACAGACAAACAGACAGACGGACAGACAGACGGACAGACAGACGGACAGGTGGACAGACAGACGGACAGACAGAACCACAAACGCAACCGACCAATATACTTGAAAAATCTTCGAATTGCAACTAACAAACAGACAGGGATGAAAACAACCTCCATCCACGTTTGGTGGCGCAGGTAATAAACTCATGGAAACATCAACCAAAAGCAATCATTGAAAACAAGAACATAATGCCCACGTATTTTTCTTTTTGCTTTTTTGGATTGTCGTGAGCTGTATTTCTTGCTGTTTATGTTTGGTCCATCACATCTTCTATTCGCACCTGTTTTTGGAAGTTTTCTGTCAGGTGAATGAGGGATACCTTTTTCTGGTTTGCTGTAATCATGCTTTTATACAAATTGTATTCGGTCGTTGAACTTTTCATGTACTACTCTGCTAATCCTACAGTCGTCGATCTGTGTACCTGATTGAGTTCCATCAGGCTGCCACTTCCTTCTTTCCTCGGCAGGTACATTCTCAGGATTCACTGCTTTTATGGAACATTTTGTGGATTGTAAGGAATTTCCTTGTTTTGATATGGAGTTTTTTGATTTACGCTTATGGCCAGTTTACTATTCCGCAGATGTATTGTAACATTGGTACTGCTAGTTGGTTTATTAGTACGGCAGATCGGTGAAATATTTGGGAGAATTGTGCATTTGATGATACAAGCACGAGAGTTGGCACACAGTTAGAGTATGCCCTAAGGAAGATATTTGGCGATAGGGCCATCGCAGATTTATCCTGTGACAACAATGGCGGCCATTTTTCCAAATGGCCTCCATTGCTTGTTATTTTACATATATTTGGTACATTAGTGTATAAACTGTAGTTTTGGTCATACAAACTTGACATTTGGCACATAATTAAAGACCCCCTAGCTATATGGTTATCATATTGTTACAGACGCGGCTTAGATGTTATTTACCGAGCGGTTTGGTATGACCACGTCTGCACAAGTTACCCGATTATACCCGAACGTTGACTAATCGCGCTACGCTAGATCAATGAAGGAAAAGACACACGGCTGGGATTAAAATGACACGACACCAGGGATACGGTTCTCAAGACCTCCGGAGGAGATTATATTAAGGCGGAAGGTTAGATTACAACTACAAGAGGGACATCATAGAAAGACAGGCACTTAGACACACTTATATTAACCCCAACAGACGACAGATAAACGGGACAAAAGGCTGACTCACACGGGGATTGATGGCAAGGAAAGCGGGTATTCGATGGCCAGCACAAGGTGCACCTTGTGCTCAGGGACAGGATAGCACGGCCCAAAAGATGCAGGGAGGTCTCTCAGCGCTCGGAGGTGGCTCTCTTGTCTTCTCAAGGCTCAAGCTCGGGGCGCATCTGACCTCACATCCGGTAAGTCGCTGCGTATATCCGGCGGGGAGTGACACGCCCTCGGCTCGTTAGCTCCGCCCCAGATGGAATCGGCTCGTTGCTTCTCATTGGGTGCATGCGGGGGGGTTACCGGCTCCGCCCTTGACGAGGGGCTGACAGGGAGCCCCTTCGTGGCAACCCCGTGGAGCGCATGGTCATGGCGGCTAACCGAGCTGGTGGGAGGACGCACACTCCCCCCGCGCGCCGTGGTTGTAGTTGTTGTTGTAGCTGTAGTTGTTGTTGTTGTTGTTGTTTGGGGAAGAAGATGGAAGGAGGTATGGGAAGGTCCTAAACTCACTACTGGTGCCATATAATCACATTCTGGTGCAACGAAGAGTCAGAATTAATGGAAAGGAGTCCTTAACTGACATAGACTAAGAATAACTAGCAAGATGTCCGAAAGTTGTCTACGTGAGATGCGGTGGACCTGGGCACGACATTTAATGGGGGAAAAAGGGGCAGGTCGGTTCTACAGAGTGTTGTTTACAGACAATGGGACTAGGGAATGGGGGATTGGGGATAGTTGGGGAGTATTGGGGAAATAGGGGAATATTTACAAGCGGATATGGAGGCCAAATTCCATATTCGCAACATTGCACCCTTCTCTACCCTCGGGGCGTCCCGACCCGATAAATTTTTACCTACTTTAGTGTGGCACGCAATGTAGTTCCCTCTACTATTAACTCTACCCTGAGTGCGACAGTTTTACAGATATTCACAAATGAGTAAATATGTCCCCCTGCGACGTTGCACCCTTCTCCTCACAGAAACACACCCACAGGATAACCGAATCCGGAAAGAATCCTCAAACTAAACATACAGCCGGTAGGGAGCATTATTTACACAAGACTACGCTGATATTTACACTACGATCCAGGACCTGTTTTTGGAGGGACACATGCAGATGTTATGCATAGAGAGAGCACGCATGCCAGCATCGATACACCAACCCACGAGTGCTCTGTGGCCTACGGCCTTTAATAATGTGCAGAGCACCCCTTCCAAGCATCAAGCACCACCCCATCACACAGTGAGCACCATCCGGTGCACCAATAAAGTGTTTATGAATCATTGTGTGGTGTCGCAGCCGGCCGATGTTCTGCCGCTGGTCTTGCCTTCGTGTGGTGCACTTGGCCTTCTTACTTCTTTCAAAAATAAAGAAAGGCGCCAACCGCGTCCATTTCTCTATTGTGGCCGTCAGGGGGCCAACTGTTAGTGGTTCACCTTGTATGGCATCGGTGCCACGTTGACCCATAGGTCCATCCACGGGTGGTGCTTGGCCGCATAAGAACTGCGGTCCATGGTGGGTGGCCACAAACATTGCGGTCCATATGGTGTATCGATCCAGGCAGCAAGCAGCGAAAGTGCAGGCCCACAACTGCGTAGCCAGCACCTCTCTCTCCTCCCTCTCTGCCCCCAAAGCCAGATCCTCGGAGGTGGGAGACAAAAGAAGCAGACAAGTGAGTAAGGTGGTAAGGGCGCAAAAGTGCACGCAATGCAAGGTAATGCACACTGGGGGCACATGGGAACCAGGTGAGACAGGTACGTTCCTACCGTACGCCCCCCCCCCCCACCAGGTAACCTACATGGCCCCTCCCTTACCCCTTACTGTATCCACAAAACACAACACTACCCATAAACATCTACTTTACAAATCAACAAACATCCCTACTGTCTTCCCCGTTCCGACCATAAACCAAATTCGTCTTCTCTCCCTCCTAACCAATCAAATTTGCCATTTTCAACTCTCATCAAAATTTGCCATCTCCAACTGAACATCATAATTTGCCATTACCAATTCATCATCAGTCCCTCCTCGGGAGGGAGAGATGGAATCACCCCAATGTCTCATCCACGTCGTGATGCGTCTCACAAATCCTCACAATCTCATTTCCTGCAACAAAACAAAGAAAACACAGGTGTGGAGTCATCATCATCACCACAGGTAAGTGGCTGCGTATGGTGCGACAGGGTCATCAATCCTAACTATTTCCTAAATGACTTTAACAACTTTACACTACCCGGGGTCTTTCTCCGGCCAAACCATTGGCCCTCTTACACTATGGGTTCTAAAAACCAATTCCCATTGGCCAAACTGTGGTGCTCTTCAATTTGGGGTCTCACTCCCCCGATTCATCTCCCGGTGCCCTCGCACAATTTCTGGGCTGTGGCGTGTACCTCTCCCAGCGGGTCTACCCACCTGCACACCTCCACCACTGCAGTTGCCTCCGAGCTTACCTGCTCCTTACCCTAACCTAACTACCTGGGGAAGGCCCTCTGGCGCTCTCCCCACTCGGTGCCCTCTCTGGCACTGGGCTACCCGGGTCCGTCCTCCGGATCCTCGGGCCCCATCCACAACTCTACCGGCTCCCAGAGCCCACCTGCGGCCTCACCTGGCCGACATCCTCACAGTGGTGGAGTGCCCAACCAACTACACACACTAACAGGCTACACGCCCAGCCATTTCCACGACACTAATGCACCCATCCACAATACCATTCTGCAACCGCACCACAAATGCCAATATCCAACCACAATTTACCTATACCCTCTACCTAACACTTACACTACCCGCCCCGGGTATCCGTGATGGGGGTCCACTCTTCCCCCATTCACACCATGCACACCACTCCGTACCACTTACTCCAACTCTCTCCACACACCTGTACTTGCACACCTGTGCTCTCACACCTGGTGCCACCTGCACCCTTCTCTCCCCAAGCGCATTCGCGCTGATCCACAACACTCACTACTCATACACTGCTCCACACACCTGTCCAGTTGCACACCTGTGCAATCACACCTGTTCGATCACACCTGTTCAATCCTCACCTGTTCAATCCTCACACACACGGCATCATCTCAGCTAACTACTCCCTTCTGAAACTTGCGCTTCCCAGTCGTCCCTTTAAACTATTGCGCTCCCTCGTCATTATCATCCACACTAATCTACCTGCGTCCCCACTACAGGTATCAGTCACTAACTAAACTTAACGTTACCTAATGTCATCTTCTTCTAGATCCCTACAATATAACCTAACCCACCCGGGCTAGTTTTCACTGCCATACACCCCATAATCTAGTGCGCATTTGCCCCCATTGGGAAGGGTGGCCGGGATGCCAGCCTTACCCACCGGGCCCATCGCTCACTACCAATTTTGCACATCAAATTTCAACAAATCAAAAATTTGCCAATCACTGCCCATCATCTGCCAATCACTACTGCCAATCCCTTGCCAATCATCAAATTTTGTTTTTCTCTAATTTTGGGGCCAAAACACTAACCTCATCACCCAGTCTCCTCACTAATGCCTCTCGGTGCGCCAATTCCTGTCCAAAGCCCGGCTTCGTAAAGCCGAGCCATGAATGCGGGTTGTTCCGTGCCAGCGGCTGGATGCGTCCGGCATTCGGTGCAGGGACGGGGGCTTACCCGTGCCGAGATCCCACGCACCATCTCGGCACGGAGCCATCCAATGTCCCGATCTCGACCTGCCGGACTGCCTCACCAAAAAGTGGTCGCCATGACGACCCTTTCTATCGGGCTGCCCGCTCCGCCTAGTGGAGCACGGACGCGGCCGTTCAAAGCGAGGCCCAGCACGCACCGAGGGCCCGATTCGGCTATAAGTCGTTCTAAACTCTACCCCGTCTAACGTCGATGCTTCACCTGGACGCTTACACCCCGCAGCCCGTTCCTTGCTCACACATCCAGCCGTGCCCATGCTCCTCGTACCTTTCCTTACACACCTCGGTACACTCATTCCACTCACAGCCTTGGTCACACACCTGACCACCGAACACTTTGGCACACATTCGTTGCTCGCACACCTCACCAATACACCGCTTCGCGCCCCCTCCTCGGTCACCTCCTCTGTGACAATCACAGGTGTGCCCTCATTCGCACACCCAACCACGTGCCTCACTACCAACTCCAGCGTGCATTCCCACTCACGCTCTACCATTCCAGGTGTGCATCCTTCCATCCCAGGTGTACATCCTCGCTCACCTGTCACAACCAACTCACGCTCCTTGTCACTCTCACTACTCTCACCACCACTCTTGACACCGCACTCACCCTTACTCTTGACAGCACACTCTTTCCCCATGCACCTGTCCGTCACACACCTTTCTCGTGCACACTCTGGCGCACACTCTCCCATTACACCCTCTGTAACACTCACCACAGGTGTGCATTCTTCCTTGCCTTTGACAGCGCACTCTTTCCCCATGCACCTGTCCGTCACACACCTTTCTCGCGCACACTCCTGCGCACACTCTCCCGTCACACCCTCTGTAACACTTACCACACCGCGCTTCCATGTGCTCCCTCGCACACACGCTACGACCGACTCATTCTCGCCAGCACCCTCACTCCTTGGCACACACTTTTTCCTCACACACCCCAGAGTCGGACTTTCTCGCACACCTCCTTTTTCGCACACCAGACCTGTCGCACACTTCACCAACGGCCTCTCACGAACACCCGGGTCCATCTCGACCCCCAAGCTCATTAAATCCCCTGGCGCATCATACGCACGACCATATTGGTCACCACTTACACCGGGTCCTCTTCCTCTTCGCTTCTCCTCCATCACCTGCGAATCCCTCATCCGGTTAATGAGCACATCATCACGATCCAAACACAGACTTTGGACCAATTCTTTTATCTCCTCTTTTATCTCTTTCTTATCCCCTCTCCGTCGCTTCTTAATTTCGCTCACCCCTTCTTCCACTTCTTCTAATTTCTGCTTCACCTCTTTTATTCCCCGGTACGTCTCTTCGAGCTCATCCTCTAAGGCTACCTTGACCGTTTCCATGTGCGTCCTCACCTGCCGGTCCTTCGTTTCCATTACCTTTATCACCTCGTCCAACCTCGTTGTCAGTCCCTCACGTACCATCTGACATTCCCTCTTCGTCGCTACCACGTCATTTTTTAGGTCATTTTGTGTCGCTTTTAAACCTCCTATTACCGCTGTGTTCTTCTTTACCTGGTCCGTTAGTTCTTTTTGTCCCTCCGTCAGCTGTTCCACCTCCTGCGTCAGGTCCTCTATGCCCCCTTGCAATTTTACAGTCCCCTTTCTCACCTCCTTCTCCATGCGCTCCTTACAGTGCCTCACCTCCTCGCGCACTCCTCCGACCTCCTCACTCACTCCTCTTCTGATCTCCTCTCCCATCACTTGCATCTCCTGCCCAGATGCCACCCTCATCTGCTCCATTTCCTCCCTGTGAGCATCCAGTTTGGTTTCTACCCCCATTCTGACCCCTCTATCTGCTGCCCCATTTGGTTAACTTCCCTTTCCGCTTGGTCCCTCATGTCCCTCAATTTGCCTTCCATGGTGTTTTCTAACCCCTCTAACCCTTTTTGCATCCCTTCCATTTGATTCTCTTGAGCGGCCATTCTGTTTTCTACCCCCGTTAACCCCTCCTGTATTTCCCCTAATCTATCGTCTAATTTCCCAAATTTCTCGTCTAATCCCTTAAAATTATTGTCTAATCCCCTAAAATTATTGTCTAATCCCCTAAAATTATTGTCTAATCCCTCACCAGTACCCCTCGCTTCGTCCCTCATTACCCCCATTTGGTTTCCCATTACCCCCAATTGCTCACTCTGAGCATCCATCCGGTTCCCCATTACCCCCATTTGGTTTCCCAACCGCTCACTATCAGCCCTCATTCCCATCATTATTCTGCTTTCCATTTCTTCATTATTCTTGTCCATAAGGGCCTTCATTTGCATAAAAAACAAGTTCAAATCCACCGGGGGCGCTGCCACGGTCGCGGGCGCGGTGACCAGCGAGGCGCCATTTTGTGCGTTTGCTACCCTCGCTGCTTCGCTCTCCTCGCGTCCCTCAATTTGGTCCTGGACCGACCCTGCCTCACTCTCCCCTACCGGACCCCAGCTGTCTTGGTCTGCCATAGCGCGACTTTCAAAATTCGGGTTTTTATTTCCGTATAACAAAATCAAATTTCGCCGTTATAATTTCGCGCGGGAAACGCGCTCCGAATTGATTCTACTACAAATTTGGGCCTAATAAATTTAGTCCCGGGTCCGAATTCCACTCCTCGACACCAATTGTTACAGACGCGGCTTAGATGTTATTTACCGAGCGGTTTGGTATGACCACGTCTGCACAAGTTACCCGATTATACCCGAACGTTGAATAATCGCGCTACGCTAGATCAATGAAGGAAAAGACACACGGCTGGGATTAAAATGACACGACACCAGGGATACGGTTCCCAAGACCTCCGGAGGAGATTATATTAAGGCGGAAGGTTAGATTACAACTACAAGAGGGACATCATAGAAAGACAGGCACTTAGACACACTTATATTAACCCCAACAGACGACAGATAAACGGGACAAAAGGCTGACTCACACGGGGATTGATGGCAAGGAAAGCGGGTATTCGATGGCCAGCACAAGGTGCACCTTGTGCTCAGGGACAGGATAGTGCGGCCCAAAAGATGCAGGGAGGTCTCTCAGCGCTCGGAGGTGGCTCTCTTGTCTTCTCAAGGCTCAAGCTCGGGGCGCATCTGACCTCACATCCGGTAAGTCGCTGCGTATATCCGGCGGGGAGTGACACGCCCTCGGCTCGTTAGCTCCGCCCCAGATGGAATCGGCTCGTTGCTTCTCATTGGGTGCATGCGGGGGGGTTACCCGCTCCGCCCTTGACGAGGGGCTGACAGGGAGCCCCTTCGTGGCAACCCCGTGGAGCGCATGGTCATGGCGGCTAACCGAGCTGGTGGGAGGACGCACACTCCCCCCGCGCGCCGTGGTTGTAGTTGTTGTTGTAGCTGTAGTTGTTGTTGTTGTTGTTGTTTGGGGAAGAAGATGGAAGGAGGTATGGGAAGGTCCTAAACTCACTACTGGTGCCATATAATCACATTCTGGTGCAACGAAGAGTCAGAATTAATGGAAAGGAGTCCTTAACTGACATAGACTAAGAATAACTAGCAAGATGTCCGAAAGTTGTCTACGTGAGATGCGGTGGACCTGGGCACGACATTTAATGGGGGAAAAAGGGGAAGGTCGGTTCTACAGAGTGTTGTTTACAGACAATGGGACTAGGGAATGGGGGATTGGGGATAGTTGGGGAGTATTGGGGAAATAGGGGAATATTTACAAGCGGATATGGAGGCCAAATTCCATATTCGCAACAATATATTTGTCCTGTGACAACAATGTTTTTAAAAAGGCCGCCATTTACATGGTATATTATGGTATATGGTATATTAATTTGTATAAACTGTTGTTTGAATCATACAAGCATGGTATTTGGTACACAGTTAAATATTCTGACTATTAGAGAGTCATCACAGATGTGTCCAATAAAAATGGCGCCCAATTTTTAGTACGGCAGATAGGTGAAATATTTGGGAGAATTGTGCCTTTTATGATACAAGCACGAGAGTTTACTTGGACCAGTTGTCACACTGGTCAATCGCCGAGCCCCATTGAATCACCCCATGGTCGTGCTCGACCAATAAGAGACTTTGGGGCGTTGCCTGCTGGTTATGATCCTTTGGAGGTGGGGTTTTGTTGCCGAACCGCTCCGCCTGCTTGCAGGCAACGGTTGTTGTTATTGTTGTTGTTGTAACTGCGTTTTTGCATGGCCAGCCCACAGAACTCAAATAGACGTAGAAGAACTATGCCCGTTCACGACACACACACACAGCGGTGGCCCCGCTCGCGCGCTCACGCCGCCATTTTAGTTAGCGCAAGAACTGAATAGGCGAACGTGTGCGCTAGCTAGGCCTAGTGGAAGTGGATGAGTGGACGTGAATTTTTATATTGGACGGTGTTGTGTTGCTTTTAAACACTATTTTATGAATTCTATTCATAATTTAAATCTCTGTCGAAGCATTTTCCTGGCATCTTGACATAGTTTATCCGAATTCCCCGGTAGTTTTCCATTTCATCTCTAGCTGCTAATCTCTCACTCCTTACTATTTGCTGGTTCTTGTACCCCCTCTCCCTCTCTTTCACTTTCTGCCTATTGCTCCTTTCTCATGTACTTTTTACCACTCTCTCCCTCCTTCTCTTTCCTGCTCCTCTCTTCCTCTATTATTTTCCAGTTCACAACATAATTGTCTCTCCAGCTCTAAAAACAAAACTTCGTATGTGACAAAACAAAACTTCGCTCTAAAAACAAAAAAACAAAATAAAAACTAAAAACAAAAAGCGTATGAATTTCACTGTAGCTTCACATCCCTTAAATTGTGGAAGGCCTTGATCTCTTAAGAACTCGATGGCATCTGCAACACTCGTACTTAGCGTCTGGCCCGCCAAGTTCACCTTCATTTTTTGTTTTTGCCACTCCATATGGGCATTTTTCAGTTTATTGCCCAAGCGTAGGCCTTCGTGTTCTTGCACATTATAGAGCTCTTTGATGTACTGCCACTTGATGGAGTTGCCTTCACTGTCCTTGATGACGCCATAGGAAGCTAGAGTGTTCCTCATTAGCTTTAACATATGACAAATGTCCAGGAAGACATGTACACGATGATTGGGGTTCTCAGGATGTGGAAATGATGGGGAAAGTTCTGGTACTGTCATCTTTGCTTCCAAAGTCTCCAGCATTTTAAAATGGCATGACGGACCATCACATGTAACTGACTCGATCCATATGCCGATATCCGACAGCTTGCTGAGGCATTGGGTAACCAAATTCGCTCTCTCTTGCCCAGTCATGCCATTTATCAAGAAATACCCAACGGGTATCTTCCAACCAGCATTTAGGGGGACGACCATAAAGACAAGGGCTTCTGTAGCTATGGGGTTTGAATCATCATTGCACTCTGTGCCTACATCAACATATCCATGAAACTTCCTGCCATCCCACTGAACATGTTTCTTGATGGCCATCTCATCCATCATGAGAGCGCACACAAGTTCATGTCCTTTTTCCTTGGCCGTCTTTGCCTCAGCTTCTAGAGCGGAGAAAGCTTCGGTGGTGAATCCTGGCTGCCCATCTATGGTAGAGTACCACTTCCGAATGACCGATGGGTGAGGAAGCTGGAGATCAAACGTCTTGCGGACGAACCGATATGCCTTCGCCGAGTAGAAATTTAGGGTTAAGGCAAAGGCTCGAAGAACGGGAGGGTACTTCTCCTTGGTGGGTCCATCTTTACTTTTGGCCTTCACCAAACGCTTTATCAGTTCTGCGGGGACATTGCAGGATGCTTGAAGCATGTCTAGTCCTTGCTCTGACATAAGATTTTTCTGTTTCAGGGTGTTTACCATGGTCTCTAGAGTGTCGACTTTTTTCCGAAGTCTACGAGATTTACGTTGAGTGTTTTTGAGTCGCTTTTGATGAGAGATGACAATATCTTGCATTTTGTCCAGCTTACGTTTCACACCCCTTGGACTATCCGAAACAAAGTAAGTGTGGTCATGATGATGTTGCTTGATTGGAGATGTAGGCAGTGCCTTGCTGGATGAACCCGCCAAGCACTGTGGTGTTTCTGAAGACGAAGTTGGAGAGTCGTTCTGGCTGGTTCTTGGACGAGGTGGTTTGCGCTGTTTCACAGTCTAAAAGTGACAAAGATAAAAATAAACAAAAGAAAATGTATAACTAGACTAGTTCAGTTTCCCAAAATTCACAAATTATATATGTATAGTACATGTATGTGTTACTGCCTTTGGAATGGATCAGACAATTTGTCTGCATTTCAATGGTAGCTTAAACTTCATCGGAACTTTAGATTGATAAAAATGTTTATTTTGTATTTTTCATTCATTCATTTATTATGATATATATTTTTGGTTGTCAGAAAGTTTGGAAGGAAAATTTTATTTTATTTTATTTTGGCCTCTATTCTTTAGTTAGTAAACCGGCCTAATGCAAGAATTCTGAATTTTACTTACCTTTTGGAGATGATTTGGGAAGTTGAAAATGGTTGGAATTGAACCTTGGCGAAGTCTGGTTATCAGGCCAGTACGGTCAAAGCACTCAGCATCAAAATGATCCGAGCATAGGCTGGCATACTTGCTGGGTGTCCACTTGACCCTCCTCATCTTTACGAGCCATTCTTTCTGAAGGGTTGAACCATCCTTGGGAAATCTATATTCAAAAGAAAAGACAAAATTTGTGAGCCCCCTTGGGTCTTTGCCCCCCCCCCCCAACCAAAACTGCTTCCTACGCGCCTGCCCCCCACATGTTTTCTACACTCTATATACGGTACAGTGTCCGAAAATTCAATCACTAGACCATACTCTAGCCCCCAATATTTTTTGCTTGGCGACATTGTACACACAGCAAGGGAAATACTTTATCAAGCTTTATTTCTTTTATCAGTTAAACTCGTAATGTTATCTTGGCTCTCACCCTACATTATGATTAACTAGGGCAAATGGGCACAGATTGCACTCACTCACGCGTCACACCAATATTTTCCACAAAGTAACAATTACTAACGATAAAGAAAGCGATTACAAAATACAACCCTATTAGTCTAATTAGACGACAAATGTTAACCTAGATCCTTGATAACTGAACATGTTTATGCATCTCCTAACAGCCCAAAATTGTGTGTGGCTCAACAAAATTGGGAGAGAAGAGATTAAGAGCTAGAGTCCTTAAGTTCAAGCAAAGGCATGGCCTTTGGTTCAAGTCAAAATGCACTGACAAATCCACAAACACACACACACACACAAACACACAAACTAACAGATGGGACTACATAAACGAAAAACTACATCTGTGCATAACGTGAAAGTTTAACTAGAGTTTGGCGAGTAAACTCTTCATAATTAAGAAAAATAAATTACTTACCTGTGGAATCTTTTCCCAGAACCTTTCACAAGTCGATTTGTACAGTTTATTGCAGCACAAGAAGGCATATTGCTGATATTTGTTGAACATTCACACTGCTCATGTTAACAATAGGCCTATCTGTACGCAGAAAGCGGAGGTGTCTTGCGCTAACTAAAATGGCTGCCGCGTTGCGGCGGAGGGGCCACACAGCGGCCTGCATAGTTCTTCTACGTCTATTTGAGTTCTGTGGGCCAGCCTTGTTGTAGTTGTAAAAATGTAGGGAAAAGCAACAGGAGGCAATCACATACTGGGGGAAAACTAACCTTAACCCCTATCTACTTAACACAGCTTCACCCACCCCCATGTGAAGACACATAACAATCTTAAGCTCCAGTTCCCCTACTCAAATACATTGTGATGTCTCCCATGCGTTCACGGTCTATGCTATTACTATACAATCCTATCTGTACTGTGGTATTCCATCGTATACCCCCACAAACGTAACAATAATGTTAGATAGCCAAGTTTGAGGACGAATGGATGAAGCGCTTTGCCAGAGAAGTAGATTATGTTGAGAAATAACATGAAATAAAAGTGATTGCATTGTGTTTCCTTGTTGCGCCACAAAGTGATCACCCCTCATATACAACCATTTCCCTACAATACGTGTCGATAACTTTTCCTACACAATCTCTCACTAAGCACATACTTAGCAATTCTCTACCCCTGAAATTGTTAATAAATGAACAAGGGCCATATTTACACAAGTGTGGCTCGCAGGAAAGCAGCACATCCTCCATGACATTTTCAAAATTTCTCAACAATGAGTTCCTTCTTTCAAACTTTGTCCTCCCATCCTGTGGCCTAGTTCATGGTTCAATTGTTGACCCCCAGCAGCTGGGTTTCCCTTCCCCCCCCCCCCTCCCACTTCCCTCCCCCACCCAGGGGCTGATCCAGGAATTTCAAGATGGGGGGGGGGGGGGTGGGGTGCATGAAACGATAGCGCTGGGGGGGGGGGGGGGGGGATGAAGGGGTGTCTGGCGGTCCTCCCCCAGGTAATTTTTTTTAAAAGATCGTCAGAAACGGCATTTCGTGCGTTCTTGGAAGTTTCTGCAGCTCCTTGCGTTCTTCCCTAGTCCAACAGTTCAGCAGATTCGCGATGACTAATGGTCAGATCGACGAACTGGTGAAACGACTTGCCCAGCTGTTCCTTCTGCTATAAATTGATGAATTTTGTAGGTGTGTGTGTGTGTGTGTGTGTGTGTGTGTGTGTGTGTGTGTGTGTGTGTGTGCGCGTGCGCGTGTGTGTGTGTGTGGTGTGCATGTGTGTGGCATGCTTTTTGTGTAGTTCCACTAGAGCTTTCTGATATGGAATTTCTGATTTGTGTAGTTCTCGCGAAATTATTGTTATGATCTCCTGAGTTAATTCGGCTAATTAACTACAAAGAATCCAGAAGAATTCGCATGTTTCTAAACGCACGCCATGTTAAGGTGTATAGAGCAGCTTAATAGGTCCTTCCATGGCATGCCATTCTCATTACGAACAACAAACACAACAACAATGATTATATTTTACAAAACATTTATTCCAACTCAAGCACAATAGCAGGCAGGTGTACTGCAAGGCCATGAAAGCCGATGAAAAATTGGTCCATTTGGACAAACGGGCTCACTATTAGTTATAAAAGGCCTGTGCACTCCCATGGTGTGAAATGATGGCGATGACAGACTGTGTGCTGGGCAAAGCCCGGCACCGCCATGCGCCGAGATTGTGAAGCTCAAGGCAGGGGGCCCCACAAAAGAGGTCAGATAGGACAGCGGAATGTGAATTATTTTATTAATCGCAAGTTATGCTATTTTGGAATAGACGGCGCTTGTGTTTCTGAATGAAAATGTCACACACATCATGTGGGGAGATGGTGACGTCATGGTGTATGTTCATGAGGGCCAGAGATGCCATCCGACTTTCTCCCATGGAATTTCCTAGGTAGGTCTTCAGACAACGCAGGCAAGAAAATGAGCGTTCGGCCTCACATGAGCCTACAGGGAGGGTGCATCCAATATGGAGAAAGACTTTGATGGATGGAAATTCGTCTCCATCTACTGCACAGAAACAATCCATGAATGTGCTTGGAAGCGTGTTGTTGGGCTTCCTTCAACAAAACATCTGCCAGTCTGTGAGCTTATTTATCAGTCCTGCGGGATGTTCCATGTCGTTTTTCCAACGCAACAGCTTCTGCTGTAGGGCTGGAATGTCGCAGGCATCGGCGATTATTGCAGATGGCATCAGCAGAAACAGATCACTACCTTCCCG
The DNA here is from genome assembly GCF_964187855.1 of Myxine glutinosa. Lineage (NCBI taxonomy): Eukaryota > Metazoa > Chordata > Myxini > Myxiniformes > Myxinidae > Myxine > Myxine glutinosa. Next base: position 65,457,181 of record NC_136262.1, read on the forward strand.
ATTTTAAGCACAGAATCAGATGTCCATTTCCTGGCTGAGGTGGTCTAGAAATGGAATGCACATGTTTCTGAGGTCGAAGAGCAATCGGCGGCAGTGTTTGGACGATGGATTTGTCGTTTTACAACTCTCGGCATTGTGACATCACCAACAGATTCTATCATGGCCTCAGCGTGATCGAACCAAAGAGAGAATTCAGTTTCAGCATTTGACCGAAGTTGAGTGAGCGCGTCCTTCTTGTCGTCAATCATAGAGTATGCCTCCAGCACATCCATGCCGTTGCGTTGCAGCTTGTGGGCAAGGCCTCCTAAAATATGTAGGCTGTTCTTCATCGTAATGAATACAACAACAAACTGAAAAGACGTCAGTGAACTCAGAATTCCCTGTGCACACACGCGGCTATCACGGTACCACCCCCAGGAATTCTCATCACTGTCGGGATTTACAATCCTGTCCAAACAAATACAGACAAATGGATATAACTCTTCGACCGTCTCGTAACAAGAATGTCTCTCCATCCACCTCGTCTTGCACAGACCTTTCAGTTTTTTTTCCGAGGTTTCCTCTTCTTGCTCAGATAAGGTCTTTTCAAGGTACCGTTGTCTCTTGGGTGAGTTCTTGAAAAATCTATAAAGCTCATTAATGGTATCAATCATATTGTGAACCATGGGTAGTCTACACGCTGCTGTGATAGATAAATGTAGAACATGACTGTTGTAGTGAGTGTCGAGCACCAAAGGCTGGACAGCTTTAATCTGCGCTTGAGTTCCGATTCTGGATGATGCTATTGATGATGCACCGTCATAGCTTTGCCCTCGTGCCTTACTGATGTCCACACCTCTTCTGAATAAACAATCTATGATGGCCTTTCCTATAGTTTCCCCAGTAGTTCTCTCTAGCTTTACGAAATCAAAGAATACTTCTTTAACTGAAGGTTGTGAGGCCAGGGTGTCGAGGAACCGGAGTGAAATACTGAGAATTTAATGGTTGGAATGAAGCTCTGTTACCTCATCGCCTTTGATGGTGAAAAATCCTCCCTCCTTCAAACACTTGGTCAGTCCGTCTCTAATCTGGCCACCAATGATCTCGATCACTTCGTTCTGGATGGTCTTAGAGGTACAGCGAGCATTCTTGTTGCCACTCAGCAGATGCTCCCGGAAGATCTCATCGTTTTAGGCAATGTGACTCAAAATGGCTAGGAAATCTCCTTTGTTTGAGATATCATGACATTTCAGCGAATTGTCGTCTCGATGTCCCCTGAGTGCTATGTTCTGCCGACCGCAGAGCAGCACCACACCGACAATTTGTCAGAGGATGTGTAGATTTTTTTTCATAGTTCAATTTGTTCTGCTCAGAAATCAAATATGATATTCTATGGGTCGGATTTCGGACACTTTCCATCACATCATTAGCAACAAGCATAGTGTAGCGGTTACCGGAAGCATGACACAATTACCGTGCACCGGCCGATGACGTAACCGGCGAGCGATCACGTGTCCGGACTCGCCCGGGCGTGTCCAGACTTGCCCTTCTCGGGCGAACACTTTCCTTGCATACCACGCCCCGTCGGGAGGCGTGACTTTTGTGTGTTCAGTTTGCGATATAAATTGCCGCCCGTTCGAGGGGCGGATTTACTGTGCTTTTGAGTTGTGCTTTTTTTTTTTTTTTTTTTCTTCTTTTTTTTGTATACAAGATCGAGGCTCGTGAAAGAGCGAACATTAATCACACAGAAAGACAAACAGACACACAAAACAAATAACATCGGGAGCGGTAGACAAGATGGGGAGAGAGGGGGAAGGACACAAACACAACATTTGAGAGCAGGGACCGAGAGACATGGAGACATCGAGAGAACTGTGGGAGGGAGAGGGCTTTGGGGGGGAGGCATGGGAAGGGGGGGGGGAGGCATGGGAAGGGGGGGGGGTGGGAGAGGTATAAAACATATGGACACTGCCAAGACTTCCAGGAAAGAAGTTGGAATTTCAAACAAGGTGGATCTGGGGTGAATTAGTGGGGGTAGAAAAGATCAAGGTTTTGGATGGGGGAAGATAAGAGATGGTGGTGAACAGCTGTTTTGAAGACCTGGAGGGAGGAGTGTGATTGAAGTGAGTGTGGGAGTTTGTTCCAGAGGCGGGAGAAAAGAGGAATGAAAGAGTGAAGGTGAGCAGAGAGCCGAGATTTCGGCAGTTTAACCATCAGAGGGTGGCTGGCAGATCTTGTGCGACCTGTAGGAATATTTGGGGGACAGAGCACAGAGAGAGCTGGGGGAGCAAGGCCGGAGAGGAGTCGGTAGAAGACAGAAAGACCACCTACCTGCCTGCGGTGAGTGAGTGAAAGGCCCTCAGAGATAGCTTCATCGCGGGAGATTCCAATGATTCTGAAAGCTTTGGATTCAACAGCGTGAAGCCGAGCCAGGTGCGAGGCAGGAGCACCAGCCCATAGGGGAGAACAGTATTCCATTGAGCTGCGGATGAAAGCCTTGTATGTGGTGAGGAGCTCGGGTGTGCCTAGGAAGGACTTCGCACGACGGAGGATGCCCAGTCGGCGACTGGCTTTGGAGGCCAGCTTGGAAATGTGGTTTTCCCAAGAAAGATCATGGCAGATGGTGAGACCCAAAAGCTTGAGCGACAGAACTTCTTGGAGAGGATTGTTGAGAAAGTAGATGGGAGGGTTGTCCAGTCTTTGGTTTGGTTTCCCAAAACCAAGCGTCTGGTGGTAGCCCCGAATAAGGTCGACCTTGGAGAAGATCACCCGCCCCGCCAAACGGGTGGAAAAGTCCTGTATGTGTGGTATCGGGTACCGGTCGGGGGTGGTGGCGTCGTTGAGGTGGCGGTAATCGCCGCATGGTCACCACCCGGTTTGGGCACGATGTGCAGGGGTGAGGCCCACGCGCTATTCGAGCGTCGCACAATGCCCAATCGCTCCAGCGCATCGAATTCCGCCTTCGCCACGGCGAGTTTGGCAGGGTCGAGGTGGCGAGCCCTGGCGTAGACCGGTGGACCTGTGGTCGGGATGTGGTGTTCGACGCCGTGCTTAACGGCGACGGCCGAAACCAAGGATGTGGTGTTCGTTTCCTCCGAAACCAAGCGTCCAAAACCAAAACCAAGATGTGCCATCTCACCAGATGGTGAGACCCAAAAGAGGGAGTTCTTTGGTTTTGAGCTAAATAAATAGCTCGGTGAAACTTCGTTCCTGTGTCGTCCATTTTGTCTGGCTTTATCGTGCGAGCACAGCTCCCACAATTGGTGACCCCTTTCTAAGAACACGGCGATGGAGTCAGCTGCAGCCTTGAAGCTCCCGGGCTTCTGGGAGTTGCACGCGGCCGTTTGGTTTGCCCAAGCGGATTCTCAATTCGCCCTGCGAAAGATTACGAAGGACACGACGCGCTACCACCATGTGGTCTCTGCGCTCACCGCCTCCTCCGCTGCCCGGGTCCTGAGCTTCCTCCAGCACCCGCCGAACGCTGACAAATACAGCGCGCTCAAAGGCCTACTCCTCGGTGCGTTTGGACTCACGGAGACCGAACGCGCACGACAACTACTACACCTCCCAGAGCTGGGCGAGGCCGTCCATCCGAAAACATGGACCACATGCTTGCTCTTCTCGGTGACCACAGCCCAGACTTCCTCTTCGGCGAGCTGTTCCTCCAGCGGCTACCCGGGCAGGTACGGTTAGCTTTGGCTAATTCGCCCATCACGGACCCTTGCGCCCTGGCCAAGGAGGCCGATAAATTTTTCTCGGCCAGGCGACATGTCGGAGCGGCCGCCTGGGACCCTGGGCCGACCGAGGCAACGCCCGCGCCACGACCGGCGCCTCCACCGGCCGAGTCCGCGCCACTGACGGCAGCGGCCACCGCGACGCCCCGTCGACCGAACCCGACATGACCGCTGGAGCCTCCACCAGCGCGGACCATGTGCTATTACCACGCCAGGTTCAGGCAGAAGGCCAGAACGTGCCGCCCACCATGCACTTTCGGCAGGTCGGGAAACGACCAGGCCGGCACTTGCTGCCTGCCATGAGCGTCGGCCTTTCAGGCAGCCTTCTGTTTATCACGGACACGGAGTCCGGGCGGCGTTTTTTGTGTGACACCGGCGCTCAGCTGAGCGTTATACCCGCCTCGGTGCAGGACAAACAGGCCGCGCTATGCGGCCCCGCCTTGGTCGCCGCAAACTGTTCCTCCATCCGCACCTTCGGTTCGCGCAGCATCACATTCTGCTTCGGGGGCCAGCGCTTCAGGTGGGACTTCATCACGGCGAACATGCCCATGGCCTTGCTGGGTGCAGATTTTCTTTGTGCGCATGGGCTTTTGGTCGACGTCAAATGGCGTCGGCTCATCAACGTGGAGACCTTCAGCTCGCTCGCTTGCTCATTGAGCGGCTCCGCTCCGGCCAAGCTAGCCTGCGCGCTCCCGGCCGTGGACGATTTCACCCGCCTACTCGCCAAGTTTCCCGCCCTCACACAGCCGACGTTTTCGGCCGTCGCCGTTAAGCACGGCGTCGAACACCACATCCCGACCACAGGTCCACCGGTCTACGCCAGGGCTCGCCGCCTCGACCCTGCCAAACTCGCCGTGGCGAAGGCGGAATTCGATGCGCTGGAGCGATTGGGCATTGTGCGACGCTCGAATAGCGCGTGGGCCTCACCCCTGCACATCGTGCCCAAACCGGGTGGTGACCATGCGGCGATTACCGCCACCTCAATGACGCCACCACCCCCGACCGGTACCCGATACCACACATACAGGACTTTTCCACCCGTTTGGCGGGGCGGGTGATCTTCTCCAAGGTCGACCTTATTCGGGGCTACCACCAGGTACCTGTCCGGCCGGCCAACATTCCGAAGACGGCTGTAATTACACCTTTTGGCCTCTTCGAGTTCCTCCGAATGCCGTTCGGCCTTAAGAACGCAGCCCAGGCCTTCCAGCGGCTGATGGACAGTGTGCTGCGCGATCTCACCTTTCTGTTAGTCTACCTGGATGACATTCTCATCGTCAGCACTTCCCGGGCGGAGCACCTCATCCACCTGCGCACGCTTTTCGAGCGCCTCGGCCAGCACGGCCTCATCATCAACCCGGCGAAATGCCAGTTTGGCGTAACGGCCGTCGACTTCCTGGGGCACTGCATCACGAAGCACGGGGCCGTCCTGCTGCCTACCAAGGTGGAGGCAGTCACAAGTTTGCCACGCCCCCACTCCATCAAGGCCCTACAGGAATTTTTGGGGATGGTAAATTTCTACCACCGGTTCGTGCCTCGCGCCGCCCAACTCATGCGCCCCCTGTACGACGCCCTCCGGGGCAAGCCGGCCAAGCACAACGTCGCCTGGACCACAGAGATGGACGCGGCGTTCACGGGCTCTAAGCTGGCCCTCATCCAACGCGACCATGCTGGCGCACCCGGCGCTCGACGCACCCATCGCCCTCACCACGGACGCTTCCGACTACGCGGTGGGTGCCGTGCATGAACAGTGGGGGTGAACAGGGCTTGGCAACCGCTGGCCTTCTTCAGCCGGCAGCTTCGCCCTAACGAGCGCAAGTATAGCGCTTTCGACCGCGAGCTCCTCGGCCTTTACCTGGCTGTTCGCCATTTCCGCCATCTTTTGGAGGGCCGCCGGTTCACGGCGTTTGTGGACCACAAACCCCTGGTCTTCGCTATGGCCAAGGTTACAGAGCCGTGGTCGGCCCGCCAGCAGAGCCACCTCTCCACCATGTCCGAATTTACAACGGACATCCGGCACGTCGCGGGCAAGGACAACGCTGTGGCCGATTGCCTCTCCCGGTCCGGCGCGAACGCCGTCCACCTGGGTGTGGACTTCGCCCACATGGCGGCCGACCAGACCGCCGACCCCGCGGTGCAAGCCCTCCGGACAGCGGACACAGGCCTGCGGTTGGCCGACGTCCCCTTCGAGGACACAGGCACAGTTCTCCTGTGCGACGTTTCTCTGGGCCAACCTCGTCCCATCGTGCCCACCGGATGGAAGCGGCACATTTTTGACGCCCTCCACGGCCTTTCCCACCCGGGCCGGAAAGCATCACAGAAGCTCGTGGCAGCAAAGTTCGTCTGGCACGGGCTCCGTAAGGACGTCCATGACTGGGCCAATGCCTGTGTCGCCTGCCAGCGCGCGAAGGTCCACCGGCACACCCAGGCCCCGTTGGCACCATTCGACGTGCCCGCGCGGCGCTTCGACCACGTCAATGTGGACCTGGTGGGACCCCTTCCCTCCTCACGGGGCTTCACCCACCTCCTCACGATGGTGGACAGGACCACCAGGTGGCCAGAGGCCATCCCGCTGGCATCAACAACATCCGCCGACGTGACGCAGGCCTTCATTGGCACTTGGATTGCCCGTTTCGGCACGCCCTCGGACATCTCCGACAGAGGCCCGCAATTCACCTCCGAGCTTTGGGGCGCGGTTGCCCAGGCCTTGGGGGTCAAGCTACACCGCACCACGGCCCACCACCCCCAAGCCAACGGCTTGTGCGAGCGGTTCCACCGCTCGATGAAGGCCGCTCTCAGAGCCAGCCTCCAGGACGACGGTTGGGCCGACAGGCTCCCGTGGGTCCTATTGGGCCTCCGAACGGCCCCTAAAGAGGACCTCCAGGCTTCCACCGCCGAGCTGGTCTACGGCCAGCCACTGCACATGCCGGGCGAGTTCATCCCTGACGCCACCGGCCCCTGGTCCGCGGCTCGCGAACGCTCGGACCTCAAGGAGGCCACCAGGAGATTTGCCCCCGTGCCCACGTCCCACCACGGCTGCCCCCAACCCCACGTCCCCCCAGCACTTCACACTGCGGAGTACGTTTTTATCCGGCATGACGCACACCGGGGACCGCTCCGGCCGCCGTACGATGGACCTTTCCGGGTCCTGCAGAGGGACGACAAGTCATTCATCGTCGACATCGGCGGCAAGCCGGACCGCATCTCCGTGGACCACCTCAAGCCGGCCCATTTGGACCTCGACCAACCTCCACGGTTGGCCCTTCCTCCACGACGGGGCCGTCCCCCGTCAACCAAGCCCCCCGCCTGACCATCCACCGCCACGCCGCCTACCACCCCCACACGAATCACCAGGGGTCGTTTCGGCTGGGTCATCAGGACCCCCTCAAACTGACTCTCCTGGTGCAGGTTAATTCTGGGGGGGCGCATGTAGCGGTTACCGGAAGCATGACACAATTACCGTGCACCGACCGATGACGCAACCGGCGAGCGGTCATGTGTCCGGACTCGCCCGGGCGTGTCCAGACTTGCCCTTCTCGGGCGAACACTTGCCTTGCATACCACGCCCCGTCGGGAGGCGTGTCTTACCTATTTGGCATACCACGCCCAGCCTGAGAGGCGTGGCTTTTGTGTGTTCAGTTTGCGATATAAATTTCCGCCCGTTCGAGGGGCGGATTTAGTGTGCTTTTGAGTTCTTTGGTTTTGAGCTAAATAAATAGCTCGGTGAAACTTCGTTCCTGTGTCGTCCATTTTGTCTGGCTTTATCGTGCGAGCACAGCTCCCACAATAGCTTGTTTATGGTAGTTCAGTGAATCGTGTGTCGCCAGTGCACCATCTGTACCAGTTGCTTTCCGTAGGTTGGTTAAGGGTGATCGGACTAGCACCCCTGACTTAATTTGATCATTTTTTGGAGGGAACATAACACAGAACGTACACATCCCACCTCCAAGTACAGAACTGTACAGAAGTACAGAAGCCAACCATTTGTAACGATCGAGCCACTCTGCGAGAATTCAGCACATATGAACGATTTTGTCCCTTACGGTTGATCCATTGAACACACAGGGACTCAAAATTTTGTGGGCAGTGATGCTCGTTTAAGTACTTGATTTTCTCATCACCCGGAGGCGACTCAATACGAACATTTATCGGCCACAATATCACCGACATCATAAGCTGGCGCAGCCTGTACACCTTCCAACACAGGCACTGATTTGTCGTTTGTTGCATCATTCACTTTAAGAGTGTTTGTATTGCCAAGGGGATCGGAAGACGTGGTTGCTTCATTACGGCGTACTCATACCTCTTGTTGGGCCTCAGTTGCTGGTGCTGCTGCAGGCCTACCCAGTGGGCGTTGTGCCTCATCTGTTGTTATAGTATGGTCTGTCGCAGTGATGGACGAAAATAAGTCCGTAATCTTCCTCTTTTTTGGATCTTCCATGACACTCACTCGTTTCGTCTTAAGACAAAATTACCTCAATCAAATTTTTTCACAACCATTGGATTGGCAGGTCTTCATCAAAACTTATGTGGCCGCCGTACAGTCCTTACCTGACCACTTGTGAAATTGCTCTGCGGGGGTACCTCAAAGCTGAGGTTGCAGAACATCGCATGGCATCTGTTGATGAACTGAAACAATGCATTCACGAAGCATTTGGCACCATAACACATGGTATTTTGCGTCGGTTTTCACACTGCACATGGATAATTTTTTTAATCTTGGGCCACGACGATGGCAGATGTCATCCGGATGCACTCAATGTCTAAGGAGGTATTGTAATTGTTGCATTACTGTAATATGTTATTACTAGTATGAAACATGTCAAAAATGATCGGTTGGAACAGTTTATTTGACAGTGCGGTCTTGTGAGCGCGCCAAAGTCTGAAGCCTCGGCCTAGTGTCACATGTGCTTGCATCTTCTCTATTTATTAGACATCAAACAGATGCAAATGAACACTCGTTTTACTCTTTGCACATTTCCCATCACATATAGCGAATGTCACCTCCCTGCACCTTGTATTTATTGTTATATATAAAAAACGCTTCTGTACACCACCCTTGAAGCTCAGTGTCCAAGCTCAGTTCCTACAATTCCAAAAGAAGACATAATTACTCTTTTATGGAAAATGTTTTTCAAGTTTGTTTCATTCTCAAAAATAAACCGTAGTGAACAAACAATCATGTTAAAAGATTGGCTTTTAAACCCCGACTCAAATCGTCCTTATGAAGGGGGACAGACATTTGTTCAAACACACAGGCATGGTGTTTTATACAGTCGTGGCCAAAAATATTGGCACCCTTGCACTTTTTTCAAATAAATCACAATTTTCTCTACAAATAAGTTGAAATTGACAAAAGTATTTGGTTTCCACAATTCTTTATTTCACTGTTAATATTACAGAACCTTTGTTTTCGATTCAGAACTTAACATATCCTTTTAAATCAGAAAATAAAAAGAAATGGCATCGACAAAATTATTGACACCCTAGACTTGATATTTGGAAGCACAGCCTTTGGACAAAATAACCGCAGTCAAGAACTTCCAATATCAATGAATGAGCTTCCTACATCTCTCTCCTGGCAGCTTCGTCCACTCTTCTTGTGCAAACTGCTCCAGTTTTCCAGATTTGAAGGGTGCCTTCTCCCAACTGCTGTTTTCAGATCTCCCCACAGGTGTTCAATGGGATTTAGATCTGGACTCATTGCTGGCCACTTTGGAACAGTCCAGCATTTTGTCTTGAACCATTCCTGAGTGCTTTTTGAAGTGTGTTTGGGGTCCTTGTCCTGCTGCAAGACCCATGACCTTTGACGGAGACCCAGCTTTCCGACACTGGGTTGAACATTGCGCTCCAAAATGCCTTGATAATCTCCTGATTTCATGATGCCATGCACAAATTCAAGGCACCCAGTGCCTGAGGCAGAACAGCAACCCCAATACATCACTGAAACTCCTCCATGTTTGACTGTAGGGAAGGTGTTCATTTCTTTGAAGGCTTCATTTTGTTTTCTGTAAACATAGAGATGATGTACTTTATAAAAAAAGCTCTAATTTGGTCTCATATGTCCACAGGACATTCTCCCAGAAGGATTTTGACTTGTTCAGGTGTGTTTTGAAAAACTCCAGTCAGGCTTTCTTATGTCTCTCTCTCAGCAGTGGGGTCCTCCTGGGTCTCCCACCATAGAATCCCTTTCATTAAGTTGGCGACGGATGTTGCGAGTTGAAACTGTCATACCTTGTGTCTGAAGGTCAGCTTGAATCAGTTTGGCAGTTGATCGAGGTGCTTTCTCCACCATTTGAACAATCCTTCGCTGCACTCTTCAATCAAGTATTCTCTTGCAGCCACGTCCAGCAAGGTTGGCTTCAGTGCCATGGGCCTTAAACTTCCTGATAACATTGCGTACGGTGGACACAGGAACATCAAGGTCTCCGGAGATGGACTTGTCTCCTTGAGATTGTCCATGCTTGTGTTACGGGGTCCTCCCCTTACCTCTGGTCTCGGTAGACCTCCGAACCCCGAGAGGATCCCCGGCAGAAAGATGTGTTATCCTTGGTTGAAATCAAGCAAATAATGAAACCCTCAATGGAACCAGCAAATGAAACAGTCATCAATAATGCAACCACACCAGGTTATGAACAAACAACAATATATTAGAAATCACACAAAAAAGCCATACAACAATGGGGGCATCACCCCTACTATCAAATCTTACGATGGTAACCTTATCAAGCCCCTTAACCCCAAACTCATGGCACCTCCCCAATGTCTCTGCACCCCTCCAAGGCGAAGTCGCAATGTCTCTGTGCGCTCCCGCGATCGGGGAGTCAAGGCCCGATTAAAGTCAATTGAGGCGTAGGCGATCGAGGCGACCCCGAGGTCACGTTGTTCAGCACCCAGCAATACAGCGGTGGAGAGGAACCTCACAAAAACGCGCTCCGATGTACACATTTGCTGTTCAATCCGCGAGCCTTCGTATAATTCTCAAGTGCCCTTTCTTGCACAGCCGTCCCCGGCAAACCACCGGGGAATAATGCCCAGCCGACACGACCAAAACTGGTTCACTGCAGGTTGCTCGCGTGGCGAAGATGGCGGACGGCTTTCACTCGAACCCGGGCTTTGAGGCCAGGATCCTCCGGAACCTCAATGAGGATACCCGACGACACAGGCTCCACGCACTCCGGCGATATCTCTTATCGCCCGAACTTCCCTTCAAGGACGCAAAGTTCACTCGCACTGTACGTCGACCGCTCGGTCCGGAGCTTCAACAACCACGTCTCTTCACGATCTCCTCCCGCCTCTTCTTCCTCGCTCCACCTCTTCCGGTCACGATCCGGATTTCCAGCCACATTTTTACCAGGAGCGCTTTTAAATCTTTTAACCACAACAACCCTTTCCCTTAAGTCACAATAAGCATAATATCTAGAACCAACAATGATAACAACAACCATAATGAGGGCCGAATCCGTAACACTTGGCTACAATCTTGTGTCTGACCTCCTCAGACAAGTCTCTGGTTTTTGTTCTTTTCTCCATGCTCTTTGTGGTACACACAGTGACACAAAACAGCAGAACGACTCCTTTTCTCTATTCAAACTGGTTAAATGAGTGATTTTTATATTGCAGGCACCTGCAACTTGCCATAGGTGAGTTCAATTCCAAAGTAAAGGAGAATCACCTGCTTGAAATCAAGTTATTTCTAACAACTTTTAAAAGGTGCCAATAATATTATCTGGGCCATTTTAGCATTTATGTGTGGAATAAGCCAAGATTTAGTAATTTTTTCAGCTTTTTAATGTTTTGTTCCACTGCAAACCAAAGATATATATATGAGGGTTCCAAAAGATTTTTTAATTTCAACAATTTTCTGGAAGAAATGATGCATTATTTGAAAAAAAAAGTGCAAGGGTGCTAATATTTTTGGCCACGACTGTATGTTGGATTACTCCTTTTATTATGTATTGTTGCGGATCCCGGGTCTATCGATGTACTAAGGGGGGTTTATGACCCCGTTTCCCCCTCAGACTCCGAGTCCACAGGCCGCCGGCCGCGACTAAACTCATGGTCGATGGGTTGCGAAGCAACTCCAATCGCCAGTCTCCCAGCCACACGCCGAAGGGTTGCTGGTCACTGAAACCAATTACCTTCGAGACGGGCGGCCAGAAAGTCCGGGTATTGAACCCTCGCGTTCCCACACCTTATGGTGTGCCGAGTGGATCGCACGGTGTGGGTCGCGGCGTTATCTTCCGTGATTGATGGGCCTGAATGACTCGTCGAATTCGGTTTCGGATGATGCTAGGCCAATGAAGGAAAAGACGTTATGAACAGGTTTGAAAAGAACACAATGTACAGCCTTTTATTTACAAGGCAAAGAGACGAGAGGCAGGCTTAACTTAGCAATTCTTACCTATAGTCCAGTTGCCACCTATAATAAACCCTATGTGAACCCGGAAATTGTTGGTACTATTAATTTTTTTGGTAGATTTGTAAAGGTTAGGGGCTATATATGACAGAACCACCTCTTGCCGCTGTAGCAACTTTGGGGAACTTCCGTAATTTGCATAAATCCAAGATGGCTGATTTTCTACCTTGGTTCAAATAGAAAATCAGCAATAACTTTTGATAGAATCAAGCTAGAAGGATGATTTTGGTTCCTACATATCGGTTTTCACATATGGCGGATGCAATGACAGTGTCAAAAAAAGTTTTTGATGTTGCTACATAAACATAATCCAAGATGGCCACTGGTTTGATATGGCGAAATAGCTAATCGGCCATAACTTTTGATAGAATCATGCCAGAAGGTTGATTTTGGTATCTACCCATAGGTTTTCCCATATGGTGGAGGCAATGGAAGGCTCAAATTATGGTTTTCATGTTGCTAGGAAACCATAATCCAAGATGGCCGCCAGTTTTATATGGTGAAGTAGCGATTTTTGATGACTTTGGTCTTCTCCGCAAAAGGAATGAGGCCAACCTTGTGAAAAAACTTGCGATCCTGTCGACCGAGCCAAGTCCCCCAGAAGAAGTGATTGTTGATGCAGGACAGCTACTGTACCACATCGTCTGGCCCTGTGGTGGTACAGTATCTACAGTAGCTACAAGCATGGGGACCAGACTGCAGCCCTACAGTGGAATCCCAATGAAAGTGATCTTTGACCGCTATGGCAATATGTCGGCTGAGGATCATGAAAGGTCACGCCGTGCTGGTGGTGCTGGTGCTGGTACTTACAACCTCACACTCACGTCTCCTCTTCCTAAGCGAGAAGTCATCCTTAATAGCAAGGCTAACAAAAGACTTCTCTCACGTCTACTTTGCACATACACACTGGGCATGGATGTTCTGATGGTTGGAGAGGAGGAAGGACCGTTCAGCCATGATGAGGCAGATGTGTTGATGGTCAGCTACATGCTTCAGGCTGTTCATGAAGGGAAAAGGGTGATTCGCATTAATCAGTGATGACACAGACGTTTTCATCATTCTGATATTCTGGGTTTGGAAGCTGGGGATCACTGCTTTGGTGCAGATGGAGAAGTGGGACGGGAGTGTGTTGCACATCAACCACATTGCAACTGCTCTCGGAGATAAGAGCCTCCAGCTTCTTGGAATGCATGCGGTGACATGGTGTGACACAGTGTCGTATCCCATCAACAAGGGATAGATCACCGCCCTCAGCAAACTCCAAGAAGGAGACTTTCCAGGGCTCTACTTTGTCATCAGAGAGGAGATGGCTACACATGAAGACCTGCTGAAAACGGGTCAAGAGTTCTTCGCTGTACTATATGGTCAGCCAAAATGCACCAGCATGAACGCCGCCCGACATGCCATCTGCACAAAGAATAAGGGTAAGCCACCCCTAGTGAAATCCTTCCCTCCCACAGATGAAAACTTGCTCCTTCATATGCTCAGATCGCACCATCAAACGATACTATGGAAAGCAGCAGACAAGCAGAACGCCCCTTCGCTCTGTATAACTAACTTCGGTTGGGAGATTCTCAACAGCATACCGTCTCCAGTAATCGCAAAGGGACCACCAGCACCTCCTGAGTTAATGAATGTCATAAGCTGTCAGTGCAAAGCCACAGGAAATGCTTGCGCACAAGCAAGCTGCAGCTGCTTCGGGACAGGCCTGTCCTGCACAACCTACTGTCATTGTGAGGGTTCAATAGATGAGTGCCATAACCCAATGATGAAACACGAGGAGGATTCCACGATGAATGGTGAAGAAGAGGATGGCACCAATGATGACAACGATATAGGGCTAGTGGATCCTGGCCTTGATCCTCTCGAGTACTAGACATATATACTCAAGATGACATGATGTGCTAGTTTTAGAAAGACGTGCGGTGTGCTACATATTAGCGCATTGTTACAGATACAAATATACCCTGATATGTAGAAAGATGATTGATGTATAAGTATAGTTGATAGTGTGAGTGCAAGGTTATGTGTCTAAAATGGTTTATTGAGATGTTGTGAATTATTTTATTGTAATTAATATGTGTTCGTGGACCCAACAAGGTTATTATTAAAAAATGTAATAAACATGTTTGTTGTCATATTGTTTTCGTGTTTCTAAATCTGATTCCTACCAAGTGTCAATTGCGACCATCTTGGATTTGAGTTGACTAGCAAGGGCCTAGCAACATGAAAACCATAATTTGAGCCTTCCATTGCCTCTGCCATATGGGAAAACCTATGGGTAGATACCAAAATCAACCTTCTAGCATGATTCTATCAAAAGTTATGGCCGATTTGCTATTTAGCCACATCAAAACAGTGGCCATCTTGGATTATGGTTGTCTAGCAACATCAAAAAACTTTTTTGACACTTTCATTGCATCCGCCATGTGTGAAAACCTATGTGTAGGTACCAAAATCATCCTTCTAGCTTGATTCTATCAAAAGTTATTGCTGATTTTCTATTTGAACAACAACACAACAACAACATGCATTTTAAAGGCCATTTTCCCTGCTAGAGCGGGGGTAGAAAATCAGCCATCTTGGATTTATGCAAATAACGGAAATTCCCCAAAGTTGCTGCAGCGGCAAGAGGTGGTTCTGTCATATATATACCCCTTAACCATTACTAATCCACCAAAAAACGTTATAGTACTGACAATTTCCGGGTTTCATGTCCTGGCAACTGGACTACTAGCCTAATCCCAACAGGCGCCTTCACACACAGACGGGAAATGGGGAATGAATTGCACAGGTTAATTCATACCGATGTACGTGCCGACGCTGACTTGGGTCCGCCAGCTCCCGTGCGCAGCTCATGGCCGTTCAAGACGCACAGCTTGAAGGTCCACACGAACTACAATCCAGCTCGGATGAATTGCAGCGCAGGAACGACGAACTAGCACGTCAGACAGCCAGCTTCTAGATGAACGCCAAGAGAGAGCTCGAATGACGATGGGCGATGAACCTTTATCGGGTGGAAGTTCTTCTGGTAGGTTATTCTAGGAAGTTCTTCTAGTAGGTTCCATGGCCTCCCATTGGCCGAGGTTGGTCACGTGCGGTCTTTCAGCCCTGCCTCCCCTTAGGAAGGTTTCATTCCTCCTTCCCTCTTTCATTCGGGGAGGTTTTACAACCCACCATTGGTCGCCTGCCGGTGACGTGTCCACAACCCCTCATTGCTCGCCTGCTGGTGACGTGGGCTTTTCTGTTAGCCACGCCTTTCTGCACATGAAAACCGTCTTCCCTCAACCACACGGAGGTTTGAAATCCTGCCTAACTCAACGCATATTGGTGTGGATTACTAAACATTGGGAGGGGAGCTAATCTTTACGTTTAATAAGAAATAACGAACTACTGCAGGCCACATGTTGTCGTGCAATTAACTACAGGGGGTTTGCCTTTATTGCAAACCGCAACAGTATTATTGTCGTTACTGCAATATGTTATTACTCCTGGGGTTTATGGCTCACCCTGGTAGATAGTATGAATAAATCTTGTATAAGCAGCTAAAACTGTGACCTCTGACTTATGACACTCACCCTGTAAACAAGGTATTGCTGTCACTCTAAATTCTAAATTCTTGCTCACTCAATTGTGTGTGCTGCATCGGAGTGAAAGATCGGTCCAGGATTGTAACTCTTGCCAAAGAATCTGCTTCGACAGACCCACACTCTGTACAGAGCATAGTACAAATGATCGAATGCCACCTTCAATCGAACGTCAGGCTTAGCCAGCTGCTTCGCGAAAGACTTCGGCCAAAATATTTTCCTGGGAGACAGCACAAAAGTTGGGAACAATTGGGGATAGTAATAGTAATCTATCTATAATTCCAGTAATCTCTGTGTGTTTGTTTGTACGTTTGTTTGTCTGTGACCGCTGTTTCTCGACAACCACGGGTCCGATATACTTTAAACTTGCCAGGTATATTGCTGGGGACCCGAGGATGTGCCTTTTCAAGGTTTCATATTAATCGGACAATTACTTACCGAGCTATGTCCAAAAAACGATTCAACCAATCAGAGAGCAGCGAGCTATCGCGTGTGCCGAACGTGGCGAACACACTCTGCCTCGGATGGCACATTTGAGAGCGTATTCATTTATTTCCCGTCGGCAAACTATGTTGGCGCTATGTTGGCGTTAAACGATGTTTTAAAACTAATTAAAACCCCGGGGGGATTGTCACTGTACTCGCAAGCCGTTCGCCGTTCGCTTTGGCGTTGCGAATGGACCAAAACATTTCATGGACCAAACCATTTCATGTAAAGCGTTCGCCGTTCGCTTTGGCGTTGCGAATGAACCAAAACATTTCATGGGCCAAACCATTTCATGTAAATAGAGGGGGGGATATAATTTTAGATATAGATATAGTACGGGCATGCCCTAGTCTATCTATAATTCCAGTAATCTCTGTATGTCTGTGTGTTTGTCTGTGTGTTTGTCTGTGTGTTTGTCTGTGACCGCTGTTTCTCGACAACCACGGGTCCGATATACTTGAAACTTGCCAGGTATATTGCTGGGGACCTGAGGATGTGCCTTTTCAAGGTTTCATATTAATCGGAGAAGTAGTTACCGAGCTATGGCGATTCATTTACCAAACTCCGCAAGCCGTTCGCTTTGGCTTTGCGAATGGACCAAACCATTTCATGTAAATAGAGGGGGGGGGGATTGTCACCGTACTCGCAAGCCGTTCGCTTTGGCTTTGCGAATGGACCAAACCATTTCATGTAAATAGAGGGGGGGGATTGTCACCGTATTAGCAAGCCGTTCGCTTTGGCTTTGCGAATGGACCAAAACATTTTATGTAAATAGAGGGGGGGGATATAATTTTAGATATATATATAGTACGGGCATGCCCTAGTCTATCTATAATTCCAGTAATCTCTGTGTGTATGTGTGTGTGTCTGTTTGTCTGTGACCGCTGTTTCTCGACAACCACGGGTCCGATATACTTGAAACTTGCCAGGTATATTGCTGGGGACCCGAGGATGTGCCTTTTCAAGGTTTGAAATTAATCGGACAAGTGGTTCCCAAGGTATGGTCACCGTACTCGCAAGCCGTTCGCTTTGGCTTTGCGAATGGACCAAACCATTTCATGTAAATAGAGGGGGGGGGGTTCTACCGTACTCGCAAGCCGTTCGCTTTGGCTTTGCGAATGGACCAAACCATTTCATGTAAATAGAGGGGGGGGGGTTCTGTGGTCGTTACTGCCACGTGGTTTCAAAGTTTTTTTTTGTTGTTGTTGTTTGCACGCATGTTTTTTTGCACCCACGTACGGGCACGCCCTAGTAGTAGTAATACTAATAGTAATAGTGATAGTAGTAATAGCAATAGTAATAGTAGTAATAGTAATAGTAATAGTAGTAATAGTAATAGAAGTAATAGTAGTAATAGTAATAGTAGTAATAGTCATAGTAATAGTAATAGTAGTAGTAATAGTAATAATAGTAATCGTAATAGTAGTAGTAATAGTGGTAATGTAATAGTAATAGTAGTAATAATAGTAATAGTCATAGTAATAGTTGTAATAGTAGTAAAAATAGTAATAGTAGTAATAGTCGTAATAATAGTGTTACGGATCCGGGGGACGGCACTCCCGTTAGCAAGGGGGGGTTAATCACCTTGTCCTGTTAAGCTGGCCGTCCGCTGGTCCTGGAAGTATGACGTCACTTCCGGTCGGTGGTAAGTAGGGTTGTAAGCCCAATCCGTCTTACAACCTAATTACCACCACCAGCCGTAAGCGAGGAGATACTCCCACCCGGGCCGCAGCATGAATGGATGCGCCGAGCGAAGCGAGCTGCGACTCAGGCTGTTAACAAGAGAGTAAACCCGACCCCAAGCGTCGGCCGAATCGTGCCACAGGTACCCAATTGGGAAGGGACTAAAGCAATCGGGGGAAGAAGAAACCAAAAGTAAAGGAAGAACAGATATTTATTAATTATGTACACGAAACCCGAAGAGGAAATGAAAGAAGGGCATTTACAAGGAGAGGAAGAAGCAGATACACAGGGCAGCCTTAAAACAGTCTTATATTACCATACGCCCAGACAGAACAAACAGACTTACACTAATAGGGAATGGCAGGAAGGCATGGCTGGAAGTGGGACAAGGTCCAAGCAGATGGCAGGGCAGGAAGGTCCGGGCAGATGGCACAGCGTCGAGGACCGCTCCAGGTCACGCTCCGGTCCACGCTCCGGGCTTGAGGCGAAACCCGGCGGCAGCTGCACGTATCGGTTTCACGCGGTCGGACAATGCAAATATATCGCGGTATTGTCGTCGTCAACGGACCCACTCTCCTGCCTTATGATTCGTCGTGTTCTCATCTGGTACCTCGTATTTCAGACCTTCGCACTCATCTCGTCAAGCAGTCCCTCCCAGCCGCTTTTATTGGGCGTTTCTGTATCCAGCCGCCGGCTCCTAGGACACGCCTACCGGTCGGCTCACCTCGGCCCTGGTTGGCCGGCGAGGGCTCGCTGGCTCCACCTCTTGAGGAGACCTTGACAGGCCACGCCTCGTTCCTGGTGCTCGAACCCACTCCTCCCCTTTTTTCCTCCAGATTACCGCATGAGTAATGGCGGCTTGGGGCCAGCAACCGAACCAAAACAAAGGGCAGCGAACGCTGCCATACCGCTACTGCACTTTGAAGAGAGAGAGAGAGATGATTGTGGATAATTGAAGGGGCCTATCTTATTTGATTAATGCAACGCAGATTCAACTATTTGGAACAGATCCTTAACTAAAACACATAATAATGAGATAACTACAGAGAGGTCCTATGGTGTTCTACGTGTTGTACATGGACTAACTAGGGTGCGATCTTTAATATTAGCCAAATAATGGGGATATTTACAGGGGATTATTTATAAGGGAACATTTACCAAAATTTACAAAGTGAAGCTTCTAAAAACCGTAACACAGCACCCGTCTCTCCTCCAGGGCCGTCCCAGCCCGAAAGAACTTTAACTTAATGTGACACTCAGGTGTAGTAACCCTCTACTATTAACCTTACCCTTGAGTGCGACAGTTTTAAAACAACTAAGTATGTCCCACCTGCTACGTTGCATCCTACCTAACAGATTCACACCCACAGGATAACCGAATCACGGAATCATTTCCAAACTACACTTAAAGCCGGTGGGGAGCATTATTTATAAGACACTAATTATGTACACTGCAAACCCAGGACCTGTCTTTTGGGAGACAAAAATAGTTTTGAAAGAGGAAGGAGCTTGCACTGCACTGTACCGATACACCATACCCACATGCCCGGGGATGCACAATTGATATTGCAGTGCACCCTGAGCACAAGAGCATTACAATTCACCTAAAAGAGCACCAAAGCACCAATAAGTACAATAAAGCACCACAGTCATCACAATAAAAACAAACTGATGACCTCGTTCTTGTTTCTCCTGCTCTGCTGGCCCGATATTCCCTTGATGTTGTAATTCTTGTGGCTTGCTGCCTATTTGTAATAATAAAAAGGCACACAACGCGTCCATTTTTTAAATTTATGGCCAACAGGGGCCAACTAAGGGTGGCCCACCTGTATGGCATAGGGGCCACCTCACCGTGGTCTGCAAGCAAGCATTTCTCTGGCCACCATGGCCGGTCCCAGCAGAGGGGCCAGTCCCCAACACGTGGGGTCCATAAGTGTGGTGCTTAGCCACAGAACCGTGGTCCATATGGTGGTGCTAGGCCGCAAGTCGTGCGGTCCATAAGGTGTTGTACCGGTCCAGGCAGGCTGGCAGCGGCGGCTCAGGCACACAACTGCGGCTACCTCCGCACTCCCCCCGGACCCAAAAGAAACAAGCCGTGAGTGGGGAAGGAAAGACAAAGCAAGCATCGGGGCAGGATCGCAAGGGTACACATCAAAACAAGGTAATGCAAGGTGAGGTGCACATGGGAGCGAGCGGAGAAAGTTCGTCCCTACTGTACGTCACCCCCCCTGTCACCTACCCTACCCTTGCCCTTACCCCATATTTACAAAATTCTACACATTTACAAATTCGTCACTACCGCCTCGTCTTCCCCATATCACCCCTAATCCAAATTGGTTACCAATCCCTCTAATCCAAATTTGCCCACAATTCCAATTCCTCATCAATTCCTCCTAAGGAGGAAGAGATGGAATTACAGCACAATGTCACACTTACGTCATGATGCGTCTCACCATTCCAAACATTTGCACAAACCGGTGGTGTGGAGTCTTGTCACCCTGGTGAGTGGATGTAGATGGTGCGAAGGGATTCCAGTCCTAACTACCTTCTAAATGACTTTAACACTTTTACTCTACACGGGGTCTTTCCCTGCCAAACCATTGGCCATCTCACACTCTGTGGTTCTAAGAACCGAACTCCCATTGACCAAACTGTGGTGCTCACCAATTTGGGGTCTCACTCCCCCGATTCTACTCCCTGTGCCCTCGCACAATTTCCGGGCTGGGTCGTGTGGCGCTCCCAGCAGGTCCGCTCACATGCACACCTCCGCCACTGCAGTTGTCTCCGAGCTTACCTGCTCCTTACCCTAACCTACCTGGGGAAGGCCCTCTGGCGCTCTCACCCCCTACCGCCCTCTCTGGCGTCGGGCTACCCGGGTCCGTCCTCCGGATCCTCGGGCCCCATTGAACAACACTACTGGCTCCCAGAGCCTACCTGTGGCCTCACCTGGCCGACAGACTAACAGTGGCGGAGTGCCCATTCAATCACACGTACTAACAGGCCACACGCCCAGCCAAATGACTCCACTAATGCACCCAACACAACACTTCCGTGCAACTACCCGCACCACAGATGCCAATATCCAACCACAATTTACCTACTCCCTCTACCTACTTTTAAACTACCCTCCCCGGGTACTCGTGAGGGGGTCCATTTTCCCCATCCACTCCTTTCGCACCAACCACTCCACTCCACGTATTCCATACTACTCACTCCACACCATCCATTCCATACTCCATACCATCTATTCCATGCAACCAGTCTCCATACACCTGTGCTTCACCTGCACTTGCCCACTCACCTGGTGCTCACACACACCTGGTGGCACTTGCAACCTCCTTCCCTCCAGGATCATTCATTCAATACAATGCACAATCACACCTTTCACAATACTCTGCTCCATACTCTTTCTTCACACACGCTGCATCATCTGATCTAACTACTCCCTTCTGAAACTCGCACTCCCCAGTCTTCCCTTATACTAAGCGCTCCCACATCGTTATAATCCAAACTAATCTACCTACGTTCCCTACTACAGGTATCATGTCGCTACTTAAATCTAAGTCTCCTAAAGTCATCTCTAAATCCCTATCATTTTATCCTAACCCTCCCGGGCTAGTTTGCACAGCCACCACATAAACTAATGCTTATGTACCCTGGCGTGTGAGGGATGGTAGAGATACCACCCCCCGACACTGGGTATCAATTTCCAATCATCACTATTCCAAATTTCGAATCACGAGTTATTCCAAGCCAATTCCCTATCAATTTCAAACAATTACACTATCATCATCACAGTCCACTAGATCTGAGCCTCCTCGGTATGTCCATGCATTTTCAAAGCTCGGCTTCGCAAAAGCCGCGCAATGCATACGGGTGGTTTGGTCTACTGGAGGTTGGGTCCGTCCGGCATTCGGTTCAGGGGAGGAGGTTTGGTTGGGCCAAGGTTCAAAGCACCATCCCGGCGCGGGACCTTGCGCTCCCAAGCGCGATGGCCTAGCCTTGCCCGGGTGGAACGCCGCCACCACAAGGGGGCGCCGTTCCGACCCCTCCTACCTCCCCTCTAACCGGGCCGGTGGCTTTGCCTAGCAAAGCTCGGAATCGACCGTGCAGGGCGGGGCCCTGCCCGAATCGTGCACGACGCTCCGAACAGGAGCGACGCGACACCGATCCCCGCCGGCTCCCGCAGTACACAAAGCCCGGCACGGACTGGGAGCTCGCATCGGCTATACATCGGCCTAACCGCTGCCCCGGTCAACATTGATGCCTTACTCGCATGCTCACATCCACACGCGACTCTTCCCATACTCACACATCCAGGTGTCTCCTTACACTTTGTTATTGCACTTGCTCATGCATTCTCTTTCGCTCCATACTCAGGTCTACTCATAACGCTCACCACACACTCTCGCGCACATTCTTGCACACCCATTCTCCTCGCACACTCTATCATCACACACTCCGTTCCACACCTTTCTCGCGCACCTTCTTGCGCACCCTCTCCAGTACATACTCCGTACCACTCATGGGGGTGCATTCTTGCACACACCCAATCACCACCGCACACCCTGGCTCACCAATACCTTTCGCACTCCCCATAGTCGGACATCCTTGCACACACTCTCTTTCCATACACTCTGCACCAGTCGCACACCTCACCAGCGGCCTCTCACGAACGCCCGGGTCTAGACCAACACCCAAGCTCGCTGAATCTCCCCTCACACCATATACATTTCCGAGCATATCGCCACTCACCTCGGCACCTCTTCCTCTTTGCTCCTCCTCCGCCACCTGTAAACTCTTTATTTGGTCAGTAAGCACATCATCACGCTGTGAGCACAGACCTTGCACATATTCCATCACTTCCTCCTTCAGCTCCTTCATAGTTTCCCTCCGTCTCTTTTTAATTTCACTTACCCCCTCTTCCACTTCCTCTAACTTCTGCTTCACCTCGTTTATTTCCCGGTGCGCCCCCTCAATTTCTTCCTCTAATGCTACCTTGGTCGTCTCCATGTGCTTCCTCACTTCTCGTTCTTTCGTCTCCATCGTCTCTACCACCTCCTCCAACCTCTTTGTCAACCCCTCGTGTACCATCTGATATTCTTTCTTTGTCGCCATTAATTCCTTCTTTATCTCTTTTTGCGTCGCTTTCAACCCCCCTATTACCGCCGTGTTCTTTTCTACCTGCTCCCCTAACTCCTTTTGTCCCACTGTCAGCTGTTCTACTCCTCGCGTCAGGTCTTCTATGCCCCCCTGTAACCTAGCCGTGCTGTTCCTCACCTCTTTCTCCATGCGCTCCTCACCCTGCTTTACCTCGTCGCGTACTCCCGCGACCTCTTCGCTCACCCCGCGCCTCATATCCTCCCCCATCTCTCCTATTTCCTTGGTGGATGCCGCCCTCATCTGTTCCAGCTCCCCCTTGTGGGTATCCAATTTGGTTTCTAGCCCGATTTTTACCTCCTCTATCTGCTCCCCCATTTGTTTGATTTCCCGGGCGGATTGCTCCCCTATTTCCCTCAATTTGCCTTCCATATTGTTTTCTAACCCCTTTAACCCATTCTTCACCCCTTCCATTTCGTTCTCCTGGGTGGCCATCCTATTTTCCAATCCCGTTAACCCGTCCTTCATTTCCCCAATTTGGCTACCCACGTCCTCCAATTGGCCCCCTAATTTGCCTTCTACCCCTCAATTTGGCTTCCCATATCATTTCTCAATTCCCCAATTTGGTTTTCTAATCCCTCAAATTTGTCCCCTAATTCTTCCAATCGACCGCCCATTGCATCCATCCTCCCATTTATTTTATTTATGTCATTCTTTGGGGCACCCATCATTTCTTTAATTTCCCGGGTTTCTTTGGTGGATTTGTCACCTTGGGCGTCCATTTTTGCCATTAATTGGTCCATAAAAAAATCGCATGTACCCCGGTATTTCGGGTTCGGCTGCCGCAGCCATGTGCGAGGCGCCGCCATCTTGTGCGCCTGCAACCCCCTCTGTTACACCTTCTCCAACCTCCTCCTCTATCTCCCCCATCTCCTCCCTGGGGTCCTGGGTCGACTCTACCCCCTCTTCTATCTCCCCCACCGGCATCTGACCGCCTTGACCATCCATGGCACGATTATAATTTGGTGGTGTTAATAAAAATTTTGGCCGCTCCAAATTGTGACCAAATTTTTTTAGATGTTAAAAATTTGGTTCAGGTCCAATCCCACACTCCTGACACCAATTGGTACGGATCCGGGGGACGACACTCCCGTTAGCAAGGGGGGGTTAATCCCCTTGTCCTGTTAAGCTGGCCGTCCGCCGGTCCTGGAAGTATGACGTCACTTCCGGTCGGTGGTGAGTAGGGTTGTAAGCCCAATCCGTCTTACGACCTAATTACCACCACCGGTCGTAAGCGAGGAGATACTTCCACCCGGGCCGCAGCGTGAATGGATGCGCGGAGCGAAGCGAGCTGCGACTCCGGCCATTAACAAGAGACTAAACCCGACCCCGAGCGTCGGCCGACGTCGGCCGACGGCCCTGGCGCTTCAAAGCGTACACCACATCCATGGCAGTAACGGTCTTTCGCTTGGCGTGCTCCGTGTAGGTAACAGCATCGCGGAGCACATTTTCCAGGAACACCTTGAGAACTCCACGGGTTTCCTCATAGATAAGACCCGAGATGCGCTTTACTCCACCACGGCGAGCAAGGCGACGAATAGCAGGCTTTGTGATTCCCTGGATGTTATCACGCAGTACCTTGCGATGACGTTTAGCACCTCCTTTGCCGAGACCTTTTCCACCTTTACCACGTCCAGACATGACACCGTTTGATTCCAAAACAAATTGACGCAAGCGACGAGCGTTCTTGTGTCTATTACACACACTTGTGTGTGTGTGTAGTAGTAGTAGTAGTCGTAGTAGTTGTAGTAGTACTAGTAGTTGTAGTAGTTGTAGTAGTAGTAGTAGTTGTAGTAGCCATAGTAGTAGTTGTAGTAGTAGTAGTAATAGTAGTAGTAGCCATAGTAGTAGTTGTAGTAGTAGCAGTAGTAGTCGTAGTAGTAGTAGTTGTAGTAGTAGTAGTCGTAGTAGTTGTAGTAGTCGTAGTTGTAGTAGTACTAGTAGTAGTAGTAGTAGTAGTAGTCGTAGTAGTAGTAGTCGTAGTAGTTGTAGTAGTCTATGTTGTGGGGATTGTTTGGCCTTGTGTATGGTGGGACCGTTTACTTTCCCTGTGTCTTCTTGGGCAGCAGCACGGTCTGGATGTCAGGCAGTGCACCACCTTGCGCGATCGTCACCCCACCCAGCAGTTTGTCCAAGTCCTCATCGTTGCGGATGGCGAGCAGAAAATGGCGTGGGGTGATCCGTGATTTCTTGTTATCTCGTGCAGAGTTACCTGCGATCTCCAGGATCTCTGCAGCCAAGTACTCGAGCACAGCCGCCAGGTAGACTGGAGCACCGGCACCGATGCGCTCGGCGTAGTTGCCTTTGCGAAGATGTCTATGAACACGACTCAGGAAACTGCAGCCCAGCTCGGGAAGAACGAGACTTGGCCTTCGAGCGAGTCTTTCCACCACCTTTACCACGTCCCGACATGATTTGTAGAGAAGAACAGATATCAAAATAACCTTACTGTGACAGTAGTTGTAGTAGTAGTAGTTGTTGTAGTAGTAGTAGTCGTAGTAGTTGTAATAGTCGTAGTAGTAGTAGTAGTAGTCGTAGTAGTAGTAGTTGTAGTAGTAGTAGTAGTAGTAGTAGTTGTAGTCATAGTAGTAGTAGTAGTGCTTTTGTTGGAAAGGTTACAGAGATTTGCGTTCAGAGCTCATGCAAGCTCAGGCAAACATATGTTCCCAGTTTAATGTCGCTCAATTCCTCATCGCTGCAAGTCCATGGTTTGAACTACAGTAGACAAGGTAGAGCATTTTGAAGAGAAAGCACTACCAAGACAGATAAGGGGAAGGTAAAAGAACGCCAAAGAACACCCCCCAAAAAAAAAAGAACGCCAAAGAACACCAAAAAAAAGAATGCCAAATAACACATTTATACAAATAAGAGCAAAGTATCTTGTGGGGAGACCGTACGTAGTAGTAGTAGTAGTTGTAGTCATAGTAGTAATAGTAGTAGTAGTTGTAGTAGTCGTAGTAATAGTAGTAGTAGCCATAGTAGTAGTTGTAGTAGTAGTAGTCGTAGTAGTAGTAGTAGTAGTAGTCGTCGTAGTAGTAGTAGTCGTAGTAGTAGTAGTCGTAGTAGTATTCGTAGTAGTAGTAGTAGTAGTCGTAGTCGTAGTAGTAGTCGTAGTAGTAGTAGTTGTAGTAGTAGTCGTAGTAGTAGTTGTAGTAGTAGTCGTAGTAGTAGTTGTAGTAGTCGTAGTTGTAGTAGTCGTAGTAGTGGTAGTTGTTGTTGTAGTAGTAGTAGTAGTAGTCGTAGTAGTCGTAGTCGTAGTAGTAGTAGTTGTAGTAGTTGTAGTAGTTGTAGTAGTAGTTGTAGTAGTCGTAGTAGTAGTTGTTGTAGTAGTCGTAGTTGTAGTAGTTGTAGTAGTCGTAGTTGTTAGTTGTAGTAGTCGTAGTAGTAGTTGTTGTAGTAGTCGTAGTTGTAGTAGTCGTAGTAGTTGTAGTAGTTGTAGTAGTCGTAGTAGTAGTAGTTGTTGTTGTAGTAGGCGTAGTAGTAGTAGTAGTCGTAGTAGTTGTAGTAGTAGTAGTAGTCGTAGTAGTTGTAGTAGCAGTAGTAGTCGTAGTAGTCGTCCTCTGGTTTATTCGCCATTCGTGAACCTACAAACCCATGTGTGTTTTCCATCCAATCAGGATCAATATGTAAGATGTAATTGCAATATTGGACGACGGTGAGATCTACGTATATCTATTTCTTATCCTGGAAACAAAATAATTTCATAAAATAAAATCAACTTCACTTGCAGTTCATATGGATGACCGCTCGGTGGAGATCTAAGCACGAAGTGATTGCGTCGTCGCGCACAGATGGCGACTGTCGTGCCCAAGCCAAAGGACATAAACCGGAAGTTCTTCTCGCGATATGCAATGAATACCGACGCGATGTGCATTCATAAAATGGCGCAAGAACTCGCAAAAAGAATGTCACCAAACTCGTACGACAGACCGGAGCGGCGAAGCGTTCATTCCGTTGGAAAAGCATCGCCTGCGGAGGGCAGCCATTTGTTACAATATATTAAATGAATGATTGGAACGAAATAATTAGAATGCCTTTGTGTAATAGGCTCCGAACAGTTCCTCGGAAATGAACTATACTAATTAAAACATAATGAACAGCACTTGAGTTTAATTCCGCATTAGTTCAACATCTGGGAATTTATTTATTTTTGCTGCTGCGCCGCGTCGGTCGACGCACCTGCATAGGGCGCTAAGACTTACCTGTATAGCTTATACCTGCGTGCGCTCCATTTCTCTCACTCCCAATATCTGATCATTTTGAACGTTGTGCACTTCGTAATTGAAATAACCCTTAATGGGAGCAATTAACAATAAAGCCGCTTTGTTTTGAGACGCCGTGACGACAACTTTTCCATTCATCCCATAAATATTCCTTTCAGCATCTGCTTCTCAAATTCAACTAATTACTGAAATAATTGTATATAAAAACCTAATAAAGGGACAATTAGTTCGAGGCATTAAGAAATCCATTGGTTTTTTTATAAATCCTGCAATGGCAGGGTTTCACGAAGCGAAATTAACTCATGTCACGATAAATGACGTCATAATGGTGATTTTGTAAAAAAATAAAAAATAATTTTTTATTATTTTATTTTTTTACAATATTTACTCATTAGAGGTATTCCAAAATCCAGATCTTCACAATCATATTAGTTAGCACAAGTCGAACGTGCATTTCTTTTTAATTTTACTCCGGCTCATTGGGCTCCACATGCCGATTTGATCCATTTTTGGAAGTCGTGGGGAGGTGGGGAGGTGGGGGGTGGGGGGGGGGCGAAGCTGCCTGTCAGCAAGCGAGGGCATTCAAATTAGATTAATTGGCAAGGCCTGTAAATAGCCCTGTCAAAGGATTAATAACACGCTAACAAGGTTGTTGAGGAATCACAATGATGGTGTGCGTTTCGTGCACAAAGGTGGGGCTACTCGTCCCTGATGTTCTCAGCGGTGTCGAAACCCAAAATGACAAAAGCTGGATATCCATGAACTCTACAAACTAGCAAAGCTCCACAAACATCACTGCTTGATCAAAAGTGCAAATACAACTTGGCGCATTTGACGTGGAGATTTGCACGATATGTCGTCTTATTTTGAAGGAGAACAAGACAAGATGTGCTATGGGAGATGTGCCCTCTAAGGTGCCATGGGAGATGTGCCCTCTGAGGTGCCATGGGAGATGTGCCCTCCAAGGTGCCATGGGAGATGTGCCCTCTGAGGTGCCATGGAAGATGTGCCCTCTAAGGTGCCATGGGAGATGTGCCCTCCAAGGTGCCATGGGAGATGTGCCCTCTAAGGTGCCATGGGAGATGTGCCCTCTAAGGTGCCTTGGGAGATATGCCCTCTGAGGTGCCATGGGAGATGTGCCCTCTAAAGTGCCATGGGAGTTGTGCCCTCTAAGGTTCGATGGAAGATGTGCCCTCTAAAGTGCCTTGGGAGATGTGCCCTCTAAAGTGCGATGGGAGATGTGCCCTCTCAGGTACCATGGGAGATGTGCCCTCTAAGGTACCATGGGAGATGTGCCCTCTAAAGTGCCATGGGAGTTGTGCCCTCTAAGGTTCCATGGAAGATGTGCCCTCTAAAGTGCCTTGGGAGATGTGCCCTCTAAAGTGCGATGGGAGATGTGCCCTCTCAGGTACCATGGGAGATGTGCCCTCTAAGGTACCATGGGAGATGTGCCCTCTAAGGTACCATGGGAGATGTGCCCTCCAAGGTACCATGGGAGATGTGCCCTCCAAGGTACCATGGGAGATGTGCCCTCTAAGGTACCATGGGAGATGTGCCCTCTAAGATACCATGGGATATGTGCCCTCTAAGGTTCCATGGCAGATGTGCCTTCTAAGGTGCCGTGGGAGATGTGCCCTCTAAGGTTCCATGGAAGATGTGCCTTCTAAGGTGCCATGGAAGATGTGCCCTCGAAGGTGCCATGGCAGATGTGCCCTCAGATACCATGGGAGATGTGCCCTCTAAGATACCATGGGAGATGTGCCCTCTAAGGTGCCATGGCAGATGTGCCCTCTAAGGTGCCATGGCAGATGTGCCCTCTAAGGTGCCATGGAAGATGTGCCCTCTAAGGTGCCACGGCAGATGTGCCCTCAGATACCATGGGAGATGTGCCCTCTAAGATACCATGGGAGATGTGCCCTCTAAGGTGCCATGGCAGATGTGCCCTCTAAGGTGTCATGGCAGATGTGCCCTCTAAAGTGCCATGGGAGATGTGCCCTCTAAGGTGCCATGGAAGATGTGCCCTCTAAGGTGCCATGGAAGATGTGCCCTATAAGGTGCCATGGCAGATGTGCCCTCTAAGATACCATGGGAGATGTGCCCTCTAAGATACCATGGGAGATGTGCCCTCGAATGTGCCATGGCAGATGTGCCCTCTAAAGTGCCATGGGAGATGTGCCCTCTAAGGTGCCATGGAAGATGTGCCCTCTAAGGTGCCATGGAAGATGTGCCCTCTAAGGTGCCATGGAAGATGTGCCCTCTAAGGTGCCATGGGAGATGTGCCCTCCAAGGTGCCATGGGAGATGTGCCCTCTAAGGTGCCATGGGAGATGTGCCCTCCAAGGTGCCATGGGAGATGTGCCCTCTAAGGTGCCATGGGAGATGTGCCCTCTAAGGTGCCTTGGGAGATGTGCCCTCTGAGGTGCCATGGGAGATGTGCCCTCTAAAGTGCCATGGGAGTTGTGCCCTCTAAGGTTCCATGGAAGATGTGCCCTCTAAAGTGCCATGGGAGATGTGCCCTCTAAAGTGCGATGGGAGATGTGCCCTCTCAGGTACCATGGGAGATGTGCCCTCTAAGGTACCATGGGAGATGTGCCCTCCAAGGTACCATGGGAGATGTGCCCTCCAAGGTACCATGGGAGATGTGCCCTCTAAGGTACCATGGGAGATGTGCCCTCTAAGATACCATGGGATATGTGCCCTCTAAGGTTCCATGGTAGATGTGCCCTCTAAGGTGCCATGGCAGATGTGCCCTCTAAGGTGCCATGGCAGATGTGCCCTCTAAAGTGCCATGGGAGATGTGCCCTCTAAGGTGCCATGGAAGATGTGCCCTCTAAGGTGCCATGGAAGATGTGCCCTCTAAGGTGCCATGGCAGATGTGCCCTCTAAGATACCATGGGAGATGTGCCCTCTAAGATACCATGGGAGATGTGCCCTCGAATGTGCCATGGCAGATGTGCCCTCTAAAGTGCCATGGGAGATGTGCCCTCTAAGGTGCCATGGAAGATGTGCCCTCTAAGGTGCCATGGAAGATGTGCCCTCTAAGGTGCCATGGGAGATGTGCCCTCTAAGGTGCCATGGAAGATGTGCCCTCTAAGGTGCCATGGAAGATGTGCCCTCTAAGGTGCCATGGCAGATGTGCCCTCTAAAGTGCCATGGGAGATGTGATCGGATCATTAAACTATCTTCAGACTGCGTATTCGCTTGTCACATCATCAGGAATCATTTATGTTTACAAGTTGGATCTCTCATGGTAACTACGGCACCGGTTTATCGTTCTATCGGCCTGGGAGTATGCTGGTTATATTCCAGAATGAAGGTTAACAAAATAGGCTTATGAATGCTTCGATATATATTTGCTTAATTATAGGCAGACCAATCTGTGTGCTGGAGAAATCCTTCATCGGTGTGATATGTGGATGGAAATCAAATCCAGCTTGAAAATATTCAGAATTTCCTTTGCTGGGAGAATGTGTTTCCTTGTGACACAATGAAGTAGCATGCCAAGTCAGATGTCTCAGAAACAACGATTTGTGACGTCGATGCAGATCGGTGTCGTAGGATGATCCTTCAATCAGCAGACGTTATGGATGCATCATGTTGTCTTGTCTTGATCGGGGACATTCAAAAATGGACTTCTCTAAAACGAATGATACTTCAGATGGAAGTGTAAACTTCACAACTTCTTCCGCACGTGAATCTGCAAGAAAGTTGTCGTTTTAGTTATTTCCCAATTGTATGAAAATGTTGCGCATAATTAAATGTAACATATTCTCTATGATGTTTGAGATCAAACACTTTAAATAATTTTCATCGTTACTTTCAAAAATATTTGCATTTAACTGAATAAACGGCTTTTGCTCGAGACATTAAATTGAACCGAAAAGACTATAAAGTGATAAATTAGGTTATATCTGTGCTTACAATTTTGAACATGCCTTTCCACCTTATCGTATGTACTCTAACCTGTCCCTTCCCCGACTGACCTCACGAGAGCTGAATCTGTATCTCGGTGTCTCTGGAGAGTATCAATCAGCACAGGCTGTCCGGTAATTGGCAAGGAAACGACCGGGGAGCAATTAGTGAGGACCAGAGAAATTCATTGTAATGAGGCTGCTATGACTTTAATGAAGCTTGGGCGCAGGTATGTGGTTAAAGACGTGTAAGACTATGCTGTGTGTGTGTGTGTGTGTGTGTGTGTGTGTGTGTGTGTGTGTGTGTGTGTGTGTGTGTGTGTATATATATATATATATATTGTTGCGGATTTGAGAATCCTTTGTTTGTAAATATCACCCTGTGTAAATGTAATGATCCTTGTAAATACCTCCGTTAATTGTAAAGGTCAAAGGTCGGCCCCTTAGTTAATCCATCGCATGCACGTAGAAAATCATATACCCTTCTAAATAGTTATTTCTTATTCTATGTTAGTTTAAGGCTCTGTTTCCCACTAGTTGACTCTGCATTGTACCAAATGACATAAGATAGTTCCGTTTTCAAGTTTCCCCCAATCATCTCTTCGAAGTGCCAGTGCATTGGGCGGTTTTCTTCACCCCAAATTCCATTACGCACGCGGTCAGCTCGGAGAAGAAAGGCATGTCTCCACCTCGTCATGAGAAGGAGGAGTGAGCCAGCCCCCGATCAACCAACCAAGGATGAGGGGTTTGGCCTGAGAGGGCAGAGAGAGAGAGCGTTCGAGGAGGTTCGCAAAAGTTCCATGGGCGTGGTTATATAACCCGTCGCCCGGAGCCTCCCACCGCAGTCCACCGGAGCCCAGGCGAGAGAGTTCAGTTGAAGAGGAGAGAGTGAGTTCTGGAGAGGAAAGCGAATGAGAATCGGCACGCCCTGCTCGCGATACCAACCAGCACTCTGAAGAACAACCAGTGCGGGCACGCGAACCTCGACGTGCCGCGGTCTTCGGGTCTCCCTGTCGCCCGTTCTGTGAACCAGAGTGCGAGGAGTTGGAGCTGTCACCTCCAGCCCTGCCGTTTGCATGAACCTGAACCTTCTCATCCCTCCACCCATTCCTGCCATTCCATCCTTTTGTGTACGTGAGTTTGTTTTGTGTGTCTTGTCCCTGGGGTATAAGTAAGCCTGAATAGATAAGCTAGTATTGCACTGTGTCTTCTCCTTCTGTCATTATTTTCGTTTCTTTCCTTCTCCTTGGTTCCTTTGGTTTTGTACAATAGTTAGTAATAAATTCCTGTTCTTCCTTACTCTGCCTTCTTTCCTTCACATCCGATCATCTTTGTGATTTCCCCATTGAATACCTGTGGCACGATTTGGCCAACGTTTAGGATCGGGTTTAGTATTGCTAATGGTTCGAGCCGTGGGCTGCTAATCCGCTCGGCAAAATAACATCTTGTCCGCGGTCTCAAACGAGGTTGCTCACCTAGGGAGCTGGGCAGCTTCAGGAGCGGAGACGGCCAGTAAAAAATAAAATAGGGATTAACCCCCCTCTTGCTAAGGGGAAGAGCCGTACTCCGTTTCCGCAACAATTGGTGTCCGGAGCGAGATTCGGACCTGAAGTGCGCTTAGCGCACTCAAAATTACGAGTGGTCGAAATTTTATTTTGACATCCTAAATTTAAATCGTGCCATGGATAATCAAGGCAATCGGGTGCCGGTGGGGGAGATAGAAGGGGTAGAAGCGACCCAGGACCCCAGGGAAATGTATATGGGGGAGAGAGCAATTAGGATGTGGTTGCGGGGGTATCAGGTGCACAAGATGGCGCCCCCGCGCACGAGGTTTCAGGTACACAAAATGGCACCTCGCACGAGCGCACGAGGGCCACGCCCGCTGCGCAAGTAAGGGTGGTGGACATGCAATCATTTATGGCTGCAATGGAGGCCTTTATGGCCGAGGAGAGGGACAAATCAAGGGCAGAAATGGGAAGCCAAATGGAGGGAATGGAAAGCAGAATGAGGGACGAAGCGAGGGGTACCAGTGAACGGTTGGGCAATCAAATCGGGGGGCTCGAAGCCAAATTTGAGGGTTTAGACAATAAATTTGAGGGTTTAGACAACAAATGTGAGGGGATTAAACGACAAATTGGGAGGAGTAGGAAACAAGCTGGGAAGCAAATTGGAGGGATTCGGAAGCAGATTAGGGGGCAAACTGGGGGGCATAATTGGCCAAGCCAAATAAATTAATGAGGGGTTGGCGAGGGGGCAAGCCACATATGAGGTGAGGGAAGCCGAGAGGGAGGTTGACCGCAGGTTGAGCGGGAGGGGCACACGGGTGCATGACGAGGTAACGCGACTCGAGGAGCGCAGGTTGAGCGAAGTGGAGAAAAGCACAGGTAACTGGACGGGTATAGAGATCATGACCCGGGGTATGGAAAAGCCGGCGACCGCTGAGTTAGAAGAGGGAATTTTAATAAAGCCAGCGGTCGTCGAGGTGAATAAAGAAAAATAAGTAGTGGGAATTGAAATTGGAGAGACCGGGCGGGGACTTAGAAAAGCCCTCGCGGCAGGGGAAGATGGAAAATGTGCAAAGTTCCTGCTCACATCACGATGCTGTGCTTAATAACACCAATGAAAGTTTGCAGGTGGTGCTGGAGTGAAGGAGAAGAATCCCCCAGGTGAGTCGTGCTGTATATTGTGCCGGGAGATTTTGCAGGAGGATGTTTGGCGCGAAGAGAATTGTCGCGCGATTGGGGTTGATATGGCACCCGGGCATTTGTGGAAGGTCCGTTGGGCGCTCTGCGAGTGGAAATGGCACGCGTGTGAGGAAAAAGTGTGCGTCAGCCAGTGAGTGTGTTATAAAGTGTGGGAGTAAAACCGAGTGCGAGCGGGAATGCACGTCGGAGTGTACGGAGTTTGACACAGAGAGTGAGAGTGATACGGAGTGTACGTGCGAGGGTGAGAGTGACTTGGAGAGTGAGTTGGTGGAGGAGCGGGTGCGAGGATGCACGCTTGGGATGGACGGGGAGAGTGTGCGAGAAAGCACACCTGAGTTGGTTGTGGGGCAGGCGTGGGAGAGCCCATTGAAGCGCGTGAGTGGGTGGATGCGAGAGTGCACGCCCATGGTGAGTGTTACGGAGGAGAGTTGTGGAACGAAGTGTGCGAACGACGAGTGTGCGCAAGAGGGTGCGCGAGAGGTGTGGTGTGTAGCAGGGAGTACGGTGGTGGAATTGACGAAGTGCATGGGATGTATGAGCAACAAACGGAACGAGTGGTGTGAGCATGTCCGGGAGGCATCGACGTTGACCGGGGCAGCGTTCAGGGCGACGGATAGCATGCACGGTGCGCTTTGTTTGCAGCAAGGACCGGCCGGGACCGTAAGCGCGTCGCTCTTCGGAGCGTTGTGCGCGATTCGGGCCAGGTCCCGCACTGAATGGTCGGTGCCGCGTCAGAGCGGCGATCGGCGCGATTCCGGGGGCGGGGGGCCAGGTCGGGCCTTCGCCCCCTGGCGGGGACGGGGTTCCGACCGGGCGAGGTTGAGCCATCGGGCCGAAGACCGCAAGGATCCGCGCCGAGATGGTGCGTGGAATCTCGGCCCGACCAAACCGCCTCCCCTGAACCGAAAGCCGGACGGACTCAACCTGCAGGCGACCAAACCACCCAAATTCATTGCTCGGCTTTGCGAAGCCGAGTTTTAATGAGGTAACGACGCACCGAGGCTCAGATATAGCGGACTGTGATGATAATAGTGTTTTGATCCGAAATTTAGAATAGTGAATAGGATTGGCAGAAATGATTGGCAAATTGATGATTGGCAGTGATTGGCAAATTTTGATTTGCAGAAAATTTAATGGGCAAAATTGATAGTGGGACATGCCCGATGTGGTGGGATGGCAACTCTGCCACCCCTCACATCAATGGGGGCACATGAGCACTAGCTATGGGGTTTATGGCAGTGAAAACTAGCCCGGGAGGGTTAGGATAAAATGATAGGGATCTAGAGAAGATTGACCATAGGTAACGGTAGAGGTAAGTAGCGACATTGGACAGGTAGTCGGGGACATAGAGAGGTTAGAATGGTTGTTAATGACGTGGGATGTGCTTAGTTTAAAGGGAAGACGGGGAGCACCAAGTTAGAAGGAAACCAGGTAGAGCAGATGATGCCGTGTGTTTGAGAATCGAAAGTGTATGGAGCAGTGTATGAGTGAGTAATGGTGATTGATTGTTGTGTTGACCGAATGGTCCTGGAGGAAGGAGGGTGCAGGAAGCACCAGGTGTAGGAGTGATTGCACAGGTGTGCAAATACAGGTGAGCATGGTTGATTGAAATGAATGGTATGGAATATATGGAGTATGGAATGGATGGTGTGGAGTGAGTATGGTGGAAACTGTGGAGTGGAGTGGATGGTGCGAAGGTGTGGATGGGGAGGATGGACCCCATCACGAATACCCGGGGAAGGTAGTTTAAGAGTTAGGTCGAGGGAGTAGGTAAATTGTGGTTGGATATTGGCATCTGTGGTGCGTGTGGAAGAATGGTGTTTGGATGGGTGCATTAGTGTCGTGGAAATGGCTGGGCGTGTGGCCTGTTAGTGTGTGCAGTTAAATGGGCACTCCGCCACTGTTAGGATGTCGGCCAGGTGAGGTCGCAGGTGGGCTCTGGGAGCCGTTAGATTTGTGGATGGGGCCCGAGGATCCGTAGGACGGACCCGGTAGCCCAGTGCCAGAGAGGGCACCAAGTGGGGAGAGCGCCAGAGGGCCTTCCCCAGGTAGATAGGTTAGGGTAAGGAGCAGGTAAGCTCGGAGGCAACTGCAGTGGTGGAGGTGTGCAGGTGGGTAGACCTGCTGGGAGAGCCACACGACCCAGTCCTGAAATTGTGCAATGGCACAGGTAGTTGAATCGGGGGAGTGAGACCCCAAATTGATGAAGCACCACAGTTTGGTCAATGGGAATTTGGTTCTTAAAACCGCATAGAGTAAGATGGCCAATGGATTGGCAGGGAAAGACCCCGGGTAGTGTAAAGTGTATTAAAGTCATTTAGAGGATAGTTCGGATTGAGAATCTCCTCGCACCATCTACATCCACTCACCCGGGGTGACAGAACTCCACACCGTGCCATGGTTTTTTTTGTTTTTTTTTGTGCAAATGTTTGGAATGTGAGACGCATCATGACGTGGGTGTGACATTGTGCTGATGTTCCATCTCTCCCTCCTTATGAGGATTGATGATGAATTGGTGATGGCAAATTTAGACAATGGGATTGTGACAAATTTGGTATAGGGGAAATATGGGGAAGACGTGACATTAGTGACGAATTGGTAAGGGTGTAGATTTTTGTAAATATGGGGTAAGGGCAAGGGTAGAGTAGGTAACAGGGGGGGGGGGGGGGTGACGTACGGGAGGGACGAGCTTTTCTCCACTCAGTCTCCAGACGCACCTCACTCTGCATTGCCTTCGTTGATGTGTACCCTTGTGACCTTACCCCTCACTCACCTGTCTTCTCTGTTTTCCTTCCCCAACCCGAGGATCATGCTCTCTGGGCATGGAGGGGAGCGTGCGGGGGGGGGGGGGGGGGGGGGGCGTCGGTGTGCCCGAATCCTCGCAACCAGCTGCCTGCATCCACGCACCACTTACGGACCACATGTCTGTGGCTGAGCTCCACTCATGGACCCCACGGGTTTGGGCATGGCCCCTCTGCTGGGACCGGCCACGATGGCCCAAGATCTTGCTTGCGGACCCGGTGAGGTGGCACCAAGCCCACAGGTGAACCACCCATAGTCGGCCCCTGTGGGCCATAAATAACAAGTACAAAAAGTTTCAATTAAAACAAAAGCCGCGTCGATGTTACACAATGCCTAGATGCAGCTGTGCCTATAACGTCGATGTTATAGGCACAGGACATTCCTATTGATTCGATTACTTGATGTTATTTTTGTGCAAAGTGAAAATATATCTCGGCAATTTCCCATGTGTGGCGACGAATTTTTAATATATCTCGGCATTTTCCCATCTGTTATTTCAGGCGGTGTATGACTGACCATGCCGCGATTTAAAAAAAATATATCTCGGCAATTTCCTGTGTGTGGCGACACGTGAACGAAGCTATGCTCCTCTCTCCACATTATTGTGACGACGTATAAATTAAATATTTCATCGTGACGATTGTCATCAAATGGACGAATTTTTAATATATCTCGGCATTTTCCCGTCTGTTATTTCAGGCGGTGTATGACTGACCATGCCGCGATTTAAAAAATATATATCTCGGCAATTTCCCGTATGTGGCGACATGTGAACGAAGCTATGCTCCTCTCTCCACATTATTGTGACGACGTATAAATTAAATATTTCATCGTGACGATTGTCATCAAATGGACGAATTTTTAATATATCTCGGCATTTTCCCGTCTTTTATTTCGGGCGGTGTATGACTGACCATGCCGCGATTTAAACAAAATATATATATCTCGGCATTTTCCCGTCTGTTATTTCGGGCGGTGTATGACTGACCATGCCGCGATTTAAACAAAATATATCTCAATGGACTTGAAGTTACAGGCCTTTGAGAATTCATTTCGTTCTATAAAGGGCAACTTCCATCGGATTTTCTTCCCGTTTTTTTTTTAACCGAGTCTAAAACTATGTTAGCGACTGTGAAAAATGAAATGATATATCGAATTTGATTTGAAAGAAAACTGTGTGAGAGAGCAAGACACCATGGGCCTACAAAACAGGCCTCAAAGCTATGCGAGTTAATAAAATGGTGGATATTTGTTTATATGAAGCCTCTCCCACAATGGGTGGAGCTATGGTTCCCAGAATGGGTGGAGCTTTGAGGTTTTGTCTTCTCTGCAAGAACAACAAGAACAAGAAGAAGAAGAACAAGAACAACAGCAGAGGGCACTCTATGAGCAGCGTCTGCGACGCGGCTAAAAATGGACGCGTTGTGTGCCTTTTTATATCCACCAAATCGGCAGCAAAACAAGAAGAACAAGTTGACAACATCAGGAAAAACAATGGCCAGCAGTGGGAGCCGAAGAACAAGACCACCAACAGGGTTTTCTTTTTTATTTGAACTGTGGTGACTGTGCACTCCGGTGCGTTTTGGCGAGTGGTGCTTTGGTGATTATTGGTGCTGGTGCGTCGATGCAGTGCATGCTGTCTCCCCCCCCCCCCCCCCCCAAAAAGAAAAATCGCAGGTCCTGGGTTGCAGTGTAAATACAATCAGCGTCACTTGTAAATAATGCTCCCCACCGTACATGTTTAGTTTGAAAACAATTCCGCAATTTGGTTATCCTGTGGGCGTGAATCTGTTAGGTAGGGTGCAATGCAGCAGAGGGACATACTTATTTGTGTTTTAAAACTGTCGCACTCAGGGTCAGGTTAATTGTAGAGGGAACTACACCTACGTGTCACACTAAGTAAAGTTTTATAAGCCCGGGACGTGCCTGGGGGATGAGGGTGCAGTGTTGCGGATTTGAGAAGCCTTTGTTTGTAAATATCACCCTGTGTAAATGTAATGATCCTTGCAAATACCTCCGTTAATTGTAAAGGTCAAAGGTCGTCTCCTTAGTTAATCCATCGCATGCACGTTGAAAATCATATACCCTTCTAAATAGTTATTTCTTATTCTATGTTAGTTTAAGGCTCTGTTTCCCACTAGTTGACTCTGCATTGCACCAAATGACATAAGATAGTCCCCTTTTCGAGTTTCCCCCAATCATCTCTTCGAAGTGCCAGTGCATTGGGTGGTTTTCTTCACCCCAAACTCCATTACGCATGCCGTCAGCTCGGAGAAGAAAGGCGTGTCTCCACCTCGTCATGAGAAGGAGGAGTGAGCCAGCCCCCGATCAACCAACCAAGGATGAGGGGTTTGGCCTGAGATGGCGGAGAGAGAGCGTTCGAGGAGGTTCGCGAAAGTTCCATGGGCGTGGTTATATAACCCGTCGCCCGGAGCCTCCAACCGCAGTCCACCGGAGCCCAGGCGAGAGAGTTCAGTTGAGGAGGAGAGAGTGAGTTCTGGAGAGGAAAGCGAATGAGAATCGGCACGCCCTGCTCGCGATACCAACCAGCACTCTGAAGAACAATCAGTGCGGGCACGCGAACCTCGACGTGCCGTGGTCTTCGGATCTCCCTGTCGCCCGTTCTGTGAACCAGAGTGCGAGGAGTCGGAGCTGTCACCTCCAGCCCTGCCGTTTGCACGAACCTGAACCTTCTCATCCCTCCACCCATTCCTGCCATTCCATCCTTTTGTGTACGTGAGTTTGTTTTGTGTGTCTTGTCCCTGGGGTATAAGTAAGCCTGAATAGATAAGCTAGTATTGCACTGTGTCTTCTCCTTCTGTCATTATTTTCGTTTCTTTCCTTCTCCTTGGTTCCTTTGGTTTTGTACAATAGTTAGTAATAAATTCCTGTTCTTCCTTACTCTGCCTTCTTTCCTTCACATCTGATCGTCTTTGTGATTTCCCCATTGAATACCTGTGGCAGGATGTGGCCAACGTTTAGGATCGGGTTTAGTATTGCTAATGGTTCGAGCCGCGGACTGCAAATCCGCTCAGCAAAATAACATCTTGTCCGCGGTCTCGAAAGAGTTTGCTCACCTGCCTCGTGGAGGGAGCTGGGCAGCTTCAGGAGCGGAGACGGCCAGTAAAAATAAAAGGGGGATTAACCCCCCTCTTGCTACGGGGAAGAGCCATACTCCGTTTCCGCAACAATATATATATATATATATATATATATATATATATATATATATATATATATATATATATATATATATATATATATATATATATATATATATATATATATATATATATATACACACACATGTATATATTGTTATGTCCGTGGTGTAGAGATATGTAGAGCCAGATAGATCTGTGTAGGTAACGTGCTTCGTCTGTCGCGCTCAGGAATCTGACCTGTAATAAGTTTCATGTGTAGGCGTTTTGTCGGTTAAGAGTATACCTGTGAGCATACCATACATACACATACATATACATACCTGTGAGCATACACATACAAGGCTTTCATCCACAGCTCAACAGAATACTGCTCTCCCCTCTGGGCTGGCGCTCCTGCCTCACACCTAGCTCGTCTTCACGCTGTTGAAACCAAAGCGTTCAGAATCATTGGAATCTCCCGTGATGAAGCTACCTCCGAGGGCCTTTCACTCACTCACCGCAGGCAGGTTGGTGGTCTTTCTGTCTTCTACCGACTCCTCTCCGGCCTTGCTCCTCCAGCTCTCTCTCTGGGCTCTGTCCCCCAAATATTCCTAAAGGTCGCACAAGATCTGCCTGCAACCCTCTTTTGGTTAAACTGCCAAAATCAAGACTCTCTGCTCACCTTCACTCTTTCATTCCTCTTTTTTCCCACCTCTGGGACAAACTCCCCCACTCCCTTCAATCTCACTCCTCCCCCCAGGTCTTTAAAACAGCTGTTCACCACCATCTCTTATCTTCCCCCATCCAAAACCTTGATCTTTTCTACCCCCGCTAATTTCACCCCAAATCCTCTTTTTTGAAATACCAACTTATTTCCTGGAAGTCCTTGGTGTCCTTGTGTATATACTTCTCCCACCCCCCACCCTTCCCACGCCGCCTCCCCCCCAAGCCCTCTTCCTCCCACACATTCCCGATGTCCCTCACAAATGTTGTGTTTATGTGCTTCCCCTTCTCTCCCCATCTTGTCTACCGCTCCCCTTTTTATATACTTTGTTTGTTTGTCTGTTTGATTTGTTTGTGTGATAAATGTTAGCTCTTTCACGAGCCTCGATTATGTATCAAAAAAAAAAAAACCAAAAAAAAAAAACCAGGATGTTCGAGTTATAAGTAGAGTAGGGATTAAAGAGTAGCGCCCCTTTGTGTCTCACCTGGTCAGCCAAACCTTTGTCCCTTATGGCAATGCACACCTGTAGACATCATAGATAGGTCCCGAGTGCAACATTAAATAAATCCCTTCCCCGACATGAATGTGAAAGACGAACAGGCAAAGAAACAAGGCCGGGGGACCGCCGATGATGGCCGCCACCAATTACACCTCCGACAGGCCTAGCCACATCGAGTGCCACGCGCAATCACCATGCTACATGCTACGTGCTATTACCACGCTACATGCTACGAGCTATCGCCACGCTACGGTCCTGTGATTGGTCGGTGCGCTGGGCGCGAACCTCCAGCCAACGAGTGCGAGAGGCGCGAAGCTGGAAGGTTCAGTGGAAGTCGCTGGTTGGTAGCGCGCCAAGGCTGATGTCACTGGCAAGGTTATTTAAGAGCGCCCCGAACGCCATTGTCTCTCTTTGTGTTTGGACATTTTCTCTTCTCTTCTCTTCTTCATCCTACGCAGCAAAGGTCTCTCTCTTGCAGCTCTTGAGTCTCTTGCGGTTCGTGCTCTGCTCTTGTTTGCGCAGCTAGCCCCTTTTGGACATCCGGCGCTTCGTCTTGCGCAGCCCGAGTTGAGTTGAGTTATAGTCCGAGTGGAGTTTGCTTGCTTCTTGCACGTTTGCTTCAGGAGAGCTGACTGGGACATGGCAGGCCGATCGTGTGTGAAGATCGACCTTGTGGTGCTTGGAGCGGTACTTGGTGCTTTGGAGCTTGGAGCGAGGCCTTGTGGTGCTTGGAGCGAGGCCTTGTGGCCCTTGG
The DNA here is from genome assembly GCF_964187855.1 of Myxine glutinosa. Lineage (NCBI taxonomy): Eukaryota > Metazoa > Chordata > Myxini > Myxiniformes > Myxinidae > Myxine > Myxine glutinosa. The sequence goes on from NC_136262.1 coordinate 65,498,986, forward strand.
AGCGAGGCCGGGTGGTGCTCGGAGGCGGACGGAGAGAGCCGCGTGGGATGTCGGCGGACACGACTACAAGACTGCAGACAGATAAGCTCGCACCCCACATTCCCCAATTACACAACGAACGTGTTTCTTTTCCTTAGTTCGCATTCCCTCGTTTGTATCTGAAGTGTGAGTGGGGACGTCCCGATTAGGACATTTTATTACCGGCGCATGCTTTTCCTGTCCTTGCCTTTTTTCTTTAAAAACCCTTGTATTATTTTCCTTTCCCATTCAAACCTGTGCCCGCTTGAGTTAATTGCCCCTACAGGGTCGGAGTGTCGCAGTTAAGTGCTTGCACAGCTTCCATTTTCCTCCTTCCTCCCGTGCGACGTATAGCCGAATCCGTGTTTGGTTATCGCCTCCATTAAATTCGTTTCGGTCCATCCGCGACCTTCTGGTGTTAACCGAAGTCGCACGACAATATATTTAACCAAAGAAGCACACTAACCCGATGATATGACAATGCCGTCATGTGCATAAATTATACCAACACATCACCCCCAAACTAGGAGGCATCCGTGTGGTACTCAAGTCTTTGCAGACTGACATTAAAGTTCTATGGTCACAAATAGACAAAGGCAGAGATGTCGATTTAGATTTCGCCCTCATTATGGGCTCATCAGGACAACATACTGCAAATTGTTCATTTGTGACCAATCATGTGACCGTTAATATACACTGGTTGAACCCCTAACTTTACTGGGAAGCAAGGCACTTATTGAGTCTCACCCCAGCAATTGCTGCACAACCTGTTGGCAACAAGTGTCGCCTGCCACGCTGACACATTGTCTCTGCCCTGCTCATCAACAGCTACAAATATTAATACATATAAACTGAACATCAAAATAAACTTATCACTTTCATTTTTTGAAATGTGCAGCTTTAAAAACAGGTTTCTTCAATTGTAATGGCTGATTAGGTAACGGTACTTCACTTCGATCACCTGGTTGATCAACAATGGCATGCTTGAGTGGTTCTGTATAGGGATCTTTCCCTTTAAATAATGACCCTCCTAATGAAATCCTTCAGTTATCGTGGTTAGACATTCATTTACTGCTGTCTATAGTCACTCGAAAGTCTAGAGGCTTCTGACAGGGAAAACAACAAGAAAATTCAGATGCCACGCCTGACATCTGAACAACGTTTAAGGGCAATTGGGATGCTTGAGGCTGGTGTAAGCCGGCAAACAATTGCCCAACGTCTTGGTTGCTCACAGCCTGCAATTTCCAACCTGGCCAGGCGTTACGGTGAAACAGGAACTGTGAATGATGGTCCACGAAGAGGAAGACCACGTGTAACCACCCCAAACAAAGACAGCTGGATTGTGCTGCATCATCATCGTGATCGTTTCCGCCCTGCGACGCAAACAGCTGCAGTGACAAAAGGTCGCCACAACAACCGCATCAGTGTCTCCACTGTGCGGAGGCGCTTGAGAAGTCGGGGCATGGTGGCAAGACGTCCTTGCTGAGGTCCAGTGTTGAACGCAATGCATCGGCGGAACAGACTAAGATGGTGTCTGCAGCATGTCCATCCGTTTCAGGACACCTCTGGTCGTCATCGAAGGAAATCTCACGAGTAAGCGTTATGTCAATGAAATTTTGAGACCTCATCTGCTGCCATTTCTCCAGGCTCATTCTGACAACAGTTTTCCAGCAGGACAACGCTCGACCCCATGCTGCTCGCCTGACCACAAACTTCCTCCAGGAACAAGGTATTGAAGTGATGCCTTGGATGCCTTATTCCAACAACAACAACAACAACAAGGCATTTTAAGGCCATTTTCCCTGCAAGAGCGGGGGATAGCCTTGCGGTCCCCATGACAATCTTCTCCATTTTGCCCGATTTTCTGCATCTCCCCTTTGTTACGTGGTCCCCTCGGTGACTACCTGGTCTCGGTGACCCCCGGACCGTGAGAGGACCTTCGCCAGCAAGTAGGATGATATATATGAGCTTTCGTAACGCAACCCATATGAATTCCGGTCAAGAAGAAACCCCACACCAAGGATCCGGAATAATCAATAATATATTCCCTGAGCAATCAACAACCATCAACAATGCACAATCAATATTACAATGATGCAAACTCATCTACACTAACTCTAAGATGGCCATCTTATATATTCCTCACGTGAGCCCCACTCCTGACTCCCTCCGTGGTCAATGTCTCTCACAATGTCTCTCGTCTCCGCACACGGGCGGTTGAACGAACCCCGGGCGGACGTGCTCCAAACGTGCCGTCTCGTACCGGGGACAGCTGCTGCAGCGCCCCTCCTTGCCAAGCAACGGGGCAAAATCCAGCGCGGCTTCCAACGCGCGCGAGGCCCCAAAGTGCGACCCGTACGCGTCCTTGTAGACGGGGCAAAACCAAGCGCGGGTTGCAACGCGTGCGAGGCTCGACGTGCGACCCGTACGCGTCCTTGTAGACGGGGCAAACCAAGCGCGGTTTGCAACGCGTGCGAGGCTCAACGTGCGACCCGTACGCGTCCTTGTAGACGGGACAAAACCAAGCGCGGTTTGCAACGCGCGCGTGGCCCAACGTGCGACCGCTTGGTTCCGTGCACGAACTCACGGGGACTTGACGGGTCAAAAGGTAGTTACGCGTCCAGGTAACTCCTCTCGCCAAACGGGTTTCGGAACGCCTCTGTTTTCCACGCAGCGCGAGGTCGATTCCACCTTTTGTCGTCGCGGGGCGAGGAAGATCAAGAAGAATACTCGTCCTGTTCCCTCGTGTCTTTTCTTCTTCCCTTTTCGGTCACTTCCGTTTCCGGCCACTTCCGTTTCCGGCCACTCCCTCCGAAGGGCTCCTGACCCTCCAACCACAACAACTTAATATACTCCACACGGATAAGCAAAGACCTGAATGGTAATTCCCATACATTCACATAAATATGTAACACTCCCCCCCTTCAAGAAAGAAAGTTTGAACCCAGCGAAAACTTTCTTCGCCGGCCAATTTGGAGAAACAAACCAGATAACTCAACCCCTCCAGATTACTCCCTCTGGACTAAGTACCAACAACGACATTGTCCCTGCCAAATCAAACTCCATCTCATGACCCTCTGACTTTGACCGTGAGTTTCTTGGGAATGAAGGTTAAGGGGTTGATCAAAGATCCAAAGTTAAGCAACTCGATAACACTTTTTCCGGGAGGCCAAGCCGAGTATTCACTACATGGATGCCTTTAGGAACGCGGAGTTCACGGTTAGTCCGTGCAGGAAAGTTCTCTACAGGGGCGCCTTGAGGAACGTGGAGTTCACGGTTAGTCCGTGCATGAAAGTTCACTACATGGACGCCTTTAGGAACGGCGTTCACGGTTAATTCATGTAGGAATCTTGGCTCGGCGGCTCCGCCGCCTTCAGTGCTTCAACTTCTCAGAACTTCCCTAATAATTAGGGTGGGACCACTGGTCCCTGTAGTCCCATGAATAGCGGTCTCCTTCTCGGCCCCTACTTTGCCAATCCTTCCTTCGGGAGCGGCCGTAACTCAGGGAGCCTCCATAATAATTTTGATTGCGGCCCCCACCAAAACTACCGCCCAGTTGTCCTCTCCTGTAGACCTCTCGACGCCTACGAAATGCCTTCCCTACTGTTATGGTCCGACCCTCCAAATCCTTGCCATTCCAATTCTTCTCTGCCTCTCTGGCGTCTTTTGTGCTGGCAAACGTGACAAAGCCGAACCCTCTTGACTGTTGCGTTTCCCAGTCTCTTACCACCCGCACTTCCACCAGCGGCCCATATCTGTTGAAGACAGAGGTCAGAATTTCTTCCTCTGTTTTGAAGTTCAGTCCCCCTACAAACAACTTGGCACTTTTGTCGCCATCCCGAGCTGGTGTGGTGTTATTCTCCCTGCTGGGCTCTTTACCAACCCTCAGGTTACCATAAACTTGACCCCCGGCCAAATCATTCCCGATAACCACAGATACACCCTCTACAGGAAGCGTGGCTTGTAAACCGACGGTGACCGGTCCTGACACCAAATCGGACTCCAACTGGATGACCTGAAGGGGAGCACTAACACCACCCCCGATCCCCTGTAAACGAACACTATCCCCCGTTGCCGTCTCCTCGGACCATGGCAAAATGCCTTCAAGCATTAAAGATTGATGGGCCCCTGTGTCCCTCAATATCCTAACCGGTCTCCGGTTAGTCGAGGCTCCATCCAGTGACACAAACCCCTCTGAAATAAATGGTTGGTAACCCTTTTGATGGCGATTTCTTACGCTAGCCATCGCATTCGGAGTTGTAATAGTCGGACTCCGCTCTGGGTTGTCCCTTTTCATGAGGTAACAACTGGACATCAAGTGTCCAGGTTTCTTGCAAAACGCGCAAGTAGGTCCGGAGGAAAAACTCGGGGTCTGCCTCGGGCCCCCCGAACTATAAGTGTGTCTTGGGCCCGCATCCCTCTGATTTCGAACCGGTGGGGTATCATAGTTGTCGCCATAATCATCTCGAGGCCGCCGCCATGTATGGTCGTTCTCCGCACCTGCTGTTCCCCACCTCCCCTGCGGAGATCTAGGCGAGGAGTTAGGTTCGTGGACCCCTATTCGGTGGGTTAAGGCATAATCATCTGCCATGGTGGCTGCGTCCCACAACTTTGGTACCTTCTTTTCCTGCAGGTACACTTTGATGTCCTCGTGGACACACTGCTGGAATTCCTCCACCAGGATCAAGTCCCGCAATGCCTCGAAGTCTTTCCCGACTCCTTTTGACTCACACCACCGATCAAACATGTTTTCTTTCACTCTGGCAAACTCCACATGGGTCTCACTCTCCCTCTTCCTGGCATTCCTGAATTTTTGCCTGTAAGCTTCCGGAACCAACTCATAGGCCTTGAGGATGTGCTTCTTCAGTACCTCATAATCTGCACATTGGTCCATTGGTAGCGCCGAATAAATTTCCTGAGCTTTCCCCACCAGCACACTTTGCACGAGTATGGTCCAGGCCTCCTCCGGCCAGTTTAATTGTCGAGCCACTTTCTCAAAGTGTGGGAAAAATTTCGCGACTTCTTTTTCACTGAACGGTGGAACCAGCCTCACATGTCTGCCCACATCCCAGGTTTTCTGGTTAGGTGTCGACCCCGTCAGCAAGGGTGGTGCCTCTCCCCGTTCTCTCATTAACTCCAGCTTCTTGAATTTGATTTCTTGCTGAAGCTCCATGTCACGTTCCTTTAATTCCCTTTCCGCTTTTCTCTCCTCTGCTTCGAGGTCCCTTGCAGCTCTCCTCTCCTCCGCTTTTCTCCCTTCTAACCTTTCCTGGAGTTCTCTTTCCACTCTCCTTTCCTCTGCTTGTTTCTCTTCTCTCCTCTCTTCTGCTTTCCTTTCTTCTTCTGCTCTTTCCTTTTCTGCTTTCCTTTCTTCTTCTGCTAACCTTTCCTGGAGTTCTCGTTCCACTCTCCTTTCCTCTGCTTGTTTCTCTTCTCTCCTCTCTTCTGCTTTCCTTTCTTCTTCTGCTCTTTCCTTTTCTACTTTCCTTTCTTCTTCTGCTCTTTCCTTTTCTGCTTTCCTTTCTTCTTCTTTGATCCGTTCCTGGCTCCGTAATTGCAACTCCAGCTTCCGGAGCTCAACGTCTTCTGGCTCTTCGGGTAGCCACTGCCAGGCTAACTCGTCCCATGTTCCTAATCCCACCATAGATTCTATCACCGTGGCCTGCAACTCTGCCTTCCTCAAATTAGTTCGGACCTCCAAGTTAAAATGTTTGGCCAATTTCAAGAGGTCCGACTTTAGCAACGCTCGGAACTGTGCCTCACTCGGTGTTACCCCAAAGTTCTGTGCCACAAACGCCATGGTGCCTATCGTTAACACCTGTTAACCTTCACCCAAGATTTTACCCCAATTTCTCAAAATTTTTTTTTACCAATTAATATATAATTAATTAATAAATTTTAATTAATAAAAATTATTATTTTATTATTTTATACAATTTTAAATCCCGGACGTAGACCCAATTGCGAAACCGCAAATCGTAATTTGGACGAGCCCCCAATTCTGTTACGTGGTCCCCTCGGTGACTACCTGGTCTCGGTGACCCCCGGACCGTGAGAGGACCTTCGCCAGCAAGTAGGATGATATATATGAGCTTTCGTAACGCAACCCATATGAATTCCGGTCAAGAAGAAACCCCACACCAAGGATCCGGAATAATCAATAATATATTCCCTGAGCAATCAACAACCATCAACAATGCACAATCAATATTACAATGATGCAAACTCATCTACACTAACTCTAAGATGGCCATCTTATATATTCCTCACGTGAGCCCCACTCCTGACTCCCTCCGTGGTCAATGTCTCTCACAATGTCTCTCGTCTCCGCACACGGGCGGTTGAACGAACCCCGGGCGGACGTGCTCCAAACGTGCCGTCTCGTACCGGGGACAGCTGCTGCAGCGCCCCTCCTTGCCAAGCAACGGGGCAAAATCCAGCGCGGCTTCCAACGCGCGCGAGGCCCCAAAGTGCGACCCGTACGCGTCCTTGTAGACGGGGCAAAACCAAGCGCGGGTTGCAACGCGTGCGAGGCTCGACGTGCGACCCGTACGCGTCCTTGTAGACGGGGCAAACCAAGCGCGGTTTGCAACGCGTGCGAGGCTCAACGTGCGACCCGTACGCGTCCTTGTAGACGGGACAAAACCAAGCGCGGTTTGCAACGCGCGCGTGGCCCAACGTGCGACCGCTTGGTTCCGTGCACGAACTCACGGGGACTTGACGGGTCAAAAGGTAGTTACGCGTCCAGGTAACTCCTCTCGCCAAACGGGTTTCGGAACGCCTCTGTTTTCCACGCAGCGCGAGGTCGATTCCACCTTTTGTCGTTGCGGGGCGAGGAAGATCAAGAAGAATACTCGTCCTGTTCCCTCGTGTCTTTTCTTCTTCCCTTTTCGGTCACTTCCGTTTCCGGCCACTTCCGTTTCCGGCCACTCCCTCCGAAGGGCTCCTGACCCTCCAACCACAACAACTTAATATACTCCACACGGATAAGCAAAGACCTGAATGGTAATTCCCATACATTCACATAAATATGTAACACCTTGTTAACCCCCTTGCCCACGTTTCTACTTCGACCATCTTTAGCCAAGTCTTTCTCGGTCTTCCCCGTCCTCTACTTCCTTCTACATTCATTTCCATCACTCTTCTCAACCTGTCACTTTCATCCTTCCTCAGCACATGACCAAACCATCTCAAACTGTTTCTCTTCACAGCATCCATCACAGGCTCTATTCCCATCATCTTTCGCAATTCATCATTTGTCTTCCTCTCTCTCTCAACGATACTCCACACATCCACCGAACCATTCGCATTTCCACCCTTTCCAGCCTTCGTTGCTGCTCCACGTTCATTACCCATGTCTCGCTCCCATAAATCATAACACTTCTCACACATGCAGCATACACCTTTCCCTTCAGCTTCAACGACACTCCCCTCTTCGTCAGCACGCCACTCAGTTCCCGAAACTTCTTCCATGCACATCTCACTCCAGCAACCGTTGCCGAGTCTGATCCACCTTCTCCATTCAGCATGTCTCCTAGGTAACAAAATGTTTTCACACCTTCCAGCTTCATGCCATCTCCAAGATCCAACTCAACATTTCCTCCATCTGCAGCTCCCTCTGTGCACACCTTCCACTTGAATGTAACTGCCACACTGGTCAATGACCCTCTCAAACCACTACATATTTCATGAACCCACTCAGCGCACATTGAACATTGAATGGAATTCACTCCGACACCCTTCCTGCACACAGCACATGGCCACTTCCCAGTTCTTTCCACCTCATCACATGCTTTACCACTTGCCATCACCTTCGTTTTTCCGATATTCACCTTCAGACCTTTTGTCTCCATACATTCCTTCCACTTGTTCATCTTCTCCTTCAGTCCATCCATACTTTCTGCAATCAACACCAGATCATCTGCATACAACAACTCCCACGGTAAACCCTCCTTTACGTTCCGAGCCAGCACCTCCATCACAGCTACAAATAGTAGTGGACTTAGTACCGACCCCTGATGCACTCCCACCTTCACCTCAAACTCACCACTGTTCCCGTCCATCGTCCTTACAGCTGTGCACGCTCTTTTGTACATTGCCATCACCACTCTGATCAGCCATTGCTCCACTCCTAACTTCCTCAATGCCCATGTCACTACTTCACGTGGAACCCTATCGAATGCTTTCTCCAGATCAACAAACCCAAGAAACAACTTCTTCCTCTTCTCCATGTACTTCTGTGACTGCCTCACAATAAAAAGCACGTCTGTCGTTCCTCTTCCTGGCATAAATCCAAACTGCATTTCGCCAATCTTCACTTTCTTCCTTATCCTCCTCTCCAACACCCTTTCCAATACCTTCATTCCATGCTCCAATAACTTTATCGCTCGATACGAGCCACAGTCCAGAGGGTCACCTTTCCCCTTGTATAGAGGGACGAGGGTACTCAGTTCCCAATCCACTGGAATGCGTTCACCACCAGATTGCAGATCTCTGTCATTCTCTTCACACCCCAATTTCCCGCTACCTTCGACATATCTCCCACAACTCCCATCGGCCCTCCCGCTTTTCTACTCTTCATTGCTTTTATCGCCTCCTCAACTTCCTTCTCGGTTATCTTCTCTGCCGATCCTAAAACTGGGTTACTCTCTATGTTGCCATCCCATTCATTCATCCCATTCACTGGGACTGACACAATCTGTCAATTTCCCGACCCGGATCTCAGTCAACGGAGCATCTTCTCTTCTGGACTTGGTTATGACTAACTTCCCTGAAAATGTCTGCTGCTCTTCTTCTGCTCCGATCGGCTCATCTGATCATGTGCTTGTTAAAGTGGACATCTCTCTGACCATTCTCAGGGAGCCTGCTCAGCGTCGACGAGTCTGGCATTTCACTCAGGCCAACTGGCACGGTCTTCAAGCAGCCATCAATCATCTGGACTGGTCTCCCATCTCTACCACCTCTGACATCAACTCATCCTGGGAATTCTTCCAAAGTAAATTGCTCTCTCTCATGCACAGATTTATCCCATCTCGTCTCCAGTTGTCATACCCTTCCTCCCGTCCATGGTACACGGAATCTTGTGGTGAGGCTGTTGCCCAGAAACAACTTGCCTTCGTCTCCTGGAAAGCAAATCCAACAGAAGGAAATCTCCTTTCCTTTCACAAAGCCTGAAACAAGTGTGTGTCCACCCTCAGGAGAGCCAGGAAACAATATCTCTCCGTTCTCAAGACCGAACTCTCTTATCTGTCTCCCTCTTCCAAATCCTGGTGGCGTCTGGTCAAATCTGTTTCTGGTGTTTGTTCCCCCACAATCCCCTCCCTTACCTCAAACGGCTACACAGCTGACTCCGCACGTGAAAAAGCTGAATGCCTCAACTCTGTGTTTGCCTCTAAATCTTGTGTCCCAAACCCCTCCCTCTCTATACCCACCATACCCAGTCATACCCAGCTGCTCCTGGACTCCGTGTCCTTTCCTCCTGACAAGGTGGAAAGGTTTCTGTCAACCCTCGACTCTGATTCTTCAACTGGACCTGACGGCATCAGCCCACGGGTCCTAAAATCCTGTTCTTCCGCTCTTTCACTCCCTCTCTCTGTTCTCTTCACCCTCTCTTTTGCTCAAGGTCAACTGCCATCTGCTTGGAAATCAGCCAACATCACCGCTTTGCACAAAAAAGGTGCAAAAACAGATCCTAGCAACTACAGACCAATCAGCCTTCTCCCAATTATCAGCAAAGTCATGGATTCCATCATTGCTTCGGATATGAAATCTTTCCTCTTCTCCAATGGCTTGATCTCTGATCATCAATTTGGTTTCAAACCAGGTCACTCTACTCTGGACATGCTGCTTCTGCTGTCTCAACAATGGATGGAGGTCCTCAATGCCAAACAGGAAATTAGAGCTGTCTCCCTCGACATATCACGTGCCTTCGACATGGTCTGGCACCCCGCTCTGCTCACCAAACTCTCCTCCTTTAGTATCCATGGAAATCTCCACGCATGGCTGCCAGACTTCCTCTCTCGTCGTAGTCAACGTGTGGCCCTGAATGGGTTTCTCTCATCTCCTCTTCCTGTTCAGGCTGGAGTTCCCCAAGGTAGTGTTCTGGGCCCTGTGCTATTTCTGGTCTTCATCAATGATCTCTCCGACTCTCGGGAAAATCCTCTCTATCTCTTTGCTGATGACTCCACTCTCTGCCGCTCCATTCCTCATCCCTCAGATCGGCAGTCTGCAGCCTCCTCACTCTCTGCAGACCTGGACAAAATCACAGACTGGGCAAACAAGTGGAACATGTCTTTCAATCCTGACAAATCTCACACTCTTACGATGTCTCTCTGAAAAGACCGACTGGACAACCCTCCCATCTACTTTCTGAATAATCCTCCCCAAGAAGTTCTGTCACTCAAGCTTTTGGGTCTCACTATCTGCCATGATCTTTCCTGGGAAAACCACATTTCCAAGCTGGCCTCCAAAGCCAGTCGTCGACTGGGCATCCTCCGTCGTGCGAAGTCCTTCCTTGGCACACCTCAGCTCCTCACCACATACAAGGCTTTCATCCGCAGCTCAATGGAATACTGCTCTCCCCTCTGGGCTGGTGCTCCTGCCTCACACCTAGCTCGTCTTCACGCTGTTGAAACCAAAGCGTTCAGAATCATTGGAATCTCCCGCGATGACGCTATCTCCGAGGGCCTTTCACTTACTCACCGCAGGCAGGTTGGTGGTCTTTCTGTCTTCTACCGACTCCTCTCCGGCCTTGCTCCCCCAGCTCTCTCTGGGCTCTGTCCCCCAAATATTCCTTCAGCTCGCACAAGATCTGCCTGCAACCCTCTTATGGTTAAACTGCCAAAATCAAGACTCTCTGCTCACCTTCACTCCTTCATTCCTCTTTTCTCCCGCCTCTGGAACAAACTCCCTCACTCTCTTCAATCCCACTCCTCCCTCCAGGTCTTTAAAACGGCTGTTCACCACCATCTCTTATCTTCCCCAATCCAAAACCTTGATCTTTTCTACCCCCGCTAATTTCACCCCAAACCACTTTTTTGAGGTGACGTTTGTCTTCTTTCCTGGAAGTCCTTGGTGTCCTTGCGTTTGATACCGATCCTGCCTCCCCCCAGGCCCTCTCCCTCCCACACATCTCCCGATGACCCTGCTCTCAAATGTTGTGTTTGTGTGCTTCCTCCCCTTCTCTCCCCATCTTGTCGACTGCTCCCCTTTTTATATACTTTGTTTGCTTGTTTGTTTGATTTGTTTCTTTGATAAATGTTAGCTCTTTCACGAGCCTCGACTCTGTATACAAAAAAAAAAAAAAAAAAAAATTCATTCTCTGCATTCAACAGTATTTCCATATATCTCTTCCATCTTCCTTTAATTCCATCTGGGTCCACAACGATTTGTCCCACTTCATCCTTCAAGCAACTCACCCCCATCACATCACACCTCTCTTTCGCAATCTGCTTTGCAATCCTGAATACCGCTCTCTGACCCTCTTCCGAATCCAAGCGTTCTCCGAACATTTCCCTACATGCCTCCTGCGCCTTTGCTACCTCTTTCTTTGCAGCCTTCTTGGCTGCCTTATAACTTTCATTCTCTGCCTTTTCTGCCCCCATACCCTTCGCCTTCTGCCACTCCTTGAACTTCTTCCTCTTCTCGTCAATCTTCTTTCCAACTTCATCATCCCACCACCATGTTTCTGAGTGCCTCGGTGGTCCTTTTGTCCATCCACATACCTCACCAACGGCTCCCAACAGACGATCTTTCATTGACATCCAACCACTTTCAAGCTCAACCACATCATCCTCTACCCTACTCAGCCTCTCTTTTAATGCCTCCCTCACTGTCACCTCTTTCAACCTCCACACCTTCATTCTCGCTTGGTACTTCACCCGCCGAGCTCTCATCGCACCTTTCACCCTTATGTCGCAGACAACCAAGTGGTGCTGTGAAACAGCCTCCTCCCCCGGGATCACCTTTGTATCCCGGAGGTGCCCCCTATCTCGCCTACGCACCAGCAGGTAGTCAACGGTTGTCGTCGACCCACCTGACGTGTATGTAACAAGCTTATTATCCTCTTTCTGGAACTGAGTATTACAAATCAACAAATCATCTCCATCAGCAAACTCCAAAATCCTTTCACCTTCTCCATTTCTCACACCATAGCCGTAACCCCCATGAACTCCCTCAAAACCGTCCATACTCCTTCCCACATGTCCATTTAGGTCTCCTCCTACCACAACAACTTCCGCATCTTTCACGTTTTCCATCAGCTTCTCTATCGCACACTAGAACTTGTCCTTCTCTTCATCGCTCCGACCAACTTGCGGAGCATATCCCGAGATGACGTTCACCAAGAGCTTTCTAATCATCATTTTCACCATCATCAACCTATCACTCACTCTCGTCACACTCACCACACTGTCTACAAACTCCTCAGAAAACAGGACACCAACGCCATTCACGCCCTCCAGGCACCCTTGCCACACAGACTTGTATTTCTGTCCCTGCCTACCCTTCACCATTCTCACACCACTTCCCTTCCATCTCGTCTCCCTGCACACAACACATGTCCACTCTTCTTCTGACCAATATTTCCACCACTTCTCCTGATCTCCCTGTCATTGTCCCTACATTCCATGTCCCAAACTTCAGATCCCGCTCTCCACGTCGGGCATCAGACGTTTCGTCGTCATAAATGGAGTGATTTCCACCCTTGCTTCGATTGGGTTCCCCACCTTGAGTTTTGACGAGAGGGAGTGAGGTCCCCCACAGGGTACTTCGGGCTGTACCCTGCCCAAATGTAGTTGTCATTGTCATGGTTCTCTTTTTGAGGCAATGTTTTTATGGCCGGACGCCCTTCCTGACGCCAACCCTTTTTAGTCGCCTCTTACGACACGCAGGGATACAGTGTACCTATTCTAAACTGGGGTACACACCGGGTGGATGCCTTATTCCCTGTCCTCAATTCCATTGAGCATTTATGGGATGAGCTTGTTCGACGTTTTGCATCGAGGAGATCAACGGCTGTCAATCGGCAAATGCTCATTCATGGCTTGCAGGAGGAGTGGGACAGACTTCCCCATGACCACATCAGACGCCTGGTACAGAGCATGGGTCGGACGTGTACAGCCTGCATCACAGCTCAGGGAGGACACAGACGATATTGAGGAATGCTGTCATTCTGTCCTTGACTGTTAGGAGTGTTGTGTCCATTCCTGTGTCATTTTGACTGTATTCAGGTGCATGCCTTTGTGTTGCACAACCCCTTGTGATGTTCATGCTTTTTGTTTTTTGTGATTGAGGCAACCTCTTGTTTATTGACATGTGTTTGGTGAAGATAGCAGAATTTTACCTGCGTTCAAATATTTTTCATTTTTGCGTGGGGGATTTCAATGAGTGTCCTTCTAAAGATTTGATAAGTTTATTTTGATGTTGAGTATACATCCATATATATGAAAATACATACATAAACATATATATATATATATATATATATATATATATATATATATATATATATATTGTTACGGAACCCAACGTCGGCCTATGGTTCCCCTTTGAGGGGGGATTAGTCCCCTCGTTTGTTGCTGACCGACGTGGTCCCTGAAGCTGCACCGTGACCTCCGGAAAGGCCGGTGAGCAGCTTCGTTCGTGACCGCGGATAAGATGTTAATTTGCCGAGCGGATGGCAGCCGAGGCCCGAACCGTTAACAATGACTAGACCCGATTCCTTAACGTTGGCCGAATCGCGCCACGTACACTCAATATTGAAACCATTAAAGCGACCGAACGAGAATGAAGAAGAAGAAGAAGTACAGAGGAATAACAGGATTTATTAATTATTTACACAAGCCAAAGCAAAGAGAGCAGTCAAGGTTATATACAGGGAAATGGAAGGAGCAGGAGACACAGTGAAATCATTAGCTTACCTTTACAAGCTTAATTAATAAACCCCAGGACAACGTGGAAGACGGACGAACATTCACACTTACATGGGGAAATGCAGGCAGGAACGAATGGCTTGGAGATGGATGGCTTTGAGAGGCAAGGAAGGTTCAGCGGGGACTGGGCACGATCGGGCCAGAAGGCACCGCTGTCAAGAAACCGAGCCACGGTCGTGCGAACTCCCGCGGTCCCAAACTGCACGGGCGAAGTTCCTTTGTCCGCACTGCTGCGTCGCGCGTTCCTTGCGTTGCCTCGGTCCGTATTTCCTGCAGCGCGGCACGTGTCACGGCGGCTTGGACACACCTGCTCATCTCCAGCGCATCTCTTTTTTTGTGTGGGCGTCTCCCGCGGGTTATATAAGCCCCACCCTTGAACCTTTGCGAACCTCCCCCAAGCGTTCTCTCTCCGCCCTCTCAAGCCAAACCCCTCGTTCTGGGTTGCATGAGCGGGGCCGACTCACTCCTCCCCTCTATGACGAGGTGGAGACACGCCTTTCTTCTCCATGGTTACCTCGTGCGTAATGGAGTCAAATGCAGCAAAGTGGACGGGAGATGAAAATGCAGCAGCAAAGTGGCTAAAGGAGCCAATTGCAGCAAACCTGGCAAACCTGGCACTTGGAAGATGCCATGGGGCGTCGGAGGGACCTGTCTTATTTAATTGATGCAACGTAATGGACTAGTGGATCACAGAACCTTCAACTACATTGAATAAGGACATAACTAATGAGGGAAATCATAGATTTGCTACATGTATGCGATGAATTTAACTAAGGGCGACCTCTGATCTTTGATACTTGGAGGGTGATATTTACAGGATTTACAGCATACAAAAGGGGAAAATTTACATCGAATTACCCACACAATTCCCATATCCCCAACAATATGTATATATTTATGTATGTACTTAACACACCAACTGTTATGACACCCAAATCAGAAGCATTGAACCGAAAATATGGTACACTGTAATAAATGACAAAAAGGTGTGGGGTGGTAAAGTGAGCAGACGATCCTGCTGATCAGTATATATACAGTCATGTGAAAAAGTAAGTACACCACATGTAAAGTTTTGACTTTTTCAACGTATTTCAACATACAGCTATTTGATCTTCATTTCAACAATATTGATAGATAAAGGTGATATAATATAACAAATATCATGAAACATTTACATTTTGTAGTCCATTGTATAATTTAAATAAACATAAATGCAAATTTCGCATGTGGAAAAAGTAAGTACACCCTTGGCTCTAATAAGTGGTATTGCCCCCTTCGGCAGAAACAACCTCATGTAGGCGTTTCTTATAACTGTCTACCAGTCTCTGACATCGACTGGGTGAAATTTTTGCCCACTCCTCCATGCAGAATTCTTTCAGCTGTGCGATGTTTGAGGGGTTTCTTGAAGCACAGCTCGTTTCAAATCCCCCCACAACATCTCGATGGGATTTAGATCCGGGCTTTGACTTGGCCATTCCAGAACCCTCCATTTCTTTCTTTTCAGCCATTCCTTACTGGAATTATAGATAGATGTTTCGGGTCATTGTCATGTTGCAAGGACCACCTTCGGTTGAGCTTCAACTTTGTGACAGATGGCCTCACATTATCCTCAAGCACCCTCTGGTACAATGAAGAATTCATAGTGGATTCTATGACGGTGAGCTACCCAGGCCCTGATGGAGCAAAGCTGCCCCAGACCATAATATTTCGACCACCATGCTTTACAGTTGGTATCAGTTTCTTGTGGTCAAATGCTGTCTTTGGTTTTCGCCAAACATGTCTTCTGGTACTGTGGCCAAATAGCTCTACCTTTGACTCGTCTGTCCAGAGCACATTGTTCCAGAAGTGCTGGTCTTTGCCTAGGTGTTCATTGCCAAACTTTAGTCTTGCCCTGATGTTCTTTCTGGACAGCAAAGGTTTCCTCCTGGCACACCTCCCATGTAGATCAAATTTGTGCAGCCTCTTTCTCATGGTAGACTCGTAGACTTTGACATCAATAGTGGCAAGAGCTACCTGTAGGTCCGTGATGACATTCTGGGGTTCTTGGAGACTTCTTTCAGCATCTTGCGGTCTGCTCTCGGACTGAACTTGCTCGGGCGGCCTGGCTTGAACAAGTTGGCAGTTGTTTGGAATCTTCTCCACTTGTAGATGATCTTCCGGCCAGTTGAATGATTGATTACAAATTGTTTGGAGATCTTTTTAAATCCCTTTCCAGACTCGTATGCATCTATAACCTTCTTTCTGAAGGCATCAGAGAGCTCTTCTGATCTAAGTATGGTGACGCCGCACACTTCAACAACAAAGAGCAAACCAAACGAAATGTCTGAGGTTTAAATAAGACAGGTTCCTCCAAGATACTCTCTAACGATGTTCTAATCATTGTTCACCTGAGCTGGTGCACCTGATTCTAATTTTAGGTATTTGAAGTAGTGATAAATGTAGGGGTGTACTTACTTTTTCCACATGCGAAATTTGCATTTATGTTTATTTAAATTATACAATGGACTACAAAATGTAAATGTTTCATGATATTTGTTATATTATATCACCTTTATCTGTCAATATTGTTGAAATGAAGATCAAATAGCTGTATGTTGAAATATGTTGAAAAAGTCAAAACTTTACATGGGGTGTACAGTACTTACTTTTTCACGTGACTGTATATATTTGTATTTATGGATTGGGGAGCACACGTGTCAAGCAACATGTAGTGTGAAGTTATAGCCACATCCAATCGAAGCACTATTGCTCAAATGCGCCAATGAGTCGAGCAAGGAAAACACGTGTGCTCGTCCAGGTAAAAAAAACCCCCCAAAACTTGCACAAGGTAGAAAATAGGAAAGTGTCCTTGTAACTTTTATGTCTCCATCCATCGAATTGCTTGTGGGTGGATAAGCCAAATGAGAGTTGAAAATCTCTTTACTCGTGATCTTTTCCTGACGTTAATCCTGATCCCCTATCCAAGCTCTCTTAGTCACAGATTACTACGTTCATCATTCCATAATTCATTCCTTTACTAGTTATGTTCCCATGTCCCACTGTCTGTCTGTACATTGCCTTTCTTTCTTCCATCACATTTCCTTCCTTCCTGCTCTCCCGTGAGCTTAAACTTCATGAACAAAAACTAGTGCAGGTAAGAAAAATAACACGAGGTCGCCAAAAACACTCTTGGAGCGGCAAAAAGTTTTTGCTCTGTTGTTGATGCATGAGCAGTAGGTTTGTGTAACATCAGGTGACAGGTACACTCTAAAAGTGGGTGTACTGAGGGTGCCTGGGTTTCAAATCACCCCCGTGATGCACGAAGCTTTCTCGCTTGAGTGTTAACCATTAGGACATAAACACGATGCACACTTTTCTCGAGTTTTGCCTTACACTGGAGATAATTGCTGTGCTAATGATTGCATGGCAATTAATTATTATTTTAAAATATAAAAAAAAAATAACTTGAAGACTTGTTAATTCTGTCTTATATTGCTGCATAATAAAAGAAATCTTGTGCAACCCTGTGGCATTTCTGTGTTAGGGCAGACATTTTGTTTCGGGGAGCGGTACATGGTGTTAATTACAACTTGTCACATACAGGAACCTTAATTAGTCATCATTAAGACCCCGCAATAGTAATTAGTTGTTTTTCATCGTGCCCTGTATAATTTGCTCAAGCTAGTGTGGGATACTATGTTCATATTCATTTGGAAGCAAGCATTACACAAGTCTATGTAACATTCTACAGGCTGCACGTGTGTCTGTGTCTGTGTGTGTGTGTGTGTGTGTGTGTGTGTGTGTATATAAAAAAAAAAATATATATATATATATATATATACACATGTTCACTGTTCAGTGTACAAACATCTCCACCATTTAAGAACGTTTTAAGCAGCACTTGCAGACATTTAACAAACACTGTGCATGCATACTACACAAGAGTGGCTCAAGTTTGATTTTACAGCAAAGTTTGAAAAAGGTTTGTATATATACCCTCGACCGCTGATAATTATAATTATCATAATTATACTGTGCAGCGAATCGTCTGTAAATGTCAACACCTTTGATGTTCTCGTTGAACAGAAATCTCTTAATTATCTGCCGTACAGACCTTTTGCTATCCCATCTGCCGCCATGTTGATTTTCAGCACATGCATTTCAACACGTGGTTAGGGTTATTAGTTACCAACAATATAAAGATAAATTCCCTCAAACATTAATGTGACATTAAAGCGCGGCGTTACGCGCGCTGCTTGCGAGCAAGGAGGAAGCGGACAAGCGGTAACTTATAAGCGTCTTTATTTCAGGAGCTCACTGTAACACGAAGCTGCTCAAGGCTGCGCGCCCCGTGTATGTCGTGAGGCCACGCCTCTCTCCCTGGCATGGCCCATCCCCACTTGGTGTGCGGGGTGATGTCACCACGTCAGTGCTTTCGTGTCCGCCACACGCGCCCCCCCCAGAATCCCCGCGCACCTGAAGGGTCAGTTTGCGGGGCAAACAGATGACCCGGCCGAAGCGCCCCCTGGCGACTGGCGGCGTCTGGGATGCAGGGATGCCATCTGGGATTCCTCCGGCTGCAGGACCGGGGGGCGGCGGGGCTGGGCGGTGCCGGGGGTCCGCCCGCAGGGGGGCGGCCCCGACGCGGGGGTCGGGCCACTGGCGGTGGATGGTCCACGTCGAGGTGGGCCGGCTTGAGGCGGTCTACAGAAACGCGGTCAGGAGTACCGCCAATGTCCAGGGTGAAGTGCTTCGCCACGGTCTCCAGCACGCGGAAAGGCCCGTCGTACGGGGGCCGCAGTGGTGTCCGGTGGGCATCGTGGCGGACGAAGACGTACTCCGCCGTGCGAAGCTCCGGGGCGACGTGCGTCGGTGGGTGCCCGTGGCATGCCGTTGGCACCGGGGCGAACCTCTGGGTGGTCTCTTGCAGAGCGGAGCGCTGCTGTGCCGCGGACCATGGTGCCGTGGAGTCGGGGAGGAACTCGCCCGGCACCCGCAGCGGTTGCCCGGAGACCAACTCCGCCGCGGATGCGCGCAGGTCCTCCTTGGGCGCCGTCCGGAGGCCCAGCAGGACCCAGGGGAGCCTGTCGACCCAGCCGCCGTCGCGGAGGGTGGCCCAGAGCGCGGCCTTCAATGAGCGGTGAAATCGCTCACACAGGCCGTTAGCCTGGGGGTGGTAGGCCGTGGTTCGGTGCAGCCGGACCCTGAGCCCCTGCGCGACCACCCCCCAGAGCTCCGAGGTGAACTGGGGGCCGCGGTCGGACGAGATGTCTGAGGGGGCGCTGAACCGGGCGACCCAGGTGGCGATGAAAGCCTGCGCGACATCGGCCGCCGTCGTCGACGCCAAGGGCACGGCCTCCGGCCACCGGGTGGTGCGGTCCACCATGGTGAGGACGTGGGTGAAACCCCGCGAGGGGGGCAGAGGTCCCACCAGGTCCACGTGGACGTTGTCAAACCGGCGTTCCGGCACCGTGAACGGTGCCAACGGGGCCTGGGTGTGCCGGTGCACCTTGGCGCGCTGGCACGTGAGGCACGTCCTGGCCCAGCCACGGACGGCCTTCCGGAGGCCATGCCAGACGAACTTGTCGGCGATCAACCTTTGGGAGGCCCTCGCGCCCGGGTGGGACAGGCCGTGGATGGCGTCAAACACCTGGTGCTGCCAGCCCGCGGGCACGATGGGGCGAGGACGCCCGAGGGAGACGTCGCACAAGAGGGCCGCGCCCGCACCGTCGAACGGCACCTCGGTGACGCGGAGGCCCGTGACGGCGGTCCGCAAGGCCTGGACGTCGGGGTCAGTGGCCTGGTCTGCTGACATCCGGGCATAGTCGATGCCGAGGTGGACTGCGTGGGCGACGGCCCGGGAAAGGCAATCCGCCACCGGGTTGTCCTTCCCCGCGACGTGCCGGATGTCCGTCGTGTACTCGGACACGGCCGAGAGGTGACGCTGCTGCCGGGCCGACCACGGCTCGGTGACCTTGCCCATCGCGAAGATCAGCGGCTTGTGGTCGACGAAGGCCGTGAACGCACGGCCCTCGAGCAGATGGCGGAAGTGCCTGACCGCCAAGTGAAGCCCGAGCAACTCGTGGTCGAAGGTACTGTAACGGCGTTCGGGCGGGCGAAGCTGCCGGCTAAAGAACGCCAGCGGTTGCCAAGCTCCACGCACCCATTGCTCGTGCACCGTGCCCACCGCGTAGTCCGAGGCGTCGGTGGTGAGAGCGATCGGTGCATCGGGCGCCGGGTGCGCGAGCATGGTGGCGTTAGCCAAGGCGAGCTTCGCGCCCGTGAACGCCGTGTCCATCTGCTCGGTCCAGGTAACGTCGCCTTTGCCCGGCTTACCTCGGAGAGCTTCGTGCAGGGGGCGCAGGAGCTGGGCGATACGGGGCAGGAACCGATGGTAAAAGTTCACCATGCCCAGGAACTCCTGCAGCCCTCTGATCGTGCGGGGGCGCGGAAACCCCTTCACCGCCTCCACCTTGGCCGGCAGGGGGACGGCTCCGTGCCTGGTGACACGGTGCCCCAGAAAATCGATTATGGCGGCGTCGAACCGGCACTTTGCGGGGTTCACAATCAGTCCATGCTGGCCCAGGCGTTCGAAGAGCGTGCGGAGGTGGCGTAGGTGCTCTTCGCGGGACGCGCTGGCGACGAGGATATCGTCCAGGTAGACGTAGACAAAATCCAAGTCGCGCAGGACGCTGTCCATCAGTCGCTGGGACGCCTGAGCCGCATTCTTCAGACCGAAGGGCATCCGCAGGAACTCGAAGAGTCCGAATGGCGTGATGACCGCCATCTTCGGGACGTCCTCCGGCCTGACGGGGACCTGATGGTAGCCGCGTATGAGGTCCACCTTCGAGAAGAAGGACATGCCCGCCAAACGGGCGGAAAAGTCCTGAATGTGGGGGACGGGGTAGCGGTCGGGAGTCGTGGCGTCATTGAGACGGCAATAGTCCCTGCACGGTCGCCATCCCCCGCCGGGCTTCGGCACGATGTGCAGCGGCGATGCCCAAGCGCTCTCTGAGCGCCGAACGATGCCGAGTCGCTCCAGGGTAGCGAACTCTGCTTTTGCGACCGCCAGCTTCGTCGGCTCGAGGCGGCATGCCCGGGCGTAGACCGGTGGCCCGACGGTGGGGATGTGATGGGCCACCCCGTGCTTGACGGCCCCCGCCAAGAAGGTGGGCCGCGTGAGGGCCGGGAAGCCGGCGAGGAGGCGGGTGAATGCGTCCGCTGCCGGAAGCGTACAGACCAACGTGGCCGGAACCGAACCGTTCGGCAAGCCGCTTGGCAAGCCGCTCGTTGAGCTGCTTGACGAGCTGGGCAGCGCACAAGCGAGCGAGCTGAACGTCTCGGCCTGGACAAGACGTCTGCGCTTTACGTCGACCAGGAGCCCATTAGCGCACAGGAAGTCCGCGCCAAGCAGTGCCATGGGCACGTCGGCGGTGACGAACGTCCATCGGAAAACCTGCGCTCCGAACCGCAGAGAGAGGCAGCGTTTTCCGTACGTACGGATGGGCGTCCCGTTCGCGGCAAGCAGCGCGGGGCCCCCGCCCGCGGCGTGCTTGTCTGACGTACCGGCGGGAACGACTCACCTGCGCTCCCGTGTCGCACAGGTAACGGCGCCCGGATAAGGTGTCCGTTATGAACAGCAGGCTGCTCGAACGGCCGGCGCTCATCGCCACTATTGAGCGCCGGCCCGGGCGTTTCCCGACCTGTTGAAGGAGCATGGCGGATGACACTGCCGAGCTTCGTGGCCGAACTTGGCGTGGAACCAGCACCAGGTGGTGGAGCTGGAGGAGCGCGGCTGGCTCCGCCAGGCCGGTGAAGTTGGCGGGTTTCCCCGCGGTGGCGGTTTTCGCCGCGGCGGTGGGCGGGGCGTGGCAGCGGTCACGAGGTGCGTATCAGCATGCTGCGTATGCTGTGTAAGCTGATGCTGTGGATCAGCATCATCAGCAGCATCAGCCTCGAGGTCCGTGGCGGCCGCAAAGTACCTGTCCGCCTCGGCTGCCAATGCTCGGGGTTCCGTTAGCGCGGTCCCGGCCAACGCGAGGCGAACCTGCGCTGGAAGTTGGCGACGGAAAAGCGCCTGGAATAGAGAACCGGGGGCTTCGTCGCCCAACAGTGACAGCATATGGTCCATTCGGACCGACGGGCGCGTGTCGCCGAGCTCGGGGAGATCCAGGAGGCGGTCGGCCCATGCGTCGTCCGTGAGGCCGAACGTGGCTAGGAGTAGCCGCTTGAGTGCCTCGTACTTGTGGCCGTCCGGTGGGTGGCGAAGGACGGACACAACTCGAGCGGCCGTGCCGGGCCCGAGGGAGGTGACGACGTGGCAGTAGCGCGTGTCATCGCCGGTGAGGCGCCGAAGCTGAAATTGGGCTTCGGCTTGGACGAACCAGACTTCGGCCTGGGCCTCCCAAAATTCGGGAAGTTTGATGAAGTTGGCCATGGCAATGGCGTCGTGTGTGGAAGGATCGCTCCGGCAGATCCAACGTCGAGGGTCACCAGTAAAGCGCGGCGTTACGCGCGCTGCTTGCGAGCAAGGAGGAAGCGGACAAGTGGTAACTTATAAGCGTCTTTATTTCAGGAGCTCACTGTAACACTAAGCTGCTCAGGGCTGCGCGCCCGTGTATGTCGTGAGGCCACGCCTCTCTCCCTGGCGTGGCCCATCCCCACTTGGTGTGCGGGGTGATGTCACCACGTCAGTGCTTTCGTGTCCGCCACAACATACGTGTTTCCTATGTGGCATAGCTTTTGTAAGGTGAAACTATTATAGCACCGATGGCAAACACAACCGAATGGGAAAGATGGCCCAACAAGAAGAGCACCTAGCAATGCTCATGCACAGATGTGTCTTCGTACGTCACTGCTTCAGTCACAGGAAATTGTAAAGTGCACACAAGAATACTGGTGCAGAAGCGCGTTCTGAATAGACAGACATGCACCCAATGTGCATGTGTGGTAGATAGCCAACATGGTTTTCATCCTCATGCAAGCTATTAAAATATAACAGGGAATCCTAACCCACCTGCATATCAACACAAATGTCCATATCAGCATTGGAGAAGAATCACAGTGGTTTTTGATGTGAAGAGACTGATGGACCAGTTTATGACGGACCAGTTTATGATGAACCAGGTTAGAGGGAGTAGTTTATGACGGACCATTTTATGACAGACCAGTTTGACTGACTGGGTTATTACAGACCAGGTTATGATGGAGCAGTTTATGACAGATCTGTTTATGATGGTCCAGTTTATGATGGACCAGGTTATGATGGAGTAATTTTTGACGAACCAGTTTATGACGGATCAGTTTATGATGGTCCAGTTTATGATGGACCAAATTATGATGGAGTAATTTTTGACGAACCAGTTTATGACAGACCAGTTTATGACAGACCGGTTTATGATGGACAGGTTTAGGACGGACAGCTTTATGATTGACCAGGTTATTGACTGACCGGGTTATTACATACCAGGTTATGATGGAGCAGTTTATGACGGATCAGTTTATGATGGTCCAGTTTATGATGGTCCAGTTTATGACGGATCAGTTTATGATGGTCCAGTTTATGATGGACCAGGTTATGATGGAGTAATTTCTGACGAACCAGTTTATGACAGACCAGTTTATGATAGACCGGTTTATGATGGACAGGTTTAGGACGGACAGCTTTATGATTGACCAGGCTATGACCGACCAGGTTATGATAGAGCAGTTTATGATGGATCATTTTATGATGGACCAGTTTATGACAGACCAGTTTATGATAGACCAGGTTATGACGAACCAGCTTATGATGGACCAGGTTATGATGGAGTAGTTTATGACCTACCAGTTTATGACGGACCTGTTTATAACAGACCAGTTTATGACGGATCAGGTTATGATGGAGCAGTTTATTATGGACCAGTTTATTATGGACGAGGTTATGACTGAACAGATTATGACGGACCGGTTTATGATGGATCCGTTTTTGACAGACAAGTTTATGATGGATCAGTTTATGATGGAACAGTTTATTATGGACCAGTTTATTATGGACCAGGTTATGACTGAACAGATTATGATGGACCAGGTTATGATGGAGCAGTTTATGACGGATCAGTTTAGAATGGATCAGTTTAGGTCGGAGATGTTTGTGATGGGCCAGGTTATGACAGACCAGTTTATGATGGACCATTTTATGATGGACCAGTGTATGATGGACCAGATTATGATGGAATAGTTTACGACGGAGTAGTTTATGATGAACCAGTTTTGACGGAATAGTTTATGATGGAGTCGTCAACGACGGAGTAGTTTACGACAGAGTAGTTTATTATGGAGTATGTTATGATGGAGCACAGAAAGAACACAGGGAGCAAGACCAGAAAGGATGTGGTACAAGACAGAAAGTCTGTGATGTCTGTGATGACCTGTTTGTGATGGTGAAGTCATAGCCCCATAGACTCAGCTTCATCGTGAAGATTCCAAAAAACTTGAAGGTCTTGGTTTCCAAAGCATCAGCTGAGCAAAATGTGAGGCAGGGGAGCCAGTCCAGAGGGGAGAGCAGTACTCCATGAAGCTGTCGACGAAGGCCTTATAGGACAGTGGATAGGAGTTCAGGTGTGCCATGGGATGACTGCACGATGGAGGTGCCCAATCAACGGCTGCCTTTGGAGGCCAACTTTGAAATGGGGTTTGTCCAAGAAAGATCATGGTTGATTGTGACAATATTAGGAGTTTTGCATGACAGACATCTGGTTTGAATCTGATAGAGACAGCTTGGCTGCAGCCTTGAAGCCACCCATGCAGCACATACAAGGTCTGCCTCTTCCTCTTCTTCCAAAATCAATCCCAGCATTGTTGATTTATCCAGACTTTTATTTTCTGCATGCATGATGTGTCCAAACTATGACAGTTTCTGCTTTAGCATCACCGCTTCTGATGTACATGATTGTCTAATGTCTTCAACAACTGATTTGTTTGTCCTTCTTGCAGTCCATTAATTTTTAGCATTCACCTCCAACACCACGTTTCAAAACTGTCAATCTTTTCCTTTCTTTCTTTTTCACTGGCCATGACTCACATCCACACATTGCAACTGAAAATGCCAGAACATTCACCAGTCTCCTTTTGCTTTGTTTTGTGAAATCTTTGTCTTTCTCGATCTTAACTTTATCAATCCTGACATTGCTGCATGTTGTCCCCAATGCTAACCATCGATTAACTTCTCCCCGATCATCTCCACTCACTTCAATCTTGGAACCCAGAAAGATAAAACTTATCACTGCTTCCACGTGATCGTCTCCCAATTTGAACACATCTTCTCTGATGACAAATATTTTATTATTTTTTAGCTTTAAATAAAGACCAGCCTTTTCACTTTCCTTCTTCACTGTCTGCAGCAGTTTCATCAAGCCTTCTTTACTCTCTGTCAACAAAGTGGTATCATCAGCCTTAGGTTGTTGATACATCTTCCTCCAATCCTGACTCCAACCTCCACGTCATCCAAGTTTGATTTACTATTGATGGACTCACAATACAGATTGAATAAGAGACCCACAAGTCTGGAACCATCATGAACGAAAAAATCACTTATTTTGCCCTGTAGTTCTAGACTTATGGGACACCCTGTATTTTGAACACGAATCAGAACACGAATCAGAAAACCTGTAGTTTAGCTGTACTTTGGCACTGAATTTGTCCGATCGATTGCCCACGCACAAAGAGGAGTGGGCTAATATTTTATTACTCTGTCTGCCTGCCTGGCAGACAAACAAAATAAAAAATCATTCCAAAGAGGAAACGCACTGTTTTTAAGGACGTCATAAAGGACACAAACAACAGGCACGTATGACTAATGTAACACGTTAAGTAAATTGGAGTAAAAGACTGTGCACCATCGGCGGTAAACCTCCTAAAAAAATTCTACAACCTTTAAAATCTTTTTTTTATTTCAATTTAATTATATACTTGAACACTGAGCAACACAAATCACATTTTTGGCACTTTCAAAATCATTTCGTTTAGCAGTACTTGGACAAAGTATTACGGTATTTTACATCATCTTGACCAATCAAATGTGCCACTAACAGACCACGCCCATGTGCTTGTTTCACAATAATGCATGGTGTAAGGTTTTCTATTTAACAAAGTAAATAAGAATAAAAAAATGCATGAAAATATATTTTCCAAGTAACGGTGGTGAAGATATGATATTTAATTTGATTCTGTAGGACAGTGAGGAATAAGGGAATGCTTCAAATTCAGAAATAAAGTGGTTGATGTGGATCGTTTGTATAACCCTTACGAGTGTAACTTGAACAACAATCCAATTGCACACCCGCCGTGCTCTCGATAAATTACCACGATGCATAACAACTGTTAAAGGTGTAACGTCAAACAGTTTTATGTATATTTGAAGAAAGTGTGACATTTAAGTGCACGGGGACTATTGTTAGCTGGCTACATGCTGTTTAGAGTTGATGTGCATATATATATATATGTGCGTGTGTCAAGTCGTAGATTCTTTATTGACAATTCTCTGTTATGACAGCCGACTGCATGTCCCAACGTGAGGTAAACCCCGCCGGGAACGCGAATAGAGCGGCGTGCAGGGAGTGTTGAGATTCGTGCGGAGGCACGAGGGTGCGCGCCAAGACGGGGGGGGGGGGGGCGGCGTGGCGTCATCGCGTTAAGATGGTTGTGCCAGGTCGATCGGCGATCTCTGAATTTAAATCGGATTTTTGTCATGTGTGTTGTGAAATTAAACGTCTATCCGAGAATCCTGGCAATGTTCGTTTTATTAAAATGTGGTACAAACCTGCGTTTCCGCCGTGCGGCTCCGTGGAAGTTAGAGTAGAGTTATTGTGTTTTTAGGCAAGAGCCGAGCGAGCCGCGAGTCACGGGTGTGCTGTATGAGGTTGCTCGGAGGATGTGTGCCCAAATGCATTGTGGGTCATTGCGACTTTGCTGAATATCGGACGCTGGATGTCGGACGTTCATGCGCGCGTGGAATGTGTAGTTTCAAGCGGAGTGCTCGAATTGCAGATATAAACTTGAAAAACATTAATTATATAATCATAGCGGCGCCTGAATTTTAATAAACATGCTTCAGTTTGTGTTTAAAATGAGGTCATGCTGGACAATTGTATACGTGTGCTTTTTTCGAGGCTGGTCGTAAAACCACGCCCACATGCGCGTGTTTTTGCGTAATGCTAGTAGAATGACATGAACCTATCGTTAACCATATATATTTTGTTTTAATCACAGCAACGCATGACTCTGTATAAACATGCTTTGAATTACTCATGTACACAAACCCATAAAATATATGGGTTTGTTTGGCTAAGCATACACTCTTCTCTTTGTGAGTTACATTTCTGTTTTCTCGGAGCCCAGAGAAACATTTGGTCCGAATGATACGGAAGGGCTGACTCCCCCGAATAACAGGGCGGATGACGGTGGGGGCTTGGCCCACCGGGGAGGAACCTCTCCCAGTTTTGTTTGTTCTCTCGGAGATTTTCTGATAATCGTATTCGTATATAAGTGAATGAGAATCAATGCGTTTGCAGGAAGGCTTGACTTGGCATGTTCTTGCTGTAGCTTGCTGTAGACGTCTGTCTCCTCCGGATCTGTATAAGTTGGCTTTAATAAAAACTGCGTCATTTTTCAGGCTATTTGTGGACTTCTTCACCAAACGAAGAGCTGATTCTTCACAAATGGTACCAGGAGTGGGGTGTCAACAGACGCGGAGGACGGGAAGCGGAACCCGGGCGACGGAAGGAAGGCTGCTCGAGGCCGGGACGCTGGCACTCTAATTTGATTAAGGTGAGCAATTGTCTTATACCAGAGGGCTATCTTTCCAAATTTGTACCTTGCTTCTTCGAACGGGTTCAGTCCGCTTCCCTGTCATCCGCGCTGTCTGCACTCGAACAGAATTGTAAGTAAAGGCTCATTTAGGCCTCAGAATGACGTGGTTTTGTTAAAGCCAGGATAAACAAGTAAGGACTTAACAGTAAGCTTAAAGTTACAGTTAGCACCAGGAGGGGAAAGTGAGGTCGGACAGCCGTAAAGGTTGAGCCAGGCCAAGAACTTTCCAGGAAGGATCAGCCCAGAGCAATAAGATGGGAAGCAAGCTAACGAAAGAAAGGGAACCCCTTAAGGGAACCCCGGCATCTTTCATGTTTAAGAGGCATCATTTTGCCGCGGTAAGACCATTAAAGGACTG
This sequence comes from Myxine glutinosa, assembly GCF_964187855.1. Lineage (NCBI taxonomy): Eukaryota > Metazoa > Chordata > Myxini > Myxiniformes > Myxinidae > Myxine > Myxine glutinosa. The sequence goes on from NC_136262.1 coordinate 65,527,120, forward strand.
GGCTGTGTTAACTAAAGATTTAAGTAGTCCCTGGCCAGAGGAGGGATCGTTTGCACTTGACAAGTTGGAAGTGTTGTACGGAGCTTTGGATAAGCTACAAAGGGAAAAGAAACACTTCCCACCCGATTACTGGAAAGTGTATGGCTGGTGGGAAAAGGAAGGAATGAAGCGACTGGCAGCCTCAAGACAGGCTAGCTTGGCAGGGGAAGTACTGAAGCTTCAGGGCCAAGAGAAACAAGCTGACAGGGTTCAGCAGGACAAAACAATTAAGGAGGTAGTTAAGCTAGCAAATCAGCGGCTAATGCCGCTCGTCCATAATCCGGACCAAGACCCCGCGACAGGGGAGGTAGCCACCATGCCTCTACCCCCCCAAGCCCTGAGCCCTGTCCCCGGGCTACAGGCGCCACCTCTCCCACCCCCGCCCCTGTTCCCCCAGGGGTTAGACCCCCATAAAACTAGACCAGCCGCCCCTCAGGTTCACCTTAGCCCGGGCAATCCTTTTAGAGGACAAGAAATTAATGGGGCGGACAGCGGGTTCACGGCCCCAGAGGGGCCAGGAGAACTGTACCCCTCATTGGAAGGGTGCACGGAATCAGAGAACCCACAACCTGCAATTGGGATGTGTCCTTTAAAAACAATAGGACTGAACAGGGGGGCACCCATTAACATCAGGATACCCTGGAGGGAATCAGATTTGGCGTCTATGCAGGAGCGGGTGAGAACCCTGCTGGCTGAACATCCCGGTCAGATACCAGAATTTATGCGGTTGTGGATACAAAATACAGGCGCAGATTGGCGAGACGTCTGCCACATGGGGAAGGCTGTATTGCCAGCGCGGGTGTGGGACCAGGCCAAAGTACACGCACGCTGGCCAAATGTAGCACCGCCCCCGGCCCAAACCGCGGCCCAGACCCTCGCCGATTGGGAGGCCCTGGTCGACTTATTGTTGGCCGGGGTACATACCGCACTGATGCCAGCCGCGGGGCCAGATTGGAATAAAATATACGGCCTAAAACAGAAGCATGGCGAGGCAGCCCTCGATTGGAAAGAGAGGGTAGAACGAGCAGTGTTAAGGTGGGGAGGACTGGGCCAGGTGCGGGCACAAGATCTCCCTCACGCTGTAGTGAACAACTTTTTTGTAGAAGGAATGAGACCGACAGTTAAGAAGCGCATTCAAACGGCTATGATAGGATGGAGAAACACCCCAACCGACCAACTAGTCGAAGCGGCCGAACAATGTGGCGAGGGCGACGAGAAGAAGGCCGATGTTAAGGACGACATGTTGCAAATGCTCGTCCAGGAGAAACGGGACCGACTCAACCAAAATAAGAAGGGAAATCAAGGCCAAGGACGGGCCCAGAATCGGGACACCAGGTTAGAGCCCAACGAAGAGTGGGGGCGCGACGACGAAAACGAAAATGACGCTGATGACAACGACAATGGACGAGTCGACATGCGGACACAAGGGCCCCCTCCCCAAAATTGGAACCCACAAGGGCCCCCTCCCCAAAATTGGAACCCACAAGGGCCCCCTCCCCAAAATTGGAACCCACAAGGGCCCCCTCCCCAAAACTGGAACATGCAGGGGCCCCCTCCACCGCCGCAGAGCTGGGCCATGCAACCACCCCCTCCACAGACCTGGGCAGTACAAACGCCCCCTCCCCAGAACGGGTATCCACAGGGACCCCCTCCCCAAATCGATGGGCCTCCCCCAAGTTATTGGACCCCAAGCGGAGCAAACGGGAATGGGCCGCCACAATGGGGACAGCGGAACCAACAGCCTGCGAGGCGTCCGACGCAACAGGGTCAGCGCAACAGTAACAGGCATCCCGCATCCACCGCTCCACAAGGGGCGTGCTTCCGTTGCGGACGGATGGGACATTGGAAACGTGATTGCCGGGGGCCCCGCCAGGGATACCCGCCACAGAGAAATCAAGTAGCCTATTGACGGGACGCCGGCGGGCCGCCCGTAGAATGCCCCCTCTTGACTATGACACCAACCGAGGAGCCGACCTGGACACTAGACGTGGATGGGCAACCGGTAGATTTTCTCGTAGATACGGGCGCGACTCACAGTACTATTAACGAAGGGCAGCTACCATCTTTGCGCCCCACTGATAGAGATGTTCAGATAGTGGGAGTTTCAGGCTTGCCCCAAGCGCTTCCCATTTCAGAAGAGGTAAGAGTGGTGTGCGGCCCATTAGAGGCTAGACACGCTTTCTTGATGACTACCACCGCCCCGACTAACTTGTTGGGACGGGATTTACTTTGCCGTTTAGGCTGCCAAATTTCATGTACGGAGCAGGGAGTTTTTGTAGACGTCGCGGAATCCAAACGCGATCTGTTAATGACGGCATTGTCTCGGCCCGGCCCCACCGCATACTGGTGGAGCCTGGAAAAGGGGGCTTTGGCCTCTTGGGCACACGTCCTAGACACAGTATGCTCCCAGAGTGACGGGTTGCGAGATTGGCTGCACGTACACCAAATTACAACAGACATAAAGGATAACCCTCCCCATTGCACGGCCTACTACGATGCTAGGGGCGATGACGACGAGTACCGAGGAAAGATAAAGGGGTCAATAGGTAAGAATTCGGACCTAATATTGTCAAATATATGGGTTGGACGGGAGGGAATAGGCGTCGAGGTAACCCTAACCGCGGAACAGCGGGCGTTGTCTCAGTACCCCGCAGGGGTGGACGCCCATGTTACCCTCACCACCGCCAAAGGATGGCCGGCGGAAAGTATAGGATGGATGATGGGGCGTTTGCGAGAAATTCCGTGCAGCGCCATTTATGAAGTGGACCACTGGACAGTGACGATGCTCGACAATGACGAAGGGTATTTGATCACCCTTGAGGAGCAGAGTATAGAAGGAAAATTTGAAGAGACAGACCTGCCCCCAAAGGGCAACCACGTTGTACGAACGGTGTCTCAGGGCCCGGGCGAGTCCGATGACCTCTTGGAGGAGGTTCCGGCCGATTTGTGGTCCCAACACGACAACGATGTCGGGCGAATTCGCGATGCCAAGCCTCTGGTAATACCGGTCCAACCAGGAATGTCCCTCCCAAACGTGAGACAATATAAATTGCGGCACGAGGCCGATGCGGGCATAGAGCCAGTGATTCAATCTTTGGTGAAACAGAAAATAATTGTAGAAACTAACAGCCAATGCAACACACCAATTTTGCCCGTAAAGAAACCAATGCAGGATAAATGGAGGTTCGTGCAGGATTTGAGGGAAGTGAATAAGGTCATACAAGGCATACACCCAGTGGTACCGAACGCGGAAGGCCTTATGACATCTATTCCACCGGACGCAACACATTTTACCGTCATTGACTTATGCTCGGCTTTTTTCTCCGTACCCATCGCACCCGAGTCACAATACTTGTTCGCCTTCACCTTTAGGGGGCGCCAGTTCACCTGGACGGTGTTACCCCAAGGGTTCTCCGACAGCCCCACCCTGTTCTCCCGAGCGTTGCACCGCGATTTGGCAGACGTGGAACTAAAAGGGGGTTCGGTGTTGTTGCAATACATTGACGACTTGTTGATTTGTTCCCCTTCCAAGGAAGCCTGTGAAGTGGACTCCATGGCCCTGCTAAGAGCCTTGGCGGCCAAGGGCCACAAGGTGGGACGGAGAAAGCTCCAATTTGTACGGAAGGTAGTAACCTATTTGGGTCATGCCATTTCACACGGGAAGCGGGAACTGCATGTTGGACGGGTGACCGCCATCATGGAATCGCCACGGCCAAGTACGCAACGACAGATGTTGCGCTTCCTAGGTATGACGGGTTACTGCCGCTCTTGGATAATTGACTACGCGCTACTTGCTAAACCGCTGTACGAAGCCACTAGAGTAGGAGAACCAAACTACTTGGTTTGGACGGACGAATTGATGCGCTGTTTCGAGGGGCTGAAAAAGGCATTGGTAACGGCACCGACTTTAGGACTCCCCGATTATGCGAAACCATTCACCCTTTACACTCATGCAATAAGGGGTTTTGCTCAGTCCGTTTTGACACAGACTCATGGAGACAAGGAACGACCGGTAGCCTACTTTAGTAAAAAGCTGGAACCGGTCGAGCAAGGGTTTCCGGTGTGCCTGCAAGCCGTGGCAGCGGCTAGGTACGCTGTGGAAAGGACAGCGGACATTGTGATGGGGCACCCGGTAACGCTACAGGTACCGCACTGCGTCACTTCACTGTTACTACAGCGGACAACACAACATTTGTCGACCACTAGATTAATGCATTACGAAACAGCACTGATTACGGCCGCCAACGTCACCATTAAACGTTGCACTACACTCAACCCGGCCTCACTGATGCCCACCCCAGAGGAGGGCGAACCCCACGTATGTGTCGATGTAGTACAGCAAGTCTCCACGGTACGTCCGGACTTGAAGGACGTTCCCCTCAACGACCCCGATCGTGTGTACTACGTCGATGGGTCGGCTAAACGCGGATGGGACGGCTCTTTGCTATCTGGATACGCGGTGTGTTCAGATAGCGAGACGGTAGAAAGTGGGCGCCTTCCGCCCACATTTTCCGCCCAGCAGGCGGAGCTGTGCGCCTTGACTAGAGCATGCAGCTTGGCGGCGGACCTGGCCGTCAACATTTATACAGATTCAGCATACGCGCACGGGGTAGTTCACGACAAAGGGGCAATCTGGAAGATGCGAGGCTTTCTCACATCCGCGGGTTCGGTCATAAAGAACGGCGAACTGGTTGAAGGGCTACTCCAAAGCATCTTGCTTCCCCGCGCTATCGCGGTAATTAAATGTCGCGGCCACCAAAAGACAGACTCTGACGTCGCCCGAGGCAACGCCAGAGCAGACGCAGCGGCAGGAAAAGCGGCCAACCAACAAATAGGACAGAACATGCCGATGGTAACGCGAGCAAAGGGGGCACACACGCAAACTGCCAACGTACCGACCTCAGGACCTACCCCCTCCCCGCAAATTGGGTGCACCATCATCACCGCCTCACCAACTAATGAGGACGTTATAAAACTTCAAAACGCAGCAACAGCAGCCGAACACAATGACTGGGTAAAAAGAGGGGCCACACGCCCCGGACCAAATGCGATGTGGACCCTTCACGGAAAACCGATAGCACCCAAGGAACTACTGCCTTGGCTGGCACGTATGGGACATCAAAATGGCCATGTGTGCCAGAGGGGGGTGATGGAACAGATAAACTATACCTGGGCGGCACCGGGACTGTCGCGAATCGCATCAGAGGTGTGCCGGTCATGCGCGGTTTGCCAACAACACAACAGGGGGGCACCCCCTAGGCACCCACATAATGCGGGCCATCCTCGGCCAATCGGGCCCTTCTGTCATGTCCAGTTCGATTTTATTAACATGGAACCAAGTATGTCGTTCCGATATGTCCTGGTAATCGTGGACATGTTCACAAAATGGGTCGAGGCCTATCCATGCGTCAAGTCAGACGCCCCGACAGTAGCCAAGCGCCTCGTGCGGGATTTCATGTGCAGATTCGGCATCCCTCAGAAAATTTCGTCAGACAAAGGGGGCCACTTCACGGGAGAGGTGATTAAGGGTATCCTAAAGGCACTGGGCGTGAAACAATCTTTCCATTGCGCTTATCACCCACAATCAGCGGGACTTGTGGAACGCACCAATGGGACGCTGAAACTCAAGGTAGCCAAGATCTGTGCAGACACAGGTTTGAAGTGGCCGGAAGCACTCCCGCTGGCGTTAATGAGTATCCGGTCCACCCCGGGCCTTTCCCCCCACGAGATATTAATGGGACGACCTATGAGTTTGCCTGTTTCGGCACCGATGGACATGTCCAAACTTGACTTGCCTGTGATGGATGACATGCTTTTAAAGTTTTGCAGAGGATTGTCCAACGTGGCACGCAGAATTCACGCCCGGGTACGAGAGGCGTTGCCTGAACCAACAAGCCACGCCATCCACGACTTCCAGACCGGCGATTACGTGCTCGTAAAACACTTCACCCGCAAGAACGCCTTGGAACCAAGGTGGAAGGGACCAGTCCAGGTGTTGCTGACTACACCAACGGCAGTCTTTTGCGAGGGCAAGACTTCGTGGATCCACGCCACGCACTGTAAGTTGGCCATACAAGCACCAGACACTACACCACAGCAACCACAGTAAGGATGGGCCTAATCATAGGTACAATACTATTGATAGCGACAGCAGCTAGGGGAAACTCCGATTCCAATAGATGCGAAAACGAAACCCGACACCTCACCGTAACATGGGGACAAAGAGTATCACTACCATGTTTCGAACAGAAAGCCCTGCACACAAATTGGGTGAACATAAATTGGCTAGCACTGTCGGCAGGGCCTGGACGCGTTGGCATGGTACTACAAAAGCAACGAGAGTTCCGGGAAGACGGGCAAGCTAGCATTAAGACCTTGGCCCAACCAGGATACCAATGGGGAACCCCTGATTTTAAGCTACAAACACGCACACGCCTAGGGAAAGACATGACCATGCAGGTCCGGTGCAGCGTCTGGACCCCTGGCGCGGCCGGTGGCGAAAAGAACTACATACCATGCATCGAATACATACTCACGCCACAACCCCAGAATAAGGCCCCAAAGAAGGGTGAAAACACATATTGGAAAGTGGCCAGGGAGGTGGCAACAATTCAAAATAGGACACACTGCTGGTCGTGCATGCGCTTTCCCCAAGCAGGCACCACAGGAATACACATGATAGTGCTACCTCTGTCCCTCAATGACCTCTGCTCACAACCTATCGATTCCCCATGTTTAGTCACCACGCTGGAAAGAGAAGGGGTTGACAACGGCAAGAGTTGCAATCGACAATTTAATTATCGCCCGTCAATGATTGCCCATGTGGCCGAGAGGCCTGCCCCCGTCTGGGTCAAACCACAGAAAGGGAGGGTCTGCCTCCAGGGTTCCGGCCACTTGCGTATGGGAGAATCAGAATGCGCCTACACTCTCCCCGGGAAGCTGGGACAAGGGAGCTCGGGGATTACATTACGAATAGTACTGCAAGATAAACACAACCACAACATAACGGCTATAACATTCTCTAGGGGGGTTAGTAGGATTAATGGGGTGGTAAAGGGACTCCAGTGCTTATCCACCCACCTGGTCCCACCCCATGGGACAATGTTTATATGCGGCGACAAGGCTTACCCCTATTTACCAAATAATTGGGGGGGCACATGTTATCTGGGTTCAGTTCTTCCTGACGTTGAGATACTGGATGAGCTAGACCCAAAGTCCTTGGACAGGCGTTATAAGAGGTCAGTCATGAACGAAGATGGAACCACTAAACTACACGGGAGTCTATGGGAAAAGGTGTTTGGTTTCTTCTTCCCAGGAGCGGGCACAGTCATGGATAGTTTCCGAATAGACAAATTGGCTTTGACCCTAGAAAAGGTGGCAAACGACACCGCCACGGCTCATGACATACTATTGGACACGGTAATTCACATGCGTACAATGGTGATGCAGAATCGGGTGGCTTTGGACATGCTCCTGGCAGAGAAAGGAGGGGTATGCGGAATTATAGAGGGAAAATGTTGCACTTACATACCCGATCCATCTGAAGGAGTGTCAGCCGCAATAGTGAGACTAAGGGAAACTAGCCACGCCCTGACGATCGATCGGATCGCGCGTGAAAATTCTTATACATTTAGCTGGCTCACTGACTGGTTCCAGGGATGGACGGGCACCATAGTGAAGTGGTTATTGACCGCACTGGCTGTGATAATCGGGGTAGTAATTTGGGGGGCACTAATGAAATCTCTAGTCCTCCTCTGTATGAGAAAGTATTTTACAGGATGGAAAGTGAAAAAGCCGCCGACAACGACTATGGCTCTGACCACAGAGGCCGTCGACCTGAACGGGTCCTTCAACAAGGCAGTTGCGACCGGCGCTCCAGAAAATTGCATTGAATTTTGTAATGACTGTGATACTTGTGCGGATCCCATGTGGGAACTGGCTGCTGCCTGTAACGGTGTATGTGATGACTGTGATACTTGTGCTATAAACCCCTTGCGTGTACTGGCTAACGCTGCTTATGTATTACAAGCTGACAGCTGCACGCCCCCTTCCGACCCAACTATGGATCTGATTGCGACACTGGGTCTGGCGGTCGAGGGACCCGACGCGGATGTCCTAGACCCGCAAGCCGACCAGGCGCCCATGGGAGACTTTGACATAAAGGAAGTTCCTCTCTTTGCTTCATATGTATTAAGTTCAAATGCTTCAAGTGAATCGGATTTTTACGCTCTGTACCCTGACCAGGAAATTGAGACACAAGATACTGACAATATTATGTATTCCCCAGAACAGCAGCACGTGAGGGACCTCATGGGCATGATCGTTGATTAACTTCGAAGATCTGCAAGGACTGAGTCTGCAAAGGGTGGGGGGAGCAAGTTCCGCAGGGGAGGTGACGGGCCCTCTGGCGGAGCAGAACCTCATCTGGACCAGACACCTTCGTTGTGGATCCGAAACGTTAATGGACTTTCATGTTCTGAGCCCTCAGGTTCCAAGCACGCACCGCACGACACGCTCGCCAAATCGCCAGGCGAGGCGCTTTGGGCGCACGATATGCCCTTGGGAGATACCCGCATTACAATTATTTTTTCAATACCCGCATTACACAATTATTTTTCAATAAAGCCCGATGTGGCACGTTGTCTCTTAAGATACTTTGTCTCGACGAGACAAGAGGAAGGAATGTCAAGTCGTAGATTCTTTATTGACAATTCTCTGTTATGACAGCCGACTGCATGTCCCAACGTGAGGTAAACCCCGCCGGGAACGCGAATAGAGCGGCGTGCAGGGAGTGTTGAGATTCGTGCGGAGGCACGAGGGTGCGCGCCAAGACGGGGGGGGGCGGCGTGGCGTCATCGCGTTAAGATGGTTGTGCCAGGTCGATCGGCGATCTCTGAATTTAAATCGGATTTTTGTCATGTGTGTTGTGAAATTAAACGTCTATCCGAGAATCCTGGCAATGTTCGTTTTATTAAAATGTGGTACAAACCTGCGTTTCCGCCGTGCGGCTCCGTGGAAGTTAGAGTAGAGTTATTGTGTTTTTAGGCAAGAGCCGAGCGAGCCGCGAGTCACGGGTGTGCTGTATGAGGTTGCTCGGAGGATGTGTGCCCAAATGCATTGTGGGTCATTGCGACTTTGCTGAATATCGGACGCTGGATGTCGGACGTTCATGCGCGCGTGGAATGTGTAGTTTCAAGCGGAGTGCTCGAATTGCAGATATAAACTTGAAAAACATTAATTATATAATCATAGCGGCGCCTGAATTTTAATAAACATGCTTCAGTTTGTGTTTAAAATGAGGTCATGCTGGACAATTGTATACGTGTGCTTTTTTCGAGGCTGGTCGTAAAACCACGCCCACATGCGCGTGTTTTTGCGTAATGCTAGTAGAATGACATGAACCTATCGTTAACCATATATATTTTGTTTTAATCACAGCAACGCATGACTCTGTATAAACATGCTTTGAATTACTCATGTACACAAACCCATAAAATATATGGGTTTGTTTGGCTAAGCATACACTCTTCTCTTTGTGAGTTACATTTCTGTTTTCTCGGAGCCCAGAGAAACATTTGGTCCGAATGATAAGGAAGGGCTGACTCCCCCGAATAACAGGGCGGATGACGGTGGGGGCTTGGCCCACCGGGGAGGAACCTCTCCCAGTTTTGTTTGTTCTCTCGGAGATTTTCTGATAATCGTATTCGTATATAAGTGAATGAGAATCAATGCGTTTGCAGGAAGGCTTGACTTGGCATGTTCTTGCTGTAGCTTGCTGTAGACGTCTGTCTCCTCCGGATCTGTATAAGTTGGCTTTAATAAAAACTGCGTCATTTTTCAGGCTATTTGTGGACTTCTTCACCAAACGAAGAGCTGATTCTTCACACGTGCGTATGTTTATGTATATACTATATGTATATATGTATATATGTGTATGTATATATGTGTATGTACATATGTGTATGAATATATATATATATATATATGTATGTATATATGTGTATGTATATATGTGTATGTATATATGTGTATGTATATATATGTATGTATATATGTGTATGTATATATGTATATGTACATACTGTATGTATATATGTGTATGAATATATATATATATATATATGTATGTATATATGTGTATGTATATATGTGTATGTATATATATGTGTATGTATATATGTGTATGTATATATATGTATGTATATATGTGTATGTATATATGTGTATGTATATATGTGTATGTATATATGTGTATGTATATATATGTATGTATATATGTGTATGTATATATGTATATGTACATACTGTATGTATATATGTGTATGAATATATATATATATATGTATGTATATATGTGTATGTATATATGTGTATGTATATATGTGTATGTATATATGTGTATGTATATATATGTGTATGTATATATGTGTATGTATATATATGTATGTATATATGTGTATGTATACATGTATATGTACATACTGTATGTATATATGTGTATGAATATATATATATATATATGTATGTATATATGTGTATGTATATATGTGTATGTATATATGTGTATGTATATATATGTGTATGTATATATGTGTATGTATATATATGTATGTATATATGTGTATGTATATATGTGTATGTATATATGTATATGTACATACTGTATGTATATATGTGTATGTATATACTGTATGTATATATGTGTGTATATATATATATATATGTATGTATATATGTATATATGTGTATGTATATATGTATATATGTGTATGTGTGTTTATGCTTATTTTGCCTATATGTAACTGCAACCGTCTGTCGTTCAATCTCTACACTGTAGGGATCTTTCTAATGAGTATGACTGTGCGATTGTGTGAATTAGAATTATCCGGTCTGAATTACATCCACCTGACCTTGATCCACATTCTCGATTATAAAATTAAATAATTACTCTCCGCCAATTGCAGCATGCTGCTTTCTGATTGAAGACAAAATTGCAGACAAGAGTAATTTCCCAGTACAGCTCGATGGGGGTAATCGTCTCGGTCCAAGAAGACCCCTTTTGGTCACAATCCACTGAGTACGACACCCCTTTATAGATGAAAACCCACGTTTTTAGCGTACGTATGATAAATGCAAAATTTATACCCTTATTTAATGGCTGCGAAAAGGTGTGTGCATGTGACGTCATTTTTAAATTGGCTTAATAATTAACGATATAGATTACAGTAGAACTCGGTGCCGACAAACATACCCCTCAGAAACCTGTGCAACTATCTGGGACATATAAATCTAAATTCAGGTTATAAAATCAAGTCAGCGTTAAATTATCCATTTTAAGGTTATGGTTAAATTAGACAACTTTGTCAAACTGTGCACTATAATAAGGTTTATCTGCATGTGCACACACACACACACACACACACACACACACACACACACACACACACACACACACACACACACACACACACACACACACACACACACACACACACACACACAACAACAACGGCATCTCCCTTTGGAAGAGGCTAATAATGCGAGCTTTTTGGAATGATAACTCATCTGACTATAGGCTTACGGATCAGAGGATTGCAGGTGTGACTCCTCATTATTGCATTATAGCTATCATGTGGTTGAAAGGATTGTACAGGGTGCCTCAGGAGAGGCAGTGATTGCTGTCTCTCCTGAATTCGATCCCCCACAGGGATCTAAAAGCTGTCCTTCTGATGCACTACCAACAGGGAGCGTTGCATCATGGTGTATGTGCAGTACGCACTATGTTCTGCAGTCCAGCACGCTGCAGGTGAGGGCATTGGTATATGTAATGTGGATGTGACGCAGGTGAGGTGGGCCTCCTGTGGCTAACTTGGAGAAAAAAGGTGAAATTAATGTCGGACAGGGGACTCGTTCAAAAACCTTTCGAGTAAAGTAAAAAGCTTGAGACCATGGCAAAGATGAGGAGGTGCGTAAGTAAGCAGGCACAAGGTAGTTGGCATTGAATGAAGGTTAGTTGTATAGTCTAATTGACTTCTAAACCGAATATTTGCATTCACATGGTCAGACGATTTGCAATTGAATCATACTTGCACATTCATGGCTGAAGTCCAATGCGCATCGTAGGGCTTTCATTGTTCAACCGCAATAGTATAATGTCAATATGCAAATTACAAATGAAATGACTATATCAACCGACCAATCCATTACAAGTAGGTTGAACTAAAGCAAGCAGCTATAGCATGCATTAATATATTGAGGCAATATATATGACTAGCAGAAGTACCCGGCGTTGCCGGGCGGGGGAGGGGCAGGGAACGGGGGGGGGAGGGGAGGGGAGGAGAGGGTGGGAGGGGTGGGAGTGGTTGGGTAGGGGAGGGGGGGGGAAGGGGAGCAGTCAGAAGTGGGAGCTCTTTTACAGAGTTTATATCTTAAAGGGGAGGGGAGGGCGGAGGTGGAGGAGGGTGAGGGGAGGGCAGGGGAGGGGGGGAAGGGGAGGGGGGAAGGCTGGGGAAAGGGGGAAGGGGAGCAGTCAGAAGTGGAAGCTCTTTTACAGAGAATTTATATCTTAAAGGGGAGGGTAGGGAAGGGGGCAGGGGAGGGGAGGGGGTAGGGTAGGGAAGGGGGCAGGGGAGAGGAGGGGGGAGGGGGGAAGGGGATGGAGGAGGGGGGGAGCGGGAAGGGGAGGGGGGAGGGGGAGGGGGAGGTAGGGGAGGGGGGAGGGGGGAGGGGGAGGTAGGGGAGGGGAGGGGGGGAGGGAGGGGAGGGGAGGGGGGAAGGGGAGGAGGGAAGGAGGGGGGAAGGGTGGGGAGAGGAGGGGAGGGGGGAAGGGGAGGGGAGGGGAGAGGCAGGAGAGGAAGTGGAGTGGCTCACGTTTCTGAGTGAATGTGGCTCACGTTTGAGTGAATGTGGCTCACGTTTCTGAGTTAAGTGTGATGCCGATCAGGAAGAAGAAGAAGCCATACTCCCAAATTTGTACACTTCTGGAATCGTTTGATTTATTTGTATTCAAATGTCTGGTAAGTGTTTTGTATTTATTTATGCGAATGTATACTTGTATATAACTGTCATTCATTTAAAAAGGCTTCGGCATTATTGAGCGATTTATTTTATTTTATTTTTTTAACTCCAAAAAACGAACTTTTTTTTTTTTTTTTGCCTAAAGCACTCCCAGGCACTCACTGATGAACCTCTGAAATTTTGATGAAGATCCGTTCAGCCATCACTGAATAAAACACGGACACAGACAACTCGCGTTTATATATTGTTACGGATTCGGCCCTTCAGTGGTTGTGGCTTTCATCCACTTGTAACATTGCTGGTTATGTATTATTATTCCTATCGGGGTTGGAAGGAAACGGCGATTATTGTTGTTTAAAGGAAATGGTTATTGTGATTAAAAGGTTAAAAGCGTTCATGGTAAAAATGTAACAGGAAATCGGATCGTGCACCGGAAGACGTGAAGCGAGGGAGAAGAGGGCGTGAGGCAGAGGTGAAACGACGCGTTTTGTAAAAGCTCCGTACCTAGCGTGGTCGAGTGTACATGGCGAGTGAACTTTGAGTCCTTGAAAGGAATCTTGTGCGATTGGTGTTATCGCTGGAGTTGTGGAAAAGCCTGCGAAGCCAGGTACAGGTGTGAGATTCCGGAGAATCTTCTCCTCGAGGCTGCGGCTCAAGGAAGAGCCGTCCGCCATTTCAGGGACCTCGCGCGTCGTTCAGGGAACCTTGTTTAGCCGTGTCCGCTGGTCCCGCCCTCCAGTGGTTTGCCGAGGATGTGTGTGTGCGACAGCGGCCTTTGAAGAATACGGTGCGGTTCGCGACTGCACGGTGTATGTGCACGTTTGGATCGCGTCTTTGGGATTCCTCTTTCCACCGCCAATTGGGGTTGGCTGGGACCACGTGACAGTCCCCGCCTTGCCTACATCTCCTTACCCGCCTCATCGCCTCTTCGCCGGGAGCACCATTGTGTTCTAGAGACATTGAGAAGGGCTCCGTTTCAGTCCCTGGGGGTGCCGTGAGTTTGAGCTAGGTTACCATCTTCAGATCTTGATTGTATGGTTGATTGCCACCATTGTTGTATGGTCCTTCTTGTGTGCTTTTAATATATTATTTGTTCATTGACAACCATTGGTGTGGTTTCCTTATTGACTTGATTGTTTCATTTGATGGTTTCATGGATGGTTTCATTAGTGATTGATTTTGAAACTGAATAACTATTCTTTCTGCCGTGACTCCTCTCGGGGTTCGGTGGTATACCGAGACCAGAAGGTCGGGGAGGAACATGTAACAATATATATATATATATATATATATATATATATATATATATATATATATATATATATATATAAATCGGGATTTAAATTTCATTCAAAAATTGATCCAGACGTCTATTCTCTTTCAAACATTCAAACCGACAGAGGTAGTTATTTATCACAGCATCTGTAGAATTTTCACCCTTTTACTCAACTCCGTTTCGCTGTTATTTGGTGGAGCAAAAAGTCAACTGAGCTTTATAGATATTTAGATACTGTACACATAAAAAAAATTCACATTATGTATTGTCCTGTCTGTAGCTAGTTAAGACCAGCCTTGGACGAATAGCCGAACCAGCTTTAACTCCCGAGGCGAACCGAATTTATGGCGGTTATTTTTGTCGGGCGCGGGAATAAGGGATGCCAGACGTTTATCTGAACAATAAAACACGGGTTCAATCCGAAACCACAACGAATAAACGAACATGAAAAATGAAAAATGCAACAATTAATGTAATGAAAATAAACCAAAGAATGACAATGAGTGCTGAGGTAAAAACTAAAATTATATTTCGAGGATCCTCCCACGCTGACTCAAAGACGGACACACAGGGGAAAGATAAAACAAAAATGAAATGTCCCTTTTTATTAGTGCCAGCATTGATCTCTTGGCTCAAATGGCCCCTTTTTGTGGAGAGTGGTGGCGATGGTCGAGTTCAAGCCTCTCGTGCTGAAGTGCACAAGATGGCGCTGGCTGACAAAAACCCACGCCTCCGAAGAGACTGGAGTGGTTAAGACGGCTACTTTTAGGTCGCACTGCCTGGTGAGCAGAACACGGCCTCCAACTCCCCCGAAGAGCACGACAGCCGCCAAGACCTCCTCAAAATGCCGTCACAATCCAAAAGCTCCACAAGCCTCCCAAAAGCACACCAACTTTTTCAGCACACAGAGCAAAGATGGCAAAGCCTCCTTGTTCGATCAGGAAGACCCCTCTTCCTCTTCACTCAGGTGAGCCAATCGGGTCGTGCGCCTCCCAGTTCGCCCCGCCCACATCCCATGGTCGAATCACGTCCCTTGGTCGAAGGACGCATGGCCTCATGGCCTATGAGGTCCTTTGGAGGTGGGGCTCAGATCGATGGGCTCTTCCTGGCTTCTTGCCAGCATGGTTGTAAATGTTGTTTAAAGGTGGCTTTGCATGGCCGGCCTTGTCAGCAAAAACGTGAGGGGAAAACTACAGGGAGACTGTTGTCCTTCCCACAGGTTCTCCCATCTCAGCCAAGGAATTCTGTAATTCTGTCAGAGTGGTCATTGGGTTATTAGTCACCTCAATGACCAAGGTCCTTCTTGTCCAGTTGCTCATTTTGATTGGACGGCCAGCTCGAGGAAGAGTCTGGGTACTTTCATATTCTTTCCATTTCCTAATGATGGAGCTCATTATGCTCCTGCAAACTTTCAACCCTAGAAATTGTTTTATACACTTCCCCAGATCTATGCCTTTTCAAAATTCTATCTCAGAGTTCTATGGATCGTTCATTGAACCCCATGGTAGTTTCTGCTCTGACATGCACTGTCAACTGTGGGACATTGTACAGAAAGGTGTTTCTTTCTAAATCATGTCCAATCAATTGAATTGGCCACAGGTGGACTCCAATCTAGTTGTAGAGATATCTCAAGGATGATCAAAGACAATTGGATGAACCTGAGCTCAATTTGGAGTGTCATAGCAAAGGGGTTGAATACTGGTTGACTCAAGACATTTCAGCTTTTTATTTTTAATTAAGTTGTAAAAATTTCTAAAAAGAAAAATTCCACGTTGACATTATGGGGTATTATGTGTAGATTATGTGTAGATTATGTGTAGATTATGTGTGTAGATTATGTGTAGATTATGTGTAGATCAGTGACAAAAAAAAAAATCTCAATTTAATCCATTTTAAATTCAGGCTGTAATACAACAAAATGTGAAAAAAGTCTAGGGGTGTGAATACTTTCTGAAGGCACTGTATACGAATTTGGTGGATTTTTGAGCTCTCTTCTGTACACTCTGTAAGAGCCCCTTCCCTTTCTTCCCCAAGCATCATGCATTTCCTACATCTGTCTCTGTCTCTCTGTCTGTCTCTGTCTCTCTGAACATCCTTCCTTCTTTTACTTTTATTAGTTTGGATTTTCTCAATTTATCCCACTCCTTTATCAGTGTAGAATAAATTCATTGCAAATGCATCTTTTGTAGGATGTAGGAATGTAGGAGAGACCATCTGATTAGCGATACCTTCCCAATAGTTTAAGCAAAACAATATTGATAATCTCAGGCCAGAACATGAAAAGGCATTCCAAACAATCCACTACATGCATTTATTATTTCGTATGCAGTTTGTGGCTGCTGGTTGCATCATTTAGTCAGGTTCACTATGTTAACAAATATAATTTCGTTCAAAATTTTGGTAGATTAGCAAAACTATACATTTTTGGAATATTCAGAGCATGAGGAATCCAAAAATTAATGTTTACATTTGCGTAGACACCTTTGTGAAAATGACACTCAGGACAGTGATGAATATAGTCAGGTTCACTATGTTAACAAATATAATTTCTTTCAAAATTTTGGGATTAGCAAACCTGTACATTTTTGGAATCTTCAGAGCATGGAGAATCTGAAAATCAATGTCAACCTAGAGACTTAATTAAATATGCTAATCCTATGTTTTCTGGGTCAAGGAATCCAATAAAGGCCTCAAAATAGTGCTCAGGATTAT
Source organism: Myxine glutinosa (assembly GCF_964187855.1). Lineage (NCBI taxonomy): Eukaryota > Metazoa > Chordata > Myxini > Myxiniformes > Myxinidae > Myxine > Myxine glutinosa. The sequence goes on from NC_136262.1 coordinate 65,544,164, forward strand.
AGAAAAGCAACAAACAAAGGTAATTGAAAACCATCGTCTTTATATTTGTGATATTGTAGCGACCCATGGGTCCCCAAAGCGAGACCTGCATCAGAATCTCCTTGCTCCAGCCGGTGACGTCACCGGCGGGGAACCACGGCGCCAGAGTGGCTGGTCACGTGACCACCAAAGCGTGCCGCGCGTGCGGGTATAATCAGCTACACCTGTTGATCACGTGACCACCGAAGCACGCCTCGCCTGAGAGGCGTGGCTTTCGGTTTCGGTTTCGGTTTCTGGTTGTGCTTTATAAGGCAGCCCGATAAACGGGCTTTTTAGAGTTTCAGTGTTCCCGAGTTGGTTTTACGAATAAATATCTTCTCGGACGAGTTTGTGCCTTGCCATCATTTTGTCCGTATCATGCTGGAGCCCGGGCTCCTTCACTGGTGACCTACCGACGTGATCTGAACACGCAACCCCGACTGCCCCCGCACGGATGCGGGGGCTGTGAACGGATACGGCAAGCGCGCCCTAGCCAGGGAAGCCACCTAGGCTGGTGACGCCAGCTTCTCCCGCATGGCTTCGGGCGCAGTTTCGACCGCGGTTTCGACATGCCGGAGTTTCGGTAACGACGACGGCCATGACTATGAGGTTCGCGCACCGCACTCGGCTCCTCCTCTACGACCGGAGGGGCGAACCTATTCCAAGACCCTCCGAAGGCACGCCTGCTTCGTCACCTTCGCGCGCACCGACGTTCGCGGCACGGCCGCTTCGTCACCCTCGCGCACCTACAACTACAAACCACAACTACTTCTCCGACCCTGCATCCTCGGGAGGCCCGCAAGGAACCTCGGCAGCCTCCCCCGAGGACTTGCCCGGCCCCTTGGCCGCCCCCCCTCCACTGCATCCCCCGAGGCCTTGACCAGCCCCGCATCCTCGGGAGGCCCGCGAGGAACCTCGGCAGCCTCCCCCGAGGCCTTGACCAGCCCCTCGGTTGGCTCACCCGCTTTTCGCATGCACCGCTCGAGCCTTCTCGGCACTGCACCCGCGAACTGCAACCTCGGGAGGCCCGCGAGGAACCTCGGCAGCCTCCCCCGAGGACTTGCCCGGCCCCTCGGCCGCCCCCCCTGCCTGCACCCCCCGTCCGACCACCCGCCACCACACCAGACCACCCCCCCCCCCCCCGCGACTGGCCAAGGGGCGTTTCGGTCGGGTCATCCGGACCCCCCTCAGGTTGACCTTCCTGGATCAAGTCCATTCTGGGGGGGCGTGTGTAGCGACCCATGGGTCCCCCAAGCGAGACCTGCATCAGAATCTCCTTGCTCCAGCCGGTGACGTCACCGGCGGGGAACCACGGCGCCAGAGTGGCTGGTCACGTGACCACCAAAGCGTGCCGCGCGTGCGGGTATAATCAGCTACACCTGTTGATCACGTGACTACCGAAGCACGCCTCGCCTGAGAGGCGTGGCTTTCGGTTTCGGTTTCGGTTTCTGGTTGTGCTTTATAAGGCAGCCCGATAAACGGGATTTTTAGAGTTTGTGTTCCCGAGTTGGTTTTACGAATAAATATCTTCTCGGACGAGTTTGTGCCTTGCCATCATTTTGTCCGTATCATGCTGGAGCCCGGGCTCCTTCAATATAACTGTATTACATAATACATGATATTGCAAGTCCTTTGAAGTTATAGGTTGTTATAGGAAGTTATAGATAGTATCAGATTGAACTATAAGTCCTATACACAGGATCTACGAGGTCTATACCGTTCAGGAATACGCTTTTACAGATCTTCATCACTGTCCTGAGTGTCATTTTCGCAAAGGTGTCTACGCAAATGTAAACATTAATTTTTGGATTCTTCATGCTCTGAATATTCCAAAAATGTATAGTTTTGCTAATCTACCAAAATTTTTAACGAAAAAACATAGTGAACCTGACTAATTTTGGGAGCACGGGTGCGCCATGTTTCCATTAAAATGGTACTCATTTTGCCGACCTCGGAGGGATGACAGGCTGAGTCAACCCCTCTGGTGTTACTTCAACGACAAGAGAAGAAGACCACTTGTTTTTGCATCTTCAGATCCATAGGGCTGCCGAAGCAGTTTCCCAGGCTATTGGGCACAATCCTGGAGGGGTCGCCACTCCAACGCAGGATACCTGAATGGCTCATTCATCCCAGTAAGCTGGTACTCATTTTGCCGACCTCGCAAGGATGATAGACTGAGTCAACCCACCTGGTGTTAATGCAATGGCATGACAGGAGCTTGAACTCTGGACCCTGAGATCTCAATTAAGCCAACCACCTTAACCGTTAACTTGCTACATGCATTAAGGAAATATGATACTTAAAGGGTGGAAATGGGTGGGGGCAAGATAAGTGGAAGTGTGAATTCAAATAAAGAATAAATGTGGAAGCATGAAGACAAATAAGGAAGAGTAGAAGTTGGTGGCAGATAGCGACAGAAAATGGGAAGCAGCTTTAGAGTAAGTTGAAGTAAGGAAACCAGGGAAAATGGCTCATTAGCTCTGGTTACCTTCGCAAAAGCGGAAGGTTATGTTTTGATCGCTGTGTATTTATTTGTATGTCTGTGTGTGTGTGTGTATGTTATTCGCATAACTCAAAAAGTATTCAACCGAATTGCATGAAATTTGGTGGGATGATTGGTTATTATACGGGACACATTTGATTAGATTTTGGGAGCAATCGGGTCAAAGGTCAAGGTCAAGGTCACGAAAAGGTCAAAATCGTATTTTTGTTGTTCTGTTCCCTACACTCCCATGCCAAGTACAGAACAGTAGCTGCGGCGAAGGTATGCGCTCTACCGAGTGCCCGTTCTAGTTTTTTTTTGTAATGTTCTGAAGTTTTTGGAAAGAGAATTGTATTTTCAAACCGACCTGTTCGGGTTGGAGAGGAAGTCATGTTTCTTCCTTTTGAAATGTTTCAAATATACGAAAGAAGTGGGATGAGAATGTCCACTCGAAGAATGCTTCCTCTTGTTTTGACTCTTTACGTCCAAGAACTCTTCTTCTTTCCTCCTTTGCTTCAGGCTATCCGGAGCCATACCACCATCTTCACTCGAAACCCATCACCGGACACAACCCCACAACATCCCAACCGCAGCACCCTCACTCCACCCTAGACTCATCCCACCCAAAACTGATGTCAAACTGTAGCCCCACTACACCACTACAAATTCATTGCCTTTTCACCCTCTGCCACCTTACTCTTTCAAGATCCTCAATCTGGAAAATAAAAAACCAGGTTGTGGAAGTTAGTAGTGGATTCACATTTCTCCATGATTGCATACGTATTATAGACAGTACAGTAGAGTATAGGTTTCTTTCCTAACTTGACATAAACATGTTCCTTTCAACCTTCAAAGATCATGTTTTTTTTTGTATAAAAATTTTTCGTAAAAAATTAGGATAATGGAAGGAGGAAATAAAACAAGGTGGAACGAAGTGGTGGCACAACAATTGGATTCAAGAAGGGGTGATATGAGCTGGTGGTATACTGCCAATTTGAAGCTCTAGAGGAAAGAGTGAGATTCAACAGACTGAGGAAGGGGGTTCCACAAGCAGAAGAGAGGAGGAAAAAAAATAGAATTTGACGCGAATGTGTCAATGGATAGGCCTCCACCCACGTTATATGTCAACCCACTGTTCCATTTGATCAACTAAAGGTCACATGAAAAATTAAAGGTCACATGAGAGAGAGGGCGAGATAGAAAAGAGAGAAAACATCAAATGCTTCGAAATCAAGTTATGATCTGTAAAATGGTTTTCAAAGGACACATGACCTTTGACCTGTTGAACCCAAAATCGAATCCGTTCATATTTGTATCGCAATCACTACTTGTGCCAAGTTTGGTTGAAATACCTTCTGTGGTTCACAAGTTATTGTGATAACAAAGGTTTTCAATTAAAGGTCACATGACCATATACTTTGATCTTTTGAACCCAAAATATAATTAGTTCATCTTTGTATTACAGTTTATATACTTTTACCAAGTTTGGTTGGAATTGTGTTTTGGAGTAATCCTTCATTTTGGAATTTCACAAGAAGGGCAATACTGAAAGAATGCCTGTGATCAAGAGGGACTGTCTGCGGAGGGATGAAACAACAGAGGAAGTAAAAGACCGGAGGAGACGAAGTAAAAAAAACAAAAAACAGAGGCGATATGGACCTCCTCTGTGATTAGGGAGTAGCAGGCCCTGAGTTTTTACTTCTTTGTGCTAGATTTAAGTTATGTTGAGTGCTTTGGATTCCACATCATTCAGGATAAATAGAAAACAAGCCCAACCATGAGCCTCGTCGTTGTCGAAAAAAAAGGCAGAGCAGTGCTCTGTCAAGCTATGGACAAAGGTGTTGCAGGTTGTGAGAGGTTGAGATTTACCAATGAAGGACTTGGTATGATGGAAGACACCTAGTCTGCAGCTGGCTTAAGAGGCCAGCTTTATTTATTTTCTGCCCTGGAAAGATCATGGCTGATGGTGAGGCCCAGAAGTAGGAGAGACTGATCACCTCTTCCAGTTATTTCTTGTGTAATAGAGATAGAATGGTGGATTTGTTTGATGACACCTCCACAGAGAGAATTTGAGAATGTAAGATTTGCCTAGATGGAATGACTCATTTTAAGTGGCAGTCCAGCATTGATCCTTTCCAAGTCAGAGAGGGAAGCAACTTCTGTCGGCTCATTGGTGGCATTTGTGGACCAGCCAAGTCACACAAAAAATCTTTGGGTGGCATTTCCTGTTAAAAGCAGGCATCCATGCTGGATCAATTGCTTGGGGGATGTGGAAAAACAATGTGGATGGATGCCACCCTGGATTTTGACCTTGAAGGTCATTTTCAAGGTCAAATGTACCAAAAAAGGGTAAAAACAGGTATTTTCTCTGTTATCTTTTTACAGCATTTTCTGTTGCATGTCCAAGCAGGCATCCATACTAAATCAATTGCCTGTGGGATAGCCAAAAATATGAGGGTGGATGTCACCCTGGATTTTGACCTTGAAGGTCATTTTCAAGGTCAAATTGAACAAAGAATAATGTTTAAAATAGGCATTTTCTCACTAACTATACTAATAGGTGAATACACAAGTGTCTTTGGGCATGATTTGATGTGCTTGATATCCTGCAAATGTTTAAGTGTTCACTGGCCTGCAGGATTGCAGCAGTCAATGGCGTCACAGCCACAGGCAGTGGTGCACTTGAGGTCCTGTCTGTAACAGCTGCAACGAGCAGTTCTGCACTTTGATTTGCATCCACAGGTGACAAGTTGGATGCAGGCACCTGGAACAGATGGCAGCCTGGTCCAGATTACCAGACTCCAGCTTCCATCCTGGTGTTTCACTTGGAGTGGGGACTATGATGTTCTCCTGGTCTGCCTGTAACCATGTCTTGGCCTGGTAGTTAGTGTTACGGATTTCGGATTTATGTGAATTACTATTCAGGTCATTGCTTATTAATGTTTATTCTATTAAAGGTTGTTGTGGTTAAATGGTTAGAGGCGCTCCTGATAACAGGAGACCGGAAACGGGATGGTGAACCGGAAGAAGAAAAAGACACGAGGTCCGGGAGAAAGCGGCCATCTTTGGCTCCTCGCCCAGCTCCGACGTGAGCGGTGTCGATATTGATCAGCGTTGGGAACGCTGCGTTTGAAAAGCCCGTCTGGCGAGAGGAGTTACCGGCACGGGGTAATTACCAGTTACGTGTCAAATTGCCGTGGGTTCCTGCACGGAACCCAGCGTCCGGCACCGTTTACCTCAACGTCTACAAGGATGCGTACGGCAGGCACCTTGGGCCTCGCGCGCTTTGCGAGCCCCGAAGCCGCGATCACGAGCACCGACCTCGGTGGGCTGCCGAGGAGGTATCCGCGGCAGCAGCCGTTCCCGGTACGGGACGTGCACGGTGGAAGCACGTCAGGAAGGGTCCGTTCAACCGCCCGCGTGCGGAGATCGAACTACAGGAGTACAGAGACATTGTGAGAGACATTGACCATGGAGGGAGTCGTGAGTGGGGCTCAAGGGAGGAATGTATAAGATGGCCATCTTAGAGCTAATGTTGATGAGTCTACATCTTAGTAATGTTGTTGATTGAGGGTTGATTATTGTTGATTGATTGGGAATATATTATCCATTAATCTGGATCCTTGGTGTGGGGGTTTCCTATTGACTTGAATTGTTTGTGTCTTTCATATTGATTGTGTTACGAAAGCGTATAAATCGTATATCTTTCTGGCGGGGTTCCTCCCACGATCCGGGGGTCACCGAGACCAGGTAGTTACCGGGAGGACCACGTAACAGAATGATGTTCTCCTGGTCTGCCTGTAACCATATCTTGGCCTGGTAGTTAGCATGAGCTATGTGTAGCTCCAGGGCATCTTTCGTTGGGGGCATCATTTCAAGGCCCTTCTTGCCTTTAGCAAACAGATGGTAGTCGAGCCTGATCAATAGCTTGAAATGCTTTCAGAGCATCAGATTTGATTGCCCTGGACCTCACGATCCCCCTTTCTGTTGGACTGTCATCTGATGGTGCTGGTCCTCTCTGCCACACCATCATCTGTGTACAGTGAGAGGTATTCTTTCCATCCAGTGTGGCTTCAAGGACGTCAATGTTGTCACAGGAATAGTGGACCATCCTCCCCATGGCAATGTTATCTGGGATGTAGACATTGCCATTCATGGCAAACCTGTCGAGAATACCCTCTGCTATGGAGGTGTCGATTCGTCTGACCGTGTCGATGCCAATGGTATGGTTGGCGGCATGGAAAAGATCTAGCAGAGCCTCAGATCGTGTAGCTTGGTGAAGAGCCATCCCCAGCCCAATGTGCTTTGGTGTCAGTTTCCGACTGTTGGACACTGCATACACAATGTCCTGAGCTATGCTACAAGCTTTCCGCCTGATGTCGCCATCATCCACCAGACCCTCATTCACGACATCGGTGCCTCCAAACAGGAGCCGGAGGAACAAGTAGAGGCTATCTGGGATCACCTGTGCCACATGCTCCTCATCAATTCCTCGCCACATGCTGGGATGTCTTGGGGTGTCAAGAAGGTCTTGCTTTATTTGGAGTGCAACGTGCACCATGTCTTGGAAGATGTTGTTCTCTTGGAAGCCTATTCTTTCGCTGTATTCTCCTTCATCTCCTGTAGACTCCGAATCAGATAAGAACATGGAATGTTGAGATGACTTTGTGAGATGTTTCGAAATGATGACATCTGATTGCTCACCAGGATACATCAGCAAGTGCCCTGGAGAGAGGGGTCGGACGTAGCTGGCTTTCGATCCGACTGACTGTTGGACTTCTTCATAGAACGTTGATCGTCTCTTGTACCTCAGAGGCACCTGTGCACCCTCTTCCCTGCAGATGCTCTCATACCGGACCCATACTTTCCCCATGTCGTATACATGACCCTGGGACAATCCTCTGGTTAAGTCCTTACATAGCCTGCCCATGCACCAGTCTCTGTCTGCTCTTTGTGATGTTGATGTTGCTTTCTGCCTTTTGCATCTTCGCTCAAAAGCAACCCAGCAAGGTAGATGGTAGCATCCCTCGGCTGCAATCAAGTCACTAACCCCTGCCAGTCGTGTCCTCATTACCAGATCCGATTTGGCATATTCAGTTATTTCTGTTGACTTCCCCCGCGTGGTCACTCTGTGAAGTGGTACGTTGCTTTGCTGCTGGCAAAAGATGCATTTCTTCCAGTCAACAGCAGGTAAGGAGCTGCGTCGTGTTGGTTGTAATGCAGTACTGCTGGAAGGGCCTGCCTGAACATCAGTACTGCTACTAGATGGCAGACGTTGTTTTCTCAGTCTGGATTGCTTGGAGTCCGATGTAAATACACTGTAGCATGTCTTGTGCCACTTGACTTCTAATCCTTCAAAGTCTGATTCAGATAGTGCCTCGAGTCTTGCTATGATGTCCACGTTGCTTCTATCACACAGTTTTCTCCACTCCGCTGCAACCACTTTAGCTCTCTTTTTCCCTTGAGATGACCCTGTGCGAAGGTCAGCAACTGGCATAGTGTTCTCACAGAAAAAGCATGATGCAGATTCTGTGACTCTCTGTCCACTTTTCCGCTTGAGTATGGCCACTGGCTCCATCACGTCAACCAGGGCTCAACTGCAAAGGCAGGATGCTGAAAAACGGAAGCAAAGCAAATATTAATTACTTTACACAACACATTTGACAAACATTTTGAGACAATATTTTCTTTCACATTTTTTCATACAAAATTATGTGATACCTTACCATACAAAATGTGATATGATACCATACAAAATTTAAAGTATAAATTCACGATTATTTATTTATAATTATTTATTTATAATGATATCACTGTGTTTATCTTCAGGTCTGACAAAGAACACCACTTTTTCACAAGCTTTCCACACACCCCAAGCATTCAACTTGGATGCCTGTTACTACACACAACAGAAAATGCTGTCAAAACATAGGCGAGAAAATATCCATTTTTTTCCTATTTTAGGGGGTCAATTGACCTAGAAATTGACCTTGAAGGTCAAAGACCAGGGTTGCATCCAACCACTTATTTGTTCCCAACCTACAGGCAATTGATGCAATGCAGATGCCTGTTTCTACATTCAACAGAAAGTTATTGTAATATAAAATATAGGCTCGAAAATACCCATTTTTAGCACTTTTTGATCGATTTGACCTTGAAAAGTACCTTCAAGGTCAACATTGAGGGTGGAATCGACTCACATATTCTTCTACATCCTACGGGCAATTGATCTAATAAGGTTATAAATTTCTAAGTGCAACAGAAACTTATGAAAAATAGGCTAACGATATACCTATTTTTGCATGTTTTAGGTCCATTTGACCTTGAAAATGACCTTCACGGTCAACATCCAGGGTGGCATCCACCCACATAATTTTCCACACACCCCAACCAAGTGATCCAGCATGGATGCCAGCTTTTAAGAGAAAATGCAATCCAAAGTTTTTTTAGAGCACTTTTCATAAATAGCTGGTCTACTACATGCAGTATCACGAACAAATTCAAAAAACCAAATACTACAATTGGAGCCATCAGGAGGAACCTGAACAGGCAAAGATGGAGTCATAAGGAGGACCCTGGATAAGATTTGGGTTTCTGCTGCTACTTCTCTACCCTCAAACCCATCCAGGTGCAGCCATATGAACCTTTAGAATCTTTTTTGCAAGAGCTCATTTCTCCGTAGACGCATAGAAAAAGAAAGAGAAAAATAAGGAGAGAAATAAAAGAGGAAAGAAAGAAATTAAGAGTAAAGACAAAAACACAGACGAAAACACACACACGCCAAAATAAAATGTGTATTCTGCATTACGTGTATTCATATGCAAATAAGAAAATAGGAGTATACAGAGCATTAGAGGAGTACTTAATGCACACGAGGAACAGGACTGAATTCAATACATTGAGTGGTGGCACTGGAGTCTCAAATGGGAGAGAAGACGATACGATCCTGTTAACAACTTGGAGCCAACCAGGGTGTCGGGTGGAGTCAAATGCCGACTATGCGTCCAGAAACACAGCTCTGGCCTCAGTTATGTGTGTGTGTGTGTGTATATATATATATATATATATATATATATATATATATATATATATATATATATATATATATATATATATATATATATATCAGGGTGGAGCTTATTTTTGAACGTTTGAAATATGATCGTCTTACCCTCTCAATTTGTTCCTATATATGAACTAGAAATGCAGGCAAACTATGAGCACAATTGAACAATATTTAGGGGTAGCTCAATGATGGTAAAGTTTCTGATACCCCAAAGCTGCGGCCGCCCTTTTATTTCGCATACTACTGATAATAGATTAATTCTGTTGATAAATTAAGAACCCAATTTTAACTACTAAGTAAATTGACACTCTCCTATCATCATACACACAACATGCAATCATTGTGGTAAAATTAATTACTGGGAACACAGATAAAACCTTTAAATTATAAAACTCTGTGCTCCATTAAATAAATAATTACAGTAGTAATATGTACATTGTACATACACAATATCTGTTATAATAAAAGAGTAAAATGTTCGTTGAGCTAGAGTCTGCTAGACAATAAATGCTAAAATGAGATGTAGCGCTGACCTGGGAACGCTTATCACCATAGTATCTAAAAGTAAACACTGTACATAGGTGTATCACAGAACACTATTTGAAAATAAAAACGAAGTTATCACAGGCTTTGCAGAGAATCACAGACACAATGGGTGTATAAACATGGCATAATATTATCACAGATTATAGAAGCATAATCATTGTGGTTCAACTGGTTCATATCTATTATCCAACCAATCATCCGAATCCCATTGTTTTGCTGATAAATTGATAATGCAAATTTTCCATGAATTTATATTCCAGACATGTTCAGACTTGTTTCCTGTTTGGACTCAATGGACTGACTATGCTGACTAAGCAACAGCTGCAACACTGTTGCAGCAGTATGTTTGTGTAATTGCTTGAGGCATTGTGCTCACTGCTCAGTTATTAATAGAACTGTTTGAATTTTCTTGATTCTTAATTTCTTAATGCTATGTTCTACTTCTTTCAGATTCATATCTGATTGAAAATGTCATCTGTGGAAAAAGCAACAAGATCTCAAACCAAGTTGTATCTCCTTGGCGACTCTGTGACTGAATTATGTGGCAGCAAGTTGCCATCATTGCGTATGGCTCTTGGATTCTTCCTACATCACCATCTCGATCTGAAGGAGACCGTAAGACAATCGTCGGATGTTACCATCACGGAAATAGCTAACTTTTGGAAGAAAGCCTTCTCCATCGGGCCTTCGGGGAAGGAAGGGCCTTCTCCATCGCTGCACCCACCCTCTGGAACTCGCTACCTCACACCATCAGAGACTCCTCCTCACTCACCACATTCAAAACATCACTCAAGACCCACCTGTTCAACACTGCATTCAACATTTAACCCACAGCATCTAACCCCTGACTATCTCCTCTCCTTCTCCCTCCTTTGTGCTTTGAATAATTCCCTATTGATTCTTCTTTTTTTGCAATTGTTTTTATGTTTTGCTATGCATTATGTTTTGCACTCTGTCAAAGCGTCTTTGGGCTTCCTGAAAAGCGCTATATAAAATAAATGCATTATTATTATTATTATTAAAGCTGGAATCCCGATGAGAGCTCATCAAATCTGCCAAACCAAGCTTGAGCAGACATTTGAAGAATGGCGTCTTCTGAAAAAGAACAAAGCGCGAACGTCACCAACTCAACTCGCGAGAGAGTCGGCTTTTGTTTCCAGGCTTGAAGACCTTTTTGATGTCGCTCATGCTGATGCTCTGACCAATACGTCAGTATTACAAGAAGACAAGGATTTCTTGTTAGCCCAGCGAGAAAAGGGAAGAAGGGGGTCGCTGGCTGGAGTAGATGTAAAGCTTGCTGCGAAGGAGAAAACGGCGTCCAAAAGAGAGGAGGAAATGCTTGCCAGGCGACAGTGAATGGAGCAAATGAAACAGTTAGCAGCTTCTACAGTTGAACTGATTTCATCTGGTTCTGAATCTGAAAACAGCTCAGCAGAAGATAGTGAAAAGATGGAAACTGGGGACAATGCAAGTGAGGGAGCTGCTGGAGGCATCACATTTCAGACACAAAAAAGAAAGAGGGGGCGAAAAACTGTCGTTACTGAAGAACTCGCAGCCGCTCTAGATCGCACAAAAGTGTCAGACCGCAAAGCCGTTTTTGTTATAGCAGAAACTGCCAAAAGCTTGGGACAGAACATTGATGAACTTGCTCTAAACAGAGACTCAATTCGCCGACAAAGAGTACAACACCGAGTCCAGAGATCTGCAAATATAAAGGCGGAGTTTCAGGGTAACGTTCCCCTTGTTGTTCACTGGGACGGCAAACTGATCCTTGATCTAATTGGAAAAGAGAAGGTTGATCGCCTGCCAGTATTGGTTTCAGGGAAAGGAGTTTCTCAGCTACTCACAGTTGCCAAGCTTCCATCTGGAACAGGCGAGGCTCAGGCTGCTGCTGTCTTTGGAGCCATTGAAGACTGGGGCATAGCCGACAGCATCCGAGCTATGTGTTTTGACACGACCAGCTCAAACACTGGTCGGATCGCTGGTGTCTGTGTCCTCCTAGAGCAGAAGCTTGAGAAGGAGCTCTTGTCACTAGCTTGCAGGCATCACATTATGGCATTGATAAATTGGTGCAGTGTTCCAAGTGTGTATGGGATTGGGAGCCAAATCTTCTCCCGAGGTTCCACTCTTCAAACGCTTCCAGGAATACTGGGGATTCATAGACACGGCCAAGTATGAACCAGGGATTGCAGCTGATGATGTGGCAAGTCTAGTGGAAGACATAAAGCAAGGCACTATCGATTATGCCAACAAGCATCATGAACAGAGTCAGCCGAGAGATGATTATAAAGAATTATTGGAACTTGTGATTGTCTTTCTCGGTGCTGCTCCTGCCAGAGGAGTGCGATTCATGTCACCCGGAGCAATGCACCACGCCCGCTGGATGTCCAAAGTAATATACTGTCTCAAGATCTGGATGTTCAAGGCTCAATTCAAACTGACTCCTGCAGAAAAGAGAGGATTACGTGATGTGTGTGTATTCACAGTACGTGTCTACCTGACAGCCTGGATCTCTGCACCTCAAGCATCAGGTGCTCCTTACAGTGACCTGCTGCTGCTGAAGTCACTGCTTGAATACTCATCAATCCATCCAGCCATCTCAAAGTCAACATCACGCAAGTTTTCCAATCACGTGTGGTACTTGTCACAGGAACTTGTTAGCTAGGCTTTCTTCGACAGTCGGGTCAGTTCGTCAACCAAGAGACTGATGGTGAGTGCCATGAAGAATGAAGAAGACCAAGATCAGGATCATTCCAAGCGAATCACTGTTGCTCTTGATTCATTCAAGGACAAGAACTTGGAAGATTTCGTCACAGCAAGGTCAATGAAACTTCTGCGAATGATGGAACTTCCAGATGGATTTCTCGCGGTTGATCCGGACTTGTGGGATGACAGAGACGACTACAAGCAGGCTGCAGAAACAGTCAACTCTCTAAAAGTTGTCAATGACTACGCTGAACGTGGAGTGGCACTTATTCAGGAGTACAGTGGGTTGATAACCCGCGATGAAACTCAGCTGCAATTCCTGCTGCAAGTTGTCGAGGACCATCGCAGAATGTACCCTGATAGCAGAAAACATACACTGTCCAGGATGCCATGAAAATAATAAATTTGGGGTTTGCTGGACATTGTCAGACTGATACTATGAACTCTGTCAGAAACTGAACAAAGAATTCACTATTAACGTGTTCAAAAATAAATACTGTGTTCAAGTGTGTTGTTTAAAATAAATTAAGATATAGTCTGATATACTCGTAATTCGTTGAATTTTTATAATTTTCATAATCTTTGAGGCCCTTGAGCTACCCATAAACATAATAATTTAGTGCTCAGACTTTTTATACAGTGTTTGTTTATTATATGGAACAGATTAAGGGGGTCAGACTTTCAAAAATAAAAATTTAGTTTTTTAAAATATTTTAAGCTCCACCCTAATATATATATATATATATATATATATATATATATATATATATATATATATATATATATATATATATTGTTACGGACCGCGGATTAGGATGTTATTTACCGAGCGGTGGTATTACCGCGGCCGAACAGTTGCTCCCCTTTTCTTCCCTTACACTCACCCGATTCACCCAGACGTTGGCCAAATCGCGCTATGCTAAATCAATGATGGAAAGGACACGACGACTGGGATAGATGAAACGACGCAAGGGGTACAGTTCTCAAGACCTCCGGAGGAGGGTATAATTACAGTGGTGGAGAAAAGGGGGTAGATTACAAGGCAGAGTGAGGTAAAGACACAGAAGAGATGGGCACTTAAATACCGTCTTATCTTATCCCAGACAGACCACGGACAAACGGACAAGATAGACTTACACAGGGATTGATGGCAGGAAGGGACAGGTAGGTCGATAGCACAAGGTGCACCTTGGCTCGGGGACAGGATAAAGCACGGTCCAAAAGATGCAGGGAGGCCTCACAGCGCTCGGAGGTGGTCTTGCTTGCTCCAAGCTCAGCGCGCATCTGACGTCACCTCCCTCTCACTGCGCATGCTCAGCGGGGAGTGACACGCCCTCGGCTGGTTGGTTCCGCCCCACTGGGGCCGGTCCGCTGCTTCCATTGGGTGCGGGGGTTACCGGGCTCCGCCCTTGATGAGGAGCTGACAGGGAGCCCCTGTTTGGTAACCCCGTCGAGCACATGTTCGATGGCGGCTCGTTGTTGTTGTTGTTGTTGTTGTTGTTGCTGAACTGTGAGGAAGAGCTGCGGGGAGGTATTGGGAGGTCCTAAACTTCCTAACGGTGCCATACAATCACATTCTGGTGCAACGAAGGGTCAGAATTAATGGAAACGAATCCTTAACTGACAGACTAAGAATAACTAGCAAGATGTCCTATAGTTGTCTTACATGAGATGCGGTGAACCTGGGTGCGACATTTAATGGGGGAAATAGGGGGAGGTCGGGTCTACAGAGTGTTGTTTACAGAAAATGGGACTAGGGAATGGGGGATTGGGGAGAGTTGGGAAGTATTGAGGAAATAAGGGAATATTTACAAACGGATATGGATGGATGCAAATCCCATATCCGCAACACTGCACCCTTCTCGACCTCGGGGCGTCCCAACCCGATAAATTTTTACCTACTTTAGTGTGGCACTCAGATGTAGTTCCCTCTACTATTAACTCAACCCTGAGTGCGACAGTTTTACAGATGTTCACAAATGAGTAAATATGTCCCCCTGCGACATTGCACCCTTCTCCTAACAGAAACACACCCACAGGATAACCGAATCGCGGAAATCATCCTCAAACTAAACATACAGCCGGTAGGGAGCATTATTTACAATTGACGCTACTTTATTTACAAGACTAACCCAGGACCTGTGATTGTTCTTTCTGGGGGGGAGACAGTCTGCTCTGCATCAATGCACCATGAAAGCACCCAAAACGCACCAATACACCCTCAGGCACCAATCGGTGCCCAGTCATCATAGTTCGTCAATGTTCAATAATAAAAATAAACCAACAACCCCTAACCCTGCAGGTGGTCTCTTGCTCTTCGGCTCCCTCTGCTGGCTATTTACTTTCTTCCAGATGTTGTCATTTCCTTTCATTTTCTTACTGGCGGCCTATTTGAGCATAAAATGAAATGCACCCAACGTGTCCATTTTTATTTATTTATGGCCCACAGGGCCGACTAGTGTGGTTCACCTGTGGGGCATCGGTGCCCTGTGGCCAAGGTCCGCCAGCAAGATTTCGGGCCCTCATGGCCGGTTCCAGCAGAGGGGCCATGCCCCAACCCATGGGGTCCATCAGTGGGGCTCGGCCACAGACATGTGGTCCATAATGTGGTGCATCGATGCAGACAGCTGGTTCTGGGAGTTCCGGGCGCACAATGGCCGACTCACGCACGCTCCCCTCGGCGCCCAATGGCGCACAGGTCATGTGGGAGACAAAAGGGGCACAAGACAAATGAG
>NC_136262.1:65564716-65734716 GCF_964187855.1 Myxine glutinosa
TTGATGTTGGTGTAGACAAAGGTGGTCCACAGATATATGTAATATTTAATACTATTAAACATCCATGCTCCACAAGGCTGCCCTTGTTCCTATGTTTATAAATATCATATGAACCAAATATGAGGTCCATTGGAACTTATTTAGAGGTTGCTCAAAAAATAACATTTTTAATTTATCCTGTTTTTTTCAGATGGCAGAAACTCGCAGCTCTTCCACAGTTTGGTTGCTGGGCAAGTCTGAAAAGGAAATAATATGTGGGGGACTACCAACCAAAGGACACACATTGCAGAAAATGGTGTACCATCACCATACAAGAACACCATACAGTTCGTGAAAGTGCCAAACTTAGTGTACAAGCTGTGTGTGCATACTGGGAGAAAGCACGAATTCCAGTGCAGAGAGTAGATTCCTGTGAGCGCCACCGTTTGAAGTTGTATGATGCCTACAAACTGGTAAAGAAAATAGAACCAAGACATTTGAAAACTATAGAGTGAAGGAGCAGATGTTCAAAGATGATCTTCAATCCCTCTTCGATATCTCACCAAATGATGCGCTTGAGAAAATGACGAATGAAGAAGACAAAGCATTCCTTATCATGCAGCGTGAGGATCCCTCAAGTTCACGTATGGGATCTGTGGACAACACTCTGGCAGTGAAGGAGAACAGAAAGCGTATCAGGCTTGAGAATGAAGATAAAAGAAAGAAGAAACATGCTGCTGAGACTCTAACAGCAATGCAATCTGTTCCATCAACGTCGGCTGTGGTTGATGATGATGATGAATGAGATTGAAAGCTCCGATTCAGGGGACAATGAATTCAAACTCCAAAGTCCATCTTCTGCCAAACAGGTGAAAAAGGCTCTCATCAAGGTGTCACTCCAGCAATAGTGGCAACTCTGGACAGCGTAAATCTCTCAGATCGGCATGCTCTGTTTGTGGCCAGTGATTTTGCACAATCTCTTGGTCATACCATTGAAGACATTTCTCTGTCACGCAGTGGAATTCGTCGTGCTCGAATTCGTGGAAGGGAAATAATGGCCACTGAAGAAAAGGCAAATTTGTCATGTAATAGCCCACTCCTACTACACTGGGATGGGAAACTGCTCCCTGATTATACTGGCAATCACAAAGAATCTGTTGATCGGGTAGCGATACTTCTAACTGGTATGAATACAGAGAAGTTGCTTGGAGTCCCAAAAATTTCCCAAGGCACTGGTGTAGCACAAGCAAATGCATGCATACAACTTCTTGAGGAGTGGAATGTCAAACAGTTGGTGAAAGGCATAGTGTTTGACACAACTGCATCCAACACAGGGCTGAGAAACGGAGCATGTACCCTCATTGAAGCAGCTTTGGATGCTAAGCTTGTCTGGATTGCATGTCGTCATCATGTGTTTGAAGTAATGCTCTCTGATGTTACAACTAAAGTCATAGGACCCACTAGCAGGCCTGAGATCACTGTTCAAGAGGTTTCAGAAACAGTGGCCTTTAATTGACAAGAAGAGGTTCCAAGTAGAAGATAAAATATTTCCCGATAACCTTGTTGAACGTCAGAATACGATACATTTTTATGCAGCTGCACTCGAAGAACAACACCCACGTGATGACTATGAAGAACTTCTGAGACTATGCCATACATATCTGGGTGGATGTGAGGCCAGAGAGGTGAAATTCCATGCCCCAGGAGCTATGCAAAATGCCCGCTGGATGATGAAAGCCATATATGCTCTCAGGATGGTTTTCTTCAAAGACCAAATAAAGCTAACATCACGTGAATTGAAGGGAATCACACAGATTGCTCTTTTTGTTGCACTTGTGTATGCGAGATTCTGGCATGAGGCACCGCTACCCACAAAGGCACCTCTCAATGATTTGCTTCTTCTTTCGACCCTTGATTCTTACCCAGATATGGTTGTCCGTGAAACTGCTGTCAAAGCATTCACGAGACACCTCTGGTATTTGTCAGAACACCTTGCTGTATTAGCTCTTTTTGATAGCCAGGTGGATGATGAGACAAAGGCAAAGATGGTGAAGAACTTCAAGCGGGCTCCAAAGCCAAACAATCTTCATAGGATAGATGCTAAAGCCTTCAGGCTTTCTGACTCAGTGGACACCTACATCACAAGTCGATCTCTTGAATTATTTGGTGTTGTCATCTCAGAGTCTGACAAAGAAGTATCACTGAGTTTTCTGGAAAAGGAGCCACACCTCTGCATCACAGACAACTCATACCAAGAGCTTGAGAAGAAGATGCGCAGCATGAAGGTTATCAATGACTGTGCTGAGCGAGGTGTTGCTCTCATCCAAACCTTCCATGACACTCTGACCAAGAATGAAGAGCAGAAGCAATTTGTGTTGAGAGTTGTGAAACTTCATCGTGAAAACTTTCCAGTGTCAACCAAAGCCATCTTGTCAAAGAAGAAGGCAATGTTTTGAAACACAAGTTTCTGAAAACAATGTTAGGTAAAATCATTCAAATTATGTGTATTCTGATGTTTACTTTGTTTTAATTGTTCTGATAGATTTGTTTTATCGTCTCTGATAGATATTTTATATTTTCTGATGGATGATTTATTTTTTCCGATAAATGATTTAATGTCAAATTAATACATGAATGTTTAATCTACTGTTTTGTGTTTAATCTTAATCTGACTATATGAATGAACAATGAACAATGAATAATTGAACATACATGTACATTGTACAATGGTACATTGTACATAATTATTTATTAGTTTACAAACAAACAATAACAATAATAAATAATTTGAGTAATTGAAAATAGATAATTATCTAGGAATTGATATATGATGCTAAAACTTCTGTATCTTATTATTCATTAAAATTTGTCAACATTTTGAGCAACCTCTAAATATTGTCCAATCAAGCTCACATTTTCACCACAAACTACTTTCTTCAATAGGAATAGGGGCAGGCTTGTGGAGAAATGAAAATCCAATCTTCAAATTTTTGGACCACCCTAGTGTAGACCATTGTACACTGCCCTCTTTGGGTGGTGGTATATGGCAATGGCATGTCGAGATCCCACTCATGATGAAATCATGTAAACTATTGAAGTATTTGAGAATAAGACAAGGCATTCCTCATGCAAACTCCTTCTATCATTTCTGCATTGCCGAACTCTCTTTTGCCACAAAATTGTATGTTTCCACTACTCAATCTTCACCATGTGAATGTTTGGTGAGAACAAAACTTTTTTTATTTTCCCAACGTCTTTTCCTTCCGTCCCAACTCCTTGCACACTCCATATACTCTTCTCTATCCCTTCTTTAACACCCCTTCTCTCCCATTTTTTCAATTCTATTGGTCTCACTTTGGATCCCCATTTATGTCAATACTAAATAATGACTATATCAGGGAGGCCTTAAAACATCTCGTCAGCAATTGCTCTTCCCACTGTTTTCCAGCCTGAGATTTTCCAATCTTCACCCGTGCCATTTCCTTTTGAGCCGACCCCGCCTGATCCAGCTGCTTGAAGTAGAAGGCGAGAATCACAATGGCGGCAGAATATAGCCGAGCGATGAGCTCGTATCAGTCTAGTTTGCAAATCAGATGGCAAACGACAAACAATACCCCCACCTGATATTTCACCTGCACCGCTTGTTACATTGTCAGCTTTGAGTAATCCTGATTCCAACTTGTTTATAAATGCTCTGCGGTGCTAACGACTGGCATACGGCCTGTCAGGGTGGATTTGTCAGGCATTTCACAAGCAGCACCTTCCGCACTCGGAGGAATTCATTGCTTCAGTGAATCTGCTGTTAGCGCCAATTGCTGCGTCTTTTGGGGCTATGGAAAGGCTCCTTTAACTTCAAGGAACGCCGGAATTAACCATTTTAATTGTGCAGAATATTTCTTTTTATAAACTCCATCATTTTCGTTCAAGTGGAACGACGGATGCAGATTCATTGGCTCGTGGAGATGGAGCGTGTACTGTCAAAAAATATATAATCGCCATGACATCTTCTTTTTATGCCTCCGGTGACATGTTTTCGGGTTGTCTGTCCGTCCGTCCGTACGGGCTAAACTTCGTTTTTCTTAGCAACCATATGTCCGATTGAGACGAAACTTTCAGGGTAGGAGTGACACCCATGCAGAATGTTTTTATGATAATTGTGACGTCATAGATCACGTGGTATGGCAGCCATCTTGGATTAAAAGCAAATAATTTAAAAAAATTCTCGGAAACCGCCGAATGGAAAAATTTGAAACTTGGCACATTGTCAAGTACTTCCAATGGGGAACAAAAGCATGATAATGATGACATCATAGGTGAAGTGGTATACCAGCCAAAAATGTTTTAATCGAATTCCTTATCCTAAAAATCTGAAATTGCATGCACATGATCTATGACACATTTGTACTGAAATATAAAATTTATGACATCATAGGTCACATGCTATGGCAGCCATTTTGGAAAATATTAAATAAGGATATCTCTGCAACCGCTAACTCTATCGATGCGAAATTTTACAAATATCATCTAACAGCACTGTTGCATAAAGTTTGAAAATGATGTCATAGGTCACGTGGTTTGGCAGCCATCTTGGATTGAAAAACTAGCCTTATCCAATCAACACAAAAGTTCACAAACGTGATCCACTACCCATACATATGCAGAGTGATGGCATCTACTCGAGGCATATTGCAGTTTTTTCAACTTTTGGAGGAGATGTTCTTGAGTTACAGTTATCATGGTGGCACATGCAATTAGACAAAAAAATTTTACAGGGGCATCTGTGGACAGTAATAACGAATGAAGGAAGAAGACAAAGAAAAGAAAGTGTTTTAGTGCCAGGCTGTACCACATTAGGAGGTACAAGGCTTTGGTTTATCACCAGGAGAACGTCAGGTGCAGCCAGTGATGAATGAGCGTGCCGGAGACTGATCAGAAAGCACGGGTTGCCTCTATTGAAAAGCCTCCCCGACTTCTCTCTAATTAAACGTTAATGGTTTTCTATTGCTGCACATTTTCTACACTCCTACAAGAAAGGCGATTGTCCCTTTCGATTCTTTCGCCATATAAATCATTCTGAAGCAATTTTACCGAAACCGGGTGGGAGGAAAAGATTTAAAGCAAATTTTGAAACATCATTGGTTGCCGTGGAAGCTCAGGGTAAAAAAATCCTAACATCGTAAAGGGATTAAGAGGTCACTTACAAGTAACTTGTTCACAATATGTACATTTTCTATGAAGGTCTTTGTGTTATGTCTAAATTTTGTGGCATTCCTAAAATATACAAATAGTGCATGAAGATCTTTTCATTTGTACATTAACTTTTTTTTCAAGTTGTCCAGCATGCTTGGGTATAATATACGCTGCAGTTGACTCATTCCACAGATCATCTCAGTGAGTTTCACCAAAAGGTCTCTAAAGGATGCCATTCCTCGATATGTGAGACAATGACCATTCTGGCTTGAAACGACCTTGCCACACCATATCAGCAGTTGCATCTAAAACCTTTCTCCCTACCATCATCCAATACAATGCAATGCTTGACCCATGTAGTTCAAGACTCATCTTTGACCGGTCAGCAAGCCAATGCGAACCTTTGCGCTTCAAGACCAGAATGGGTGGGACCTGAGATTGTAATGAAGAAAAAAAGGAGTTGGGGTATATCTTCTCAAGGCTGTGTTGATGTCCCATTTTCTGCGAATTAACATGCATACCGAGCTTCCTAATATGACTAATGCGTCCACTTACAGGTTAGTCACTAATTTTGTCACTTTGCAAGACCAAAATTGATGTCGCATTTCTCATATGCAGGCATCCAATTACAATCACTCAATGGAAAGAAAAATGCATTGCTGTAATTTCACTCTCTTATCTACATTTTTCTACACATGTCGTTCAGCACTGCATAATTATGTTTTTTTTTTTAAACGTTGGCTCTGAATAAAGAGAGCGAATTAATGGTCGAATGACAACAAGAATGTAAGACAAAGGTAGAAAGGACCCCTAGCTCCATTGTTGAACACCTTTGTGATGCTGTATTAGAGCGCTTTACAATATCCATTGATGAGTACAAATCGTGATAAGCTCAGTGCTGAGAATGGCGAGATTAAGTCGAGGGAAGTGCGGTAATTGGAAAAAACGAAAAGTCGAGATGAAAAAAAAATGGCTCAAAGTAGTCTGATATACGCTAATGTAAAGGTTTATGGTGTGGTAATGAGAGCGGACAGGACTTTGGGAGGACAGGTGTGGCAGTAAATGACTAATAGGTTGGAATAGATCTTGGATAAGGGAGGGGATAGTGGAGGGGAAAGCCAAAAAAATTTTACATTCCGCAGGCAATTACCTGAGATCTGAAATTCTGGAGTTGCATCCCATTTTGTGTGTGGTTTTTCCAAACCCCGCTGCAAGATAAATCCCAAGCAGCAAGATGATGAAATAGGTTGATTAAATGCAGTGGAAAGATTATTGTTTGTGCGACATTTATCCTGCGTACAAATGCAATGCGATTTGCCAAAACGCATTGGTAATTTAAGCATCATCGTATTTTATTCCCTTAACGTCGGTCGCCAACTACGCTTTCATGCTGGGTCAATGGCCGACGCAGCCAGAGCCCCTGCAGTCCCACCGGATGTGTCCCTTGGCACCACCACCACAGGAAGTTGTATATGTCACGTGACCGTTACAACTATGAAATGAGCATTCATCACGTTTTGCCAAGTACGTTGAAACGCCCGGCAAGTGTGCACAACTCACCAGTTTTCCCTGCAGCCCTCAACAACAAATGTGCCATTGATCTCCTCATGGTCAGAACATCACGCTGGTATCTCAGAGACTCAGAATTAAAATCTGAAGGAAGACAGTAGAATAAAATATGAAGAATTTGCATTCTCAGCTACTGGCAACTCTGCAATTTATTACCAGGAGAACAAACGTCAACAGATTTGAGGTAAAAAATAAAATCAGATAGCTTCCTAATGATCTTCAGGGAGGGGTAGTGAGCATGCTCAACTTGGTCTGTTTGACATGTAGTGTCAGTCTACAACTTGGGTTTGATTATGTCTTCAAGGAAGATTTGAGACCATCACCAAAACGATGCCACATAAAAAGGCAATACCAACTCCAAATCTACCTAAACGTATAAAATGAATACAATCAATGACGATACATTTTTGAAAGAAATCAATGATTCATAAGAGCTGTTTTACAAATAATAACAAGAAAAAGCGCAATTAGAGATTGCAAACCCTCGCCAGGATGTATTTTCAGTGGTTTTTAAGGCTTTTGTGTTAAAACAAATATGGCGGCCGAACCACGTGACCGATGACATCATTATTTATTTTTTTTCTCCACCAATTAATGCCGACATCGCACTCAAGAAATTTAATCTTGATCGGATGAAGTTTTGTACTTGTCAAATTATGACCTCATAATGGAGGAACCTATGACATCATCATGCACATATTTTGTTCTCCATGGAGCGTTCTTTACAATGAGCCATGTCTCCATTTTTTCTATTCAGTGCTTTCGGAGATATAGAGTTGCAAAGTTTTTCGGTTTTTCCAAGATGGCTGCCGAACCACGTGACCGATGACATTTTTTTTTTCCTCCACCAGTTTATGCCGACATGGCGCTCAAGAAATTTCATCTTCATTGGATGAAGTTTTGTACTTGTTGAATTATGACGTCATAATGGAATTCTACAGGTGGAGTTGCACCTATGGTGAAAATTTCCCGTCAATCGGACCAACGGTTGCAGAGAAAATCATATTTATTCTGTGCAGACAAACAGACAAACAGACAAACAAACAAACAAAACAAACAAACAGACTCAAATGCAATACCCTCTCCTCTGGTGAGGGTAACAATAACAATAATAATAATAATAATAATAATAATAATAATATTTGTACAGACCCTTTTGCCTGTGAATACAAGTAGCACCCGTTGTCAGGACGGTGTCCTCAAAGAGTAGGCAAACTATCGCCAGCACCCTGACAAATCCACAAGTCCTGCTATGACCAACAGGGGGCACTGCATCAGCAGCACAGATGCGCTCCAGGCAACTATACAAACCAGAATCCACATGCTGCACACAAAATGATGATGCACACCAAATTCTGCAGAGAGGTCAACCATGACTGACCAAGTACAGTACTAGGGACATTCTAATTTCCCTGGGCACAAGAGGGGAAAAGTGGGGTTGAGTCAGTTCATGTCCGTTTGTCTTATCAGTTTATGATGGAGGAACAACTTATTTAAATCGAATATTTTATTTTGAACACAAATTGGAACATGAATAGGAAGACAAGTTTGCTATTTTACAGTAATTACCGCCGCTACCGAATGTGGATGGAGCTTATGTTTTCACCCCTGTCTGTCTGTCAAATACAATGTGTTACGGATTCGTCACTTCCGCTGTTGTGGTTTTCACCCACTTGACATGTTTCTGATATTATGTATTATTATTATTCTCAAAAGGTTTATTACTCAGGAACAGCTATCTAAAGTTAAAAAGGTTAACGTAAAATGATACAGGAAACCGAACCAGAAGAAAAAGGAGGTGAAGAGGAAGAGGCGGCGCGAAATAAGTTGGAGAAGACGCGTGACGTCAAGGCTCCATAGCGAGGCTGGTCTACCAAAAGTCACGAGGGGATTTTGAGTTCCTTGAAGGGACATCCAGCGATAGGAATTATCACTGGAGTGGAAAATCTGCGTAGTCAGATTTGGGCGCTGAGATTTCGACGAATCCCCGCCTAGTCGCATCGGCTCAAGTAAGAGCCGTCGGCCATTTTGAACCCCGCGCTTCGGACACCTACAAAGGTTTTGCCTCGTGTCATCTTCACCCCAACATCCTACCGTTTGTCGGGGATGTGTGTGTGCTACCGCTTCGTCTCCAATTACGTTGGTTCGCTGAGTGAGCGGTGAAGGTGCCCCTCTGAAGGGCCGTTGTACAGTTTCGGCGGGGCGATCCCCATTGTCAACTGTACGCGATTCGAATATCGACTGGAGAGCGAGATTCGGGCTTCGACTGGATATTGTTCCAGCGACCGCTGAGGCGAATCACATTCGCCTTGGAAAAGGTTATAGAGACATTGAGGAGTGTCCTTTTCACTCGCTGGGAGCAGTGAGTTATTTGACTTTATTGATGGTATTTAAAGTGCACACTTAATTGCCATTTGTTGTACCGTTATTCCTGTGTGATTTTCAATATATTATTTGTTCATTTATTAATCATTGGTGTGGTTTCACTATTGATTTCTAACATAGAGAATAACATATTTTTCTGCCGGGGCTCCTCTCGGGGTTCGGAGGTTTACAGAGACCAGGGGATCGGTGAGGAACCCGTAACAGAAATTAGGGGCTCGTCCAATTGGCTCGTGGGCTCGCAATTGGGTCTGCGTCCGGGATCTAAAATTCCATAAATTTAGTCCGGGATAGAATTCCCTAGCATTCCAAATTTTCCAATTTTGGAATATTTTCCAACATTCCCAAATGTTTCAAAAAACAAAAACCTTTTTTTTTTTTTGGGAAATTTATTGTGTGAAGGTTAACAGGTGCTAACGGATAGTCACCATGGAGTTTGATGCAGAGAAGTTTGCAGCGACCCCTAGTGAGGCACAGTTCCGAGCGTTACTAAAATCGGAACTCTTGAGATTGGCCAAACATTTTAGCTTGGAGGCCCGAGCTAAAATGAAGAAAACAGAGATGCAGACAGTGGTGATAGAATCTATGGTGGAACTAGGAACATGGAGAGAGGGAGCCTTGGATTGGTTACCAGAAGAACAAGAAAATGTGGAGCTCCAAAAAATGGAGATGCAATTGCAGAGCCAGGAAAGGTTAAAAGCACAGGAAAGAGAGCTCGAGGAAAGGTTAGAAGAGAAAAAAAGCAGAGGAAAGGAGAGCTGCAAGAGAACTCGAAGCAGAGGAGAGAAAAGCCAAAAGGGAGTTAAAAGACAGTGAAATGGGGCTTCAGCAGGAAATTAAAGTCAAGGACCTGTAGTTAAGGAGAGAACGGGGAGAGGTGCCATCCATGCCGACGGGTTCGACAAATAGTCAGAACAACTGGGATGTTGGCAGACATGTTAGGCTGGTTCCACTCTTCAATGAAAAGGAGATAGCCAAGTTTTTTTTACACTTTGAGAAAGTGGCTCGAATGCTAAAATGGCCGGAGGAGTCCTGGACCATATTAGTGCAAAGTGTTCTGGTGGGTAAAGCTCAAGATATTTATTCGGCTTTACCGATTGACCAATGTGCAGATTATGAGATAGTGAAGAAAACCATTCTCAAGGCCTATGAATTGGTCCCTGAATCTTACCGGCAAAAATGCCGGAACGTCAGGAAGAGGGAGAGTGAGACCCATGTGGTGTTTGCCAGAATGCAAGAAACCATGTTTGATCGGTGGTGTGATTCAAAAGGAGTTGGGAAAGACTTCGAACTACTGCGACAATTGATCGTGGTGGAGGAATTCCAAAAGTGTGTCCACGAGGACATTAAAGTTCATCTGGAGGAAAGGAAAGTACCAAAGCTGTATGAGGCAGCAGCCATGGCTGATGACTATGCCTTAACCCACAGGATGGGGTTCCACAAACCTAACTTCTCGCCTAGACCTAGCCAGGGGAGCTATGGTATATCAGGGGCGGAGAACGAAAATTCTTGGGGGACCTCGAGATGAATATGAGGACCACTTTGATACCATGACTTCTAGGAATCCGAAGACAGCAGTTCCAAGGCAGACTTACCATCCGGGGGGCTCGAGACAAACCACAAGGTTCTCCTCCTAGCCTACTTGCGCTTTTTGCCTTAAACCTGGACACTTGATGCCCCACTGTTATGCTCTGGGAAAGGAAAATCAGGAGCGGAGTTCGACTAGTACAACTCCTAATGCAATGGCAAATGTGAGAAATCGTCCTCAAAAGGGTTACCAACCATTTATTTCAGAGGGGTTTGTGTCCTTGGATGGAGAGTCGACTAACCAGAAATACCTGTTAGGGTCTTGAGGGACACAGGAGCACATCAGTCTTTGATGCTTGAAGGCATTTTGCCATTGTCAGAGGAGACGGCAACTGGTGATAGTGTTCGTTTACAGGGGATTGGTGGCTGTGTTAAAGCTCCACTGCATGTCATCCATTTGGAGTCTGATTTGGTGTCAGGACCGGTCACCAGAGGTTTACAAGCCACTCTTCCTGTAGAGGGAGTATCTTTTGTTATCGGGAATGATTTGGCCGGTGGTCAAGTTTCTGGTGACCCGATGTTTGTTGAAAAGCCTAGGAGGAAGTACCCTGAAACTAAGTGTCAGCACACGCAAGTCAGGGATGGAGGCAATATTGGCAAGCTTTTTGTATGGGAACAACTTCAAAACCAAGGAAGATGTTCTGGAGTCTGCCTTCAGCAAATATGGACCGCTTTTGGAAGTGCTGCTGATAAAAGACAGGGAGACAAAAGTCAAGAGGGTTTGGCTTTGTCACGTTTGAAAACTCAAAGGACGCCAGAGATGCAGAAAAGGATCTGAATAGCAAGGAGTTGGAGGGTCGGACCATAACAGTAGGGAAGGCATTTCATCGGTGTCGTGGGGGCCACAGAAGAGGACAACGGAGTAGTAGTTTTGGTGGTGTCCGCAATCGATATTATTATGGAGGCTCCCAGAGTTACGGCAGCTCCCGAAGGAAAGGATTGGTGTGGTTTCACGATTGATTTCTAACATAGAGAATAACATATTTTTCTGCCGGGGCTCCTCTCGGGGTTCGGAGGTTTACCGAGACCAGGGGATCGGTGAGGAACCCGTAACAAATGTCTGCCTGTGAACAAAATATCTCAAAACGTTGTGGACGGATTCGGACGAAATTTGGCAGAGAGGTAGTGTATGTGTCAAGGACGAAATTATTAGATTTTGGTGAAGATCTGAATATGGATTCGGATACGATAATTATTATTTTTTTTTTTTTTCAAGTGATTCTTCACCATTGGGAGAGGGGGTAAAACCGATGTATATAATGATATCTCAAGAAGTTGTGAACCGATTTGGATGAAACTTGGTGGTGAGGTTGGGTGTGTGACAAGGAAGAATTAGTTCAATTTCGGTTAATATCCAGATCTGGATCCAGCTAGTATATATTTTTTAAGTGATTCTTCACCATAGAGTGATAGGGCTAAAACAGATACACGCACGATATCTCAAACGGTTATGGACGAAACTTGGTGGAGAGGTTGGGTATCTGACAAAAACGAATATATTTGATTTTGGTGAAGATCTGAATATGGATTCGGATACGAGGATTATTAAGTTTTTAAGTGATTCTTCACCATTGAGAAATTGGGCGAAAGCGATATACAACATGATATTTAAAAAGTTATGGACGAGTTATGACCTAAACTTGGTGGACCAGTTGGATAGGTGACAACAACAAGCCGATTCGATATTGGTTCAGGTCCGAATCCAGATCCAGCCTGTCATTGGATACAAAACAAACTGTTCAGCCTGGTGGAGGTGTGCGCTCTACCGAGCTCCGTTCTAGTTTGAGAGGATGTATCAATATCGATATATAGCATGAGAGCTTGTATTGATATCGATATATAGCATAAGAGCATGTATCGTTGTAGATATATAGCATGAGAGCTTGTATTGATATCGATATATAGCATGAGAGCATGTATCAATATATAGCATGAGAGCTTGTATTGACATCGATATATAGCACGAGAGCTTGTATTGATAGATATATAGCATGAGAGCATGTATCGTTGTAGATATATACCATGAGAGCATTATCGTTGTAGATATATAGCATGAGAGCATGTATCGTTGTAGATATATAGCATGAGAGCTTGTATTGATATCGATATATAGCATGTGAGCATGTATCAATATCAATATATAGCATGAGAGCTTGTATTGATATCGATATATATAGCATGAGAGCATGTATCGTTGTAGATATATAGCATGAGAGCTTGTATCGATATCGATATATAGCATGAGAGCATGTATCGTTGTAGATATATAGCATGAGAGCATGTATCAATATCGATATATAGCATGAGAGCTTGTATTGATATCGATATATAGCATGAGAGCATGTATCGTTGTAGATATATAGCATGAGAGCATGTATCGTTGTAGATATATCGCACGAGAGCTTGTATTGCTATCGATATATAGCATGAGAGCATGTATCGTTGTAGATATATAGCATGAGAGTATGTATTGATATCGATATATAGCATGAGAGCTTGTATTGATATCGATATATAGCATGAGAGCTTGTATCGTTTTAGATATATAGCATGAGAGCATGTATTGATATCGATATATAGCATGAGAGTATGTATTGATATCGATATATAGCATGAGAGCATGTATTGATATCGATATATAGCATGAGAGCATGTATCGATATCGATATATAGCATGAGAGCATATATTGATATCGATATATAGCATGAGAGCATGTATCGTTGTAGATATATAGCATAAGAGCATGTATTATCGATATCGATATATAGCATGAGAGTATGTATTGATATCGATATATAGCATGAGAGCATGTATTGATATCGATTTATAGAATGAGCATAATGTACGATGCTGATTGACACTGCATTCTATGGTGATCAATAAAGCCTCCATCTCTTCAACTGCGACTCAACCTCATCTTATTACAGTGTTTAGAGTGGTGTATAAGGGTGGTGTATAAGGGTGGTGTATAAGGGTGGTGTACAAGGGCGGTTTACAAGGGCCAAGGGGGGTTTATAAGGGGGGTTTATAAGGGGGGTTTATAAGGGGGGTTTATAAGGGGGGTGTATAAGGGGGGTGTATAAGGGGGGTGTATAAGGGGGGTGTATAAGGGGGGTGTATAAGGGGGTGTGTATAAGGGGTGTGTATAGGGGGGGGTGTATAAGGGGGGTGTATAAGGGGGGGGTGTATAAGGGGGGGTGTATAAGGGGGGGTGTATAAGGGGGGTGTATAAGGGGGGTGTATAAGGGGGGTGTATAAGGGGGGTGTATAAGGGGGGTGTATAAGGGGGGGTGTATGAGGGGGGGTGTATGAGGGAGGGGTGTATAAGGGGGGGGTGTATAAGGGGGGTGTATAAGGGGGGTGTATAAGGGGGGTGTATAAGGGGGGGTGTATAAGGGGGGGTTTATAAGGGTGGTGTATAAGGGTGGTGTATGTGGTAAGCCGAAGAGTGAATGGAATAGGCTTGATTCGTTAGGTCACACAACGTAGGCTTTATTCAGCGAGAACAGTACAGCCTGTAACAACACAGAAACATAGCTAAGTCTGTCGCTTAATACAACAAGCATAATAATACTAATAATAATACTACATACATAAGCATAACAATCCTACATTTATATAATTAACCAAGAACATAACGATTATTAGTCCTACCGTAATTATCATCCATCCACACGGGCCCACGCAGCATCCATCTTGAATATCGCAATTCACTCCGGGTAATCACAAGACCCGGATATATATAACCTATGACGCTGATGTTGTTGTTGTTGTTGTTTAAGTATGGGGGAGGGGAAAAGATCCAGGCTCTCGGGCTAACAGTATGGAGGAGGATTTGGAATGACAATCTATAATATTCTCCCCCTCTCAAAATAATAAGCGAGTAAACCCCTACAGATTCAGGCAAACAGGTGGTTTTCTGTCTCGCCCTGATCTGCGCAGTGGAGGAGCATTAGGAACCTCCTTCGGAGAGCTTCCAACATCGAAGAAGCTGGTCGTATCTTCATTACCACTCATGAGCTGATCGTGTGTCAGATCCCCCGGGGTTGCGTCTATGTCCCGTCCAGGTGGTTTTTGGACAGGAGGATCTAAGCCACCAGAGTTTTGGACCTCACCACATGGTGCCAGGTCATGCAGAGCCACGGTTGTCTCTTTACCACCAGGGTAGCACACGTGGGCATACCGAGGGTTAGCCTCAAGCAGTTCCACCTCCTCAATGGCAGGGTCATACTTCGATTGCCTCATGTGACGTTTCAAGAGAACAGGTCCAGGTGACGATAGCCATGTCGGAATTGAGCAGCCACTTATAGACCGTCGTTGGTAATTGAAAAAACGCTCGTGTGGAGTAGCATTTGTCGCAGTCGAGAGCAGAGAACGTAAAGAATGCAAGGCATCTGCCAGAACGTTCTCCCATTGAGGAGTTGGTAGGCCTAGTGATTTGAGAGCCAGAGTAATATTCTTCCAAATCACACCATTGTAACGTTCACACTGGCCGTTCCCTCTAGGATTATATGGGGTAGTGCGACTGGTCGAGACGCCGCAGTTGTATAGGAAGTGCTTCAATTCTGATGACATAAAGGAACTCCCACTGTCAGAATGTACATAATAATAATAATAATAATAATGCATTTATTTTATATAGCGCTTTTCAGGAAGCCCAAAGACGCTTTGACAGAGTGCAAAACATAATGCATAGCAAAACATAAAAACAATTGCAAAAAAAGAAGAATCAATAGGGAAATATTCAAAGCACAAAGGAGGGAGAAGGAGAGGAGATAGTCAGGGGTTAGATGCTGTGGGTTAAATGTTGAATGCAGTGTTGAACAGGTGGGTCTTGAGTGATGTTTTGAATGTGGTGAGTGAGGAGTCTCTGATGGTGTGAGGTAGCGAGTTCCAGAGGGTGGGAGCAGTGATGGAGAAGGCCCTGTCCCCCAAGGATCTAAATTTGGTCCGGATGGGGGGGGGGGGGTCAGGAGGTTGGTACCAACAGAGCGGAGGTTGCGGGTGGGAGTGTGTCTGGAGAGGAGGTCAGCCAGGTAGGATGGGGCCAGGTTATGGAGGGCTTTGTAGGTCAAGAGGAGGATTTTGTACTGGATTCTCTGGGAGATGGGGAGCCAGTGAAGCTTGTAAAGGACGGGGGTGATGTGGTCACGGGTCCGGGAATGGGTGAGTAGACGGGCAGCGGAGTTCTGAATGTATTGGAGTTTATTGGTGATTGTTGAGGGTGAACCATAAAGGAGGCTATTGCAGTAGTCCAGACGGGAAGTGATGAAGGCGTGGATGAGGGTTTCTGCAGCCACGGAGGAGAGGGATGGACGGAGACAGGCGATGTTTTTCAGGTGAAAGAAGGCTGTCTTTGTGATCTGTTTAGTGTATTTGTCGAAGGAGAGGGTTTGGTCAAAGATGATGCCAAGATTCCGGATGTGAGGGGAGGTGGATACTGGGAAACCGTCGATGTTGAGGGCAAAGTTATGGGTGGACTTGGTGAGCGTTTTTGGGCCAATGATGATTATTTCAGATTGATCACAGTTAAGTTTGAGGAAGTTGATTTGAAGCCAGGATTTTATTTCAGTGATGCAGTTTGTCAGGATAGAGTGGGTGGTGGTGGAGATGGACTTGGTGGAGATGAAAAGCTGGATGTCATCGGCGAAGCAGTGGAATTGGAGACCATGACGGCGGATTAAGTGACCGAGGGGGGACAGGTAAAGGATGAAGAGGAGGGGGCCAAGAACTGAACCTTGGGGGACACCTTGGGGGAGGGGAGCAGTGGGGGATTTGCAGTTATTGATGGAGATGAACTGACGTCTGTCAAAGAGGTATGATTTAATCCAAGAGAGGGCAGTGCCGGTAATGTTAAAGGTGGTTTCAAGTCGGGTGAGGAGGATGGTGTGATCGATGGTGTCAAAGGCGGCGCTGAGGTCGAGGAGGATGAGAATGTTGAGGTTGCCAGCGTCAGAGGAGAGGAGAAGGTCGTTGGTGATTTTGAGGAGAGCAGTTTCAGTACTGTGGTTGGAGCGGAATCCGGATTGGAATGTTTCATACAGGTTATTGGCAGAGAGGTGATGTTTGAGTTGAGTGGCTACAGCGCGTTGCAAAACCTTTGACAGAAAGGGTAGGTTGGAGATGGGTCTGAAGTTATTTAGGGTGTCAGGGTTTAGTCCAGGTTTTTTCAGAATGGGGGTAACAGCAGCAATTTTGAGGGATGGTGGGACGATGCCTGTAGACAGGGAGGAGTTTATTGTTGCAATGATAAGTGGAGAGAGAGCAGGAAGGGAGGCCTTGACAAAGCTGGAGTGGATGGGGTCAAGAGTGCAGGTGGCAGTTTTCATTCCGATGAGGAGTTCAGAGAGGTCAGTAGAACTGCTCCACTGAACACATAAGCAGGCATACCAAATATAGCAAAGAGTTGACTAAGACATTTAATCACGGTGCAAGTTGTCATGTCGGGACAAGGAAAAGCAAATGGGAAGCGAGAGAACTCATCTATCACAGTAAGCAAGTAGCAGTTAGCGGGAGATGATGGTAAGGGCCCCTTGAAATCCTTACTGAGCCTTTCAAAGGGTTGTGTAGCTTTAATCAAATGTGACTGTTGCAGATGGTAGAATCTTGGTTTGCACTCGGCACAGACTGGACAGGAGGCCGTTATCTTCTTCACTTCCTCGACAGAGAAAGGAAGATTCCGAGTTCTTACGAAATGTACCATCCTTGTAGTGCCGGGGTGGCAGAGAGAATTGTGCAGTTCGATTAAGGTATCTGTACTGATTGCCGAGCAGTATGCTCTGGATAAAGTGTCTGCCACTATGTTCTCGCTCCCAGGTCGGAACTGCATATCAAAGTTGTAGCAGGAAAGTTCAATCCTCCATCTTTGTATTTTATCATTCTTGATCTTTCCTGATTGCTTTGAGTCAAACATGAAGGCTACAGACTTCTGATCAGTGATCAGGGTGAAATGGCGTCCAGTCAGATAGTGTCGCCACTTACGACATGATTCAACAATGGCATATGCCTCTTTCTCCACTGAAGAATGTTTGCGTTCACTCGCATTCAGTGTCCCAGAAAAAAATGCCATGGGTCTCCTGACTTGGTTAAGTGTAGCAGCTATCGCAATGTCAGAAGCATATGTCTAAACAACAAACGGAACGGACTCGTGTTACGGATTCAGCACTTCCGTGGTTGTTTTCATCCACTTGAGACATTTCTGGTTCTAGGTATTATGGTTATTGTTGTTTAAGGGAAATGGTTAGTGTGGTTAAAAGGTTAAAAGCGCTCATGGTAAAAAAGAGACAGGAAGCCGGATCGAGAACCGGAAGACGACGATAGAGAGGAGGAGGAAGAAGGCGTGAGGAGAAATTCGGAGAAGACACATGTCTTGAAGCTCCGTAGTGAGCGTGGTCGAGCAAACATCACGAGTGAACTTTGAGTCCTTGAAAGGAATTTCCTGCGATCGGTGTTATCGCTGTAGGATTGAGAAACCTGCGTAGTCAGGTATAGGCGTTGAGGTTTCGAAGAATCCCCCGCCAGGTCGCTTCGACTCGTGTAATAGCCGTCGGCCATTTTGAACCTCGCGCGTCGTTCACTGAAAAGGTTTTGCCGCTTCAGCTTGTCTCACCCTCCGGTCGTTTGCCGGGGATGTGTGTGTGCAAAAGCGGCGTTTGAAGATTACGTTGCGGTTCGCCGATTGAACTGTGAACGTGCACGTCTGGATCGCGCCTTTGGGGATTTCCTTTTTCGCCGCCAGTTTGCTGTGGGTTTGGACTATGGGACGGTTCACGCTTTGCCTACACCCCATTACTCGCCTCATCGCCTCTTCGCCGGGATCACCTTTGAGTTATAGAGACATTGAGGAGCGTTCTTTTTCATGCACTGGGAGCGCAGTGAGTTATATTACCTTAGCGGATGGTACCATCTTAAGATGTGTTGATTGTATGGTTGATTGCTACCATTGTTGTATCGTTATTCCTGTGTGATTTTTTAATACATTATTTGTTTGTTGATAACCATTGGTGTGGTTTCAATATTGATTTTGACATGGAATAACATATTTTTCTGCCGTGGCTCCTCTCGGGGTTCGGAGGTATACCGAGACCAGGACGTCGGGGAGGAACACGCAACAGAAATTGGGGGCTCGTCCATTTGACGCGTGGGCTCGAAATTGGGTCTTCGTCCAGGATTTAATTCGCTAAAAACATCCATTTGGGATTGACCCAGATTGAAATTGGGGGTTTGTACTGTGGAAAAATTGGGGACTTGGCTTTGCTGATTAAATTCCCTAAGTCTCGGATGGTGGATCAAATTCCTTAAATTTCATCCGGGAAAGAATTCCCTAGCATTCCCAAATTTTCCAATTTTGGAATATTTTCCAACATTCCCAAATTTTTCAAAAAACAAAAATATATATATTTAAATTTCTTGTGTGAAGGTTAACAGGTGCTAACGGATAGTCACCATGGAGTTTGACGCAGAGAAGTTTGCAGCGACCCCGAGTGGGCCACAGTTCCAAGCGTTACTAAAATCGGAACTCTTGGTATTGGCCAGACATTTTAGCTTGGAGGTCCGAGCGAATATGTGGAAAGCAGAGATGCAGAGATTGGTGATAGAATCTCTGGTAGGATGAGGAACATGGGAAGAGGGAGCCTTGGATTGGTTACCCGAGGAACAAGAAAATGTGGAGCTCCGGAAACTGGTGATGCAATTGCAGAGCCAGGAAAGGTTAGAAGAGAAAAAAAAACAGAGGAAAGGAGAGTTGAAAGAGAACTCGAGGAAAGAAGAGCCGTACAGGAAAGAGAACCAGAGGAAAGAAGAGCAGCACGGGAAAGAGAACTCGAAGAAAGAAGAGAAAAGGAACAAGCAGAGGAAAGGAGAGTTGAAAGGGAACTCTAAGAAGGAAGAGAAGAGAAAAAAGCAGAGGAAAGGAGAGCTGCAAGGGAACTCGAAGCAGAGGAGAGAAAAGCCGAAAGGGAGTTAAAGGAACGTGAAATGGCGCTTCAGCAGGAAATTAAACTCAAGGAGCTGGATTTAATGAAAGAACGGGGAGAGGTACCACCCATGCCGACTGGTTCGACACCTAGTCAGAACACCTGGGATGTTGGCAGACATGTGAGACTGGTTCCACCCTTCAATGAAAAGGAGGTAGCCAATTTTTTTTTCACACTTTGAGAAAGTGGCTCAACTGCTAAAATGGCCTGAGGAGTCCTGGACCATGTTAGTGCAAAGTGTTCTGGTGGGTAAAGCTCAAGATATTTATTCGGCTTTACCGATTGACCAATGTGCAGATTATGAGATAGTGAAGAAAACCATTCTCAAAGCCTATGAATTGGTCCCTGAAGCTTACCGGTAAAAATGCCGGAATGCCAGGAAGAGGGAGAGTGGGACCCATGTGGAGTTTGCCAGAATGAAAGAAACCATGTTTGATAGGTGGTGTGATTCAAAAGGGGTTGGGAAAGACTTCAAACTATTGCGACAATTGATCCTGGTGGAGGAATTCCAGCAGTGTGTCCACGAAGACATCAAAGTACATCTGGAGGAAAGGAAAGTACCAACGTTGTATGAGGCAGCAACCATGGCAGATGACTATGCCTTAACACACAGGATGGGGTTCCACAAACCTAACTTCTCGCCTTGAATTAAACAGGGGAGCTATGGTACATCCGGCGCGGAGAACGAAAATTCATGGGGGCGGCCTCGAGATGACTATGAGGACCACTCTGATACTACGCCTTCTAGAAATCAGAAGACAACAGTTCCAAGGCAGACTTATCCTCCGGGGGGCTCGAGACAAACCACCAGTTTCTCCTCCGGGCCTACTTGTGCTTTTTGCAATAAACCTGGACACTTGATGTCCCAATGTTTTGCTATGGAAAGGCAAAATCAGGAGCGGAGTCAGACTAGTATAACTCCGAATGCAATGGCAAATGTGAGAAATCGCCCTCAAAAGGGTTACCAACCATTTATTTCAGATGGGTTTGTGACATTGGATGGAGACTCGACTAACCAGAAACCGGTTAGGGTATTGAGGGACACAGGAGCACATCAATCTTTGATGCTTGAAGGCATTTTGCCATTGTCAGAGAAGACGGCAACTGGTGTTAGTGTTCGTTTACAGGGGGTTGGTGGCTGTGTTAAAGCTCCACTTCATGTCATCCATTTAGAGTCTGATTTGGCATCAGGACCGGTCACCATAGGTTTACAAGCCACTCTTCCTGTAGAGGGAGTATCTTTTGTTATCGGGAATGATTTGGCCGGTGGTCAAGTTTCTGGTAACCCGATGTTTGTTGAAAAGCCCAGTATGAAGCGCCCGGAAGAGAAGCGGAGGTACCCTGAAACTAAGTGTCAGCCCACGCAATTCAGGGATGGAGGCAATATTGGCAAGCTCTTTGTAGGTGGACTGAACTTCAAAACAAAGGAAGATGTGCTGGAGTCTGCCTTCAGCAAATATGGACCGCTTTTGGAAGTGCTGCTGATAAAAGACAGGGAGACACAAACGTCAAGAGGGTTTGGCTTTGTCACGTTTGAAAACTCAAAGGACGCCAGAGATGCAGAAAAGGATCTGAATAGCAAGGAGTTGGAGGGTCGGACCATAACTGTAGGGAAGGCATTTCATAGGTGTCGAGGGGGCTACAGAGGACAACGGAGTGGTAGTTTTGGTGGTGGCCGCAATCGATATTATGATGGAGGCTCCCAGAGTTACGGCCGCTCCCGAAGAAAGGATTATCAGAGTAGTGGCCAAGAAGGAGACCGCTAGTCATGTGACTACAGTGACAAGTGGTACCACCATTACTATTACTAGGGCATGCCCGTACTATATATATATCTAAAAGTATATCCCCCCCCCCCTCTATTTACATGCAATGGTTTGGTCCAAAGCTAACGGCTTGCGAGTACGGTGACAATCCCCCCCCTCTATTTACATGAAATGGTTTGGTCCAAAGCTAACGGTTAGCGGAGTTTGGTAAAGAAATCGCCATAGCGTGCACAAATGCGCAGGAAAGCGAAAGAATCGCAAATTAGTTTTAATTAGTTGTAAAACAGAGTTTAACGCCAACATAGCGGCAACATAGTTTGCCAACGTGAAATAAATGAATACGCTCTCAAATGTGCCAAAAAAAAAAAAAAACGCTACCCGTACGCTCTACCCCGCCCGTACGCCCGTAAACAAAAAAAACAACGCTCTTCGCTTCCGCCCTTCGCTCTGACTGAAATGGGAGAAATAATGCGCATAAGAAATCGAGAAATTATTATTTTCTCCGGAAGAAATCGAATTACGTACCGTAATGGCGCACGCGCTGGGCTCAGCATCAGCTCGCTCTCACATCGGCCACGCCTACGCAATAACGCGTTCTGTGATTGGATGCCGGAAGTGCAGTCCTCACTGTCCGGAAGGTCGTATATCGCAGTTACGATGAATCGCAAATTAGTTTTTATTAGTTTTAAAACATAGTTTAACGGCAACATAGTTTGCAAACGTGAAATAAATGAATACGCTCTCAAATGTGCCATCCGAGGCAGAGTGTGTCCGCCACGTTCGGCACACGCGATAGCTCGCTGCTCTCTGATTGGTTGAATCGTTTTTTGGACATAGCTCGGTAAGTAATTGTCCGATTAATATGAAACCTTGAAAAGGCACATCCTCGGGTCCCCAGCAATATACCTGGCAAGTTTCAAGTATATCGGACCGGTAGTTGTCGAGAAACAGCGGTCACAGACATACAAACAAACAAACAAACGTACAAACAAACATACACACAGAGATTACTGGAATTATAGATAGATGAAAGTTCGGAAGAGTTTAAGCACCGAATGCTGCGGAGCAGCCGAGCCAAGATTCCTACACGGATTAACCGTGAACGCCACATTCCTAAAGGCGTCCATGTAGTGAACCTTTCTACACGGATTAACCGTGAACTCCATGTTCCTAAAGGCGTCCATGTAGTGAACTTTCCTACACGGATTAACAGTGAACTCCACGTTCCTAAAGGCGTCCATGTAGTAAATACTTCCAGGCCTCACCACCCAACCACCATGGAACCTGGCTCTCAGCTCGGCCTCACGGAAAAAGTGCTATAGATTTGCTGGCCTTTGGGTTTTGATCACAACCCCTTAACCTTCATTCAAAAAAAAAATCAAAAAAATCAGAGGTTGATGGGATGGAATTTGGCTTTGCAGAAGTTCAACTTGGAAATTGAACAGGTAAAGGGCAGGGACAATGTCGTTGCTGATGCTTTGTCCAGAGTGAAGTAACTTTGGAAAAAATCTGTGGGTTGTGTGAATGTTTGTTGCTTTATTTTTGGGGAAATATTGATGGTTGTGTTCACGGGAATTGATGATTTGGGTTGTGAGTTTACTTTGTTTGTTTACAGAGTTTGCCTGCAAAGAAAGTTTTCGCGGTGTTCAAACTTTCTTTCTTGAGGGGGGGAAGTGTTACGGATTCGGCACTTCCGTGGTTGTGGTTTTCATCCACTTGAGACATTTCTGGTTCTAGGTATTATGGTTATTGTTGTTTAAGGGAAATGGTTATTGTGGTTAAAAGGTTAAAAGCGCTCATGGTAAAAAAGAGACAGGAAGCCGGATCGAGAACTGGAAGACGACGATAGAGAGGAGGAGGAAGAAGGCGTGAGGAGAAAGTCGGAGAAGACGCGTGTCTTGAAGCTCCATAGCGAGCGTGGTCAAGCAAACGTCGCGAGTGAACTTTGAGTCCTTGCGATCGAGGAATTTCCTGCGATCGGTGTTATCGCTGTAGGATTGAGAAACCTGCGTAGTCAGGTATAGGCGTTGAGGTTTCGAAGAATCCCCCGCCAGGTCGTTTTGACTCACGTAAGAGCCGTCGGCCATTTTGAACCTCGCGCGTCGTTCACTGAAAAGGTTTTGCCGCTTCAGCTTGTCTCACCCTCCGGTCGTTTACCGGGGATGTGTGTGTGCAAAAGTGGCGTTTGAAGATTACGTTGCGGTTTGCCGATTCGCAACTGTGAACGTGCACGCCTGGATCGTGCCTTTGGGGATTTCCTTTTTCACCGCCAGTTTGCTGTGGGTTTGGACTAAGGGACGGTCCACGCTTTGCCTACACCCCATTACTCGCCTCATCACCTCTTCGCCGGGATCACGTTTGAGTTATAGCGACATTGAGGAGTGTTCTTTTTCATGCACTGGGAGCACAGCGAGTTATATTACTTTAGCGGATGGTACCATCTTAAGATGTGTTGATTGTATGGTTGATTGCTACCATTGTTGTGTCGTTATTCCTGTGTGATTTTTAATACATTATTTGTTTGTTGATAACCATTGGTGTGGTTTCAATATTGATTTTGACATGGAATAACATATTTTTCTGCCGTGGCTCCTCTCGGGGTTCGGAGGTATACCGAGACCAGGAGGTCGGGGAGGAACACGTAACACTAAACAACAAACGGAACGGACTCGTCAATAGAATTAACCACCGATTTCTCCACCTCTGCTTTCAGATCATTGAAAGCTTGTTGGGCTGCATTAGACATAGGAAAAGAACCGACCTGAACAAGGGGGCCAACCTTCTTCGAATAGTTAACAATCCACTGTGAGTAGT
The DNA here is from genome assembly GCF_964187855.1 of Myxine glutinosa. Lineage (NCBI taxonomy): Eukaryota > Metazoa > Chordata > Myxini > Myxiniformes > Myxinidae > Myxine > Myxine glutinosa. The sequence continues at coordinate 65,588,980 of NC_136262.1, forward strand.
ACGAAAACATACCCAGTGCACGACGCAGAGACCCATTATCCACTGGAAGGGGAAGATCACGGAGTGGCCAAAGTCTTTCTGGGTCAGGCCTAATTAACCCATTCGAGAGTATATATCCCAGGAGACCAACTGAGGCTACAGAGAACGAGCATTTATCAAGGTTGAAGGTTATGTTGAACTTCTTGGCAGCCTAGAGAAATTTGTGAATATTATTGTCATGCTGTTCCTTACTTTTGCCACAGACAGTGATGTTATCCAGGCAAGCATCCGATTTGTATCATCATCAGACAGTCCGTTATCTGAAATAAACTGATCTAGCACCCGTTGGAAATAGGGGACTCCATTTGTCACCCCGAATGGAATCATGCGAAATTGATACAACTGCCCACACGCCTCAAAGGCAGTATACGGTTTGTCTCCATCTTTGATAGGGACCTGGTGATAAGCAGACTTCAGGTCGATAGTACTGTATAGTTGATACTGCGCTACCTTGTTGACCAAATTGTCTATCTTTGGTAGTGGGTCGGCATCTAGTTGCGTGAAGCGGTTGACTGTCTGCGAATAATCAATCACCATCCGCCTTTTGTGTTGCTCATTCGTTGTAACTACAACTTGAGCTCGCCAGGGCGAGGTGCTGGGCTCAATAATGCCCTCTTCGAGCAACCTCCTCGTTTCTGACTCAATGAAACAGCTGTCTGGTGCACTGTACTTTCTTGATCTAACAGCAATGGGCTTACAGTTGGGAGTGAGATTGGCGAAAAGTGGTGGAGGTGGTATGGAGAGGGTAGCTGGCGCACAGACAGAGTGACGGTTTATCTCCCCCAAACTGCACAGTAACACTCTCATGATGTTTCATGAAATCCTGGCCTAAAATTACATCACTACATAGGTCAGGTAGGTGGAGAGTCGAACATCACGGTATGTACAGCCCTTCACCTCGAGGTTCAATAAACAATGTCCAGCTATTCGTGTCGACAATGAGGTAGATGCCATTGATACTCGACCTGTCCCTGTGTGTACACATAGTTTGTATGCCTTAACCAGCCTCTGGCACACAAAACTTTCTGAGCTCCCAGTATCCAAAAGTGCTCTACACTTGTTACCATTCACAAGCACATTAACTGTTGCCTTACAAAGGTTTCCCAGAAATGCAGTGTATATCATAGCTAAGGTTGGGGTGTGGAGCATAGCTGCAGCCCTCAGCCCAGACGATCTACATACTTTAGCAAAATGCCCCATTTTCCCGCACTTATTACACACAGAATCACGAGCCGGACAAACTTGTCGAGTATGTCGAGAGTTCCCACAGAAAAAACACTTCGGTTGCTTCCCAGAGGCGGCGACTACTTGAGACATCTGGAGAAGTAGGTCGGTAAGTCCTTGTTTCGGCTTCCGCAAGAGGTTTGTCTACCGAAGAGGTTATGACTGCGTTCAGGGGTGTTACAGGTGCCGTATATGCCTCAGAACACCCCTGCGCTTGATCAAGGGCCCTAGCCTGGTCAAAAGCTGTCGTGAGATCCAACGTTTTATTCTCGAGGAGCCGTTGGCGGATGACATGAGACTGCAATCCACTTATGAAAGCATCCCGGATGGACTCCTCTTTGTATTTCTCAGGAGTCACAGCCTTGTAATTGCAGTCTCCACTCGAACACTTCAATGCCTGCAGGAATTAATCAAGGGTTTCACCCGGTTGTTGTCGATGACTCGCCAATAGGTGCCGTGCATATACTTCATTCTTTGGTCTAACATACATGTTTCGTAAGGTCTCTATGGCAGTGTCGTAGTCTTCACAAACAGTGATGTACTCGTACACACTTGGAGCTCCATAGTTTACGAGCATATTTAGCTTCTCCGGTTCGTGATGCTCAGTTGCTCTCAATAAGTTGTCAAACGTCTTGTACCAATGGTTCCATTCCTTCGCAGCATTGCTGGAGTATGGATTTGCTTCAAACCGCTCAGGATGTAAGAACTTCTCCATTATGAAAAGTCTTGCTGAATACATTGTGGTAAGCGGAAGAGTGAATGGAATAGGCTTGATTCATTAGGTCACACAACGTAGGCTTTATTCAGCGAAAACAGTACAGCCTGTAACAACACAGAAGCTTAGCTAAGTCTGTCGCTTAATATAACAAGCATTCTGAGTATTGCCCTGCAATACATGTCTCCTACCGGCATTGGGTAGCACCGTCATAGAAGACAGTATTATGCCTTACCGCACTCCAAATTATAGTCCGGAAAACTGATGGGGAAATTCCCAAAGTTCAAAGTGCCATAACTTTGTCAAAAATGATCGAAACGCCGTGATGTTCGAACTTGATCTGTGACTTATCATGACGAAACCATGTACCAAGTTTGAAATCATTAGCATTAATAGTTTAGGAAAAAAAGTCCGGAAAGCTGTTCTTTGTGTGACGGACTGACGGACCGACAGACTGACAGACGGAGGGATGGAGTGCAAACCTATAGTCCCCTACGGTGTACACCGTTAGGGGACTAATAATACTAATAACAAGCATTCTGAGTATTGCGCTGCAATACATGTCCCCTACCGGCAGTCTGTCATCCGGAAAACTGTTGTGGGAATTACCAAAGTTCAAAGTGCCATAACTTTGTCAAAAATGATTGAAACGTCGTGAAGTTCGAACTTGATCTGTAGCTTGTCATGAGGAAACCATGTACCAAGTTTGAAATCATTAGCATTAAGAGTTTAGAAAAAAAGTCCGGAAACTGTTCTTTGCATGACGGACTGACAGACTGACAGACGGACAGATGGACAGACTGACAGACGGAGGGATGGAGTGCAAACCTATAGTCCCCTCCGGTGTACACCGGTAGGGGACTAATAGCCGGCGAAGCCGGTGTTGTGAATGAACGCGTACGTATTATGTTGAAAAGCCAGATTTTGCTGAATCCTTTGAGAATTTCGAAGCTTTGACGCACCAAATCGCTCCATGGAGGCCGCCAACTTGCGAATGCGGAAGTATGCATAAAAAATTGCGAAAAAGTTCAATAGGAGTTTGTTTCACCCGTCTTTTTTGATTCACAATCTTATGCACCTCTAATTTGTAATTAAAATACTTTAAGACCAACCTCGTTCCCCGGGCCTGCACGGGCCCTGGTTATCTTCAACGAAAATCGTCACCAAACACCGGAACCAATGAGATTCGAGCATTTGAAAAAGTATTTCAAAAAAGCTTATTACGCGTTTCGGAGGCTGAAAACGGCGTCAAGTATTCTAAAATTGACGAATAATTCTTTTTTTAGAAATCTCGCTGCCATAAAGACCCGGATATATATATATAACCTATGACGCTGATGTTGTTGTTGTTGTTGTTTACCTGTGGGGGAGGGGAAAAGATCCGGGCTCTCGGGCTTACAGTATAGAGGAGGATTTGGAATGTAAATCTATAACAGTGTATAAGGGTGAAGGGTGGTGTATAAGGGTGGTGTATAAGGGTGGTGTATAAGGGTGGGGTATAAGGGTGGTGTATAAGGGTGGTGTATAAGGGTGGGGTATAAGGGTGGTGTATAAGGGTGGTGGATAAGAGTGGTGTATAAGGATGGTGTATAAGGGTGGTGTATAAGTGTGGTGCACAAGTGTGGTGCACAAGTGTGGTGCACAAGTGTGGTGCACAAGTGTGGTGCACAAGTGTGGTGCACAAGTGTGGTGCACAAGTGTGGTGCACAAGTGTGGTGCACAAGTGTGGTGCACAAGTGTGGTGCACAAGGGCGGTGCACAAGTGCGGTGCACAAGGGCGGTGCACAAGTGCGGTGCACAAGGGTGGTGCACAAGGGCGGTGCACAAGTGCGGTGCACAAGGGTGGTGCACAAGTGTGGTGCACAAGTGTGGTGCACAAGTGTGGTGCACAAGTGTGGTGCACAAGTGTGGTGCACAAGTGTGGTGCACAAGTGTGGTGCACAAGTGTGGTGCACAAGTGTGGTGCACAAGTGTGGTGCACAAGTGTGGTGCACAAGTGTGGTGCACAAGTGTGGTGCACAAGGGCGGTGCACAAGTGCGGTGCACAAGGGTGGTGCACAAGTGTGGTGCACAAGTGTGGTGCACAAGGGTGGTGCACAAGTGTGGTGCACAAGTGTGGTGCACAAGTGTGGTGCACAAGTGTGGTGCACAAGGGCGGTGCACAAGGGCGGTGCACAAGTGCGGTGCACAAGGGTGGTGCACAAGTGTGGTGCACAAGGGTGGTGCACAAGTGTGGTGCACAAGGGTGGTGCACAAGTGTGGTGCACAAGGGTGGTGCACAAGTGTGGTGCACAAGTGTGGTGCACAAGGGTGGTGCACAAGGGCGGTGCACAAGTGTGGTGCACAAGTGTGGTGCACAAGTGTGGTGCACAAGGGTGGTGCACAAGGGCGGTGCACAAGTGTGGTGCACAAGGGTGGTGCACAAGTGTGGTGCACAAGTGTGGTGCACAAGTGTGGTGCACAAGTGTGGTGCACAAGTGCGGTGCACAAGGGCGGTGCACAAGGGCGGTGCACAAGTGTGGTGCACAAGGGTGGTGCACAAGTGTGGTGCACAAGGGTGGTGCACAAGTGTGGTGCACAAGGGTGGTGCACAAGTGTGGTGCACAAGTGTGGTGCACAAGGGTGGTGCACAAGGGCGGTGCACAAGTGTGGTGCACAAGTGTGGTGCACAAGTGTGGTGCACAAGGGTGGTGCACAAGGGTGGTGCACAAGTGTGGTGCACAAGGGTGGTGCACAAGTGTGGTGCACAAGTGTGGTGCACAAGTGTGGTGCACAAGTGTGGTGCACAAGGGCGGTGCACAAGGGCGGTGCACAAGTGTGGTGCACAAGGGTGGTGCACAAGTGTGGTGCACAAGGGTGGTGCACAAGTGTGGTGCACAAGGGTGGTGCACAAGTGTGGTGCACAAGTGTGGTGCACAAGGGTGGTGCACAAGGGCGGTGCACAAGTGTGGTGCACAAGTGTGGTGCACAAGTGTGGTGCACAAGGGTGGTGCACAAGGGCGGTGCACAAGTGTGGTGCACAAGGGTGGTGCACAAGTGTGGTGCACAAGTGTGGTGCACAAGTGCGGTGCACAAGTGCGGTGCACAAGGGCGGTGCACAAGGGCGGTGCACAAGGGTGGTGCACAAGTGTGGTGCACAAGGGTGGTGCACAAGGGTGGTGCACAAGTGTGGTGCACAAGTGTGGTGCACAAGTGTGGTGCACAAGTGTGGTGCACAAGGGTGGTGCACAAGGGCGGTGCACAAGTGTGGTGCACAAGTGTGGTGCACAAGGGTGGTGCACAAGGGCGGTGCACAAGTGTGGTGCACAAGGGTGGTGCACAAGTGTGGTGCACAAGGGTGGTGCACAAGTGCGGTGCACAAGTGTGGTGCACAAGTGTGGTGCACAAGTGTGGTGCACAAGTGTGGTGCACAAGGGCGGTGCACAAGGGCGGTGCACAAGTGTGGTGCACAAGGGTGGTGCACAAGTGTGGTGCACAAGGGTGGTGCACAAGTGTGGTGCACAAGGGTGGTGCACAAGTGTGGTGCACAAGTGTGGTGCACAAGTGTGGTGCACAAGTGTGGTGCACAAGGGCGGTGCACAAGGGCGGTGCACAAGTGTGGTGCACAAGGGTGGTGCACAAGTGTGGTGCACAAGGGTGGTGCACAAGTGTGGTGCACAAGGGTGGTGCACAAGTGTGGTGCACAAGGGTGGTGCACAAGGGCGGTGCACAAGTGTGGTGCACAAGTGTGGTGCACAAGTGTGGTGCACAAGGGTGGTGCACAAGGGCGGTGCACAAGTGTGGTGCACAAGGGTGGTGCACAAGTGTGGTGCACAAGTGTGGTGCACAAGTGTGGTGCACAAGTGTGGTGCACAAGTGCGGTGCACAAGGGCGGTGCACAAGGGCAGTGCACAAGGGTGGTGCACAAGTGTGGTGCACAAGGGTGGTGCACAAGTGTGGTGCACAAGGGTGGTGCACAAGTGTGGTGCACAAGTGTGGTGCACAAGGGTGGTGCACAAGGGCGGTGCACAAGTGTGGTGCACAAGTGTGGTGCACAAGGGTGGTGCACAAGGGCGGTGCACAAGTGTGGTGCACAAGGGTGGTGCACAAGGGTGGTGCACAAGGGCGGTGCACAAGTGTGGTGCACAAGGGTGGTGCACAAGTGTGGTGCACAAGGGTGGTGCACAAGAGTGGTGCACAAGGGCGGTGCACAAGTGCGGTGTACAAGTGCGGTGTACAAGGGTGGTGTACAAGGGTGGTGTACAAGGGTGGTGTACAAGTGTGGTGTATGTGTGGTGTATGTGTGGTGTATGTGTGGTGTATGTGTGGCGTATAAGGGTGGTGTATAAGGGTGGTGTATAAGTGTGGTGTATAAAGATGGTGTGTAAGGGTGGTGTGTAAGGGCGTGTATAAGGGTGGTGTATGAGTGTGGTCTATAAGGATGGTGTGTAAGGGGGTGTATAAGGGTGGTGTATAAGGGTGGTGTATAAGGGGTTGTATAAGGGTGGTGTATGAGTGTGGTCTATAAGGATGGTGTGTAAGGGGGTGTATAAGGGTGGTGTATAAGGGTGGTGTATAAGGGGGTGTATAAGGGTGGTGTGTAAGGGGGTGTATAAGGGTGGTGTATAAGGGGGTGTATAAGGGGGTGTATGAGTGTGGTCTATAAGGATGGTGTGTAAGGGGGTGTATAAGGGTGGTGTATAAGGGTGGTGTATAAGGGGGGTGTATAAGGGTGGTGTATAAGGCTGGTGTATAAGGGTGGCGTATAAGGGGGTGTATAAGGGTGGTGTATGAGTGTGGTCTATAAGGATGGTGTATAAGGGTGGTGTATAAGGGGGTGTATATGGGTGGTGTATAAGGGGGTGTATAAGGGGGTGTATAAGGGTGGTGTATGAGTGTGGTCTATAAGGATGGTGTGTAAGGGGTGTATAAGGGTGGTGTATAAGGGTGGTGTATAAGTGTGGTGTATAAGGGGGTGTATAAGGGTGGTGTGTAAGGGGGTGTATAAGGGTGGTGTATGAGTGTGGTCTATAAGGATGGTGTGTAAGGGGCTAAGGGTGGTGTATAAGGGTGGTGTATAAGGGTGGTGTATAAGGGGGGTGTATAAGGGGGGTGTATAAGAGGAGTGTATAATACTCCTTCAGTAGCGCTAAACTTTGTGCGAAAGACAACCTAAGCGGACAACCTAAACAGACATTTAATTACCTTTAAAGTCATTATTTTATTGAAATTGAAGGATACTAGGGCATGCCCGTACTATATCTATATCTAAAATTATATCCCCCCCTCTATTTACATGAAATGGTTTGGTCCATGAAATGTTTTGGTCCATTCGCAACGCCAAAGCGAACGGCGAACGCTTTACATGAAATGGTTTGGTGCATGAAATGTTTTGGTCCATTCGCAACGCCAAAGCGAACGGCGAACGGCTTGCGAGTACAGTGACAATCCCCCCGGGGTTTTTATTAGTTTTAAAACATAGTTTAACGCCAACATAGCGCCAACATAGTTTGCAAACGTGAAATAAATGAATACGCTCTCAAATGTGCCATCCGAGGCAGAGTGTGTCCGCCACGTTCGGCACACGCGATAGCTCGCTGCTCTCTGATTGGTTGAATCGTTTTTTGGACATAGCTCGGTAAGTAATTGTCCGATTAATATGAAACCTTGAAAAGGCACATCCTCGGGTCCCCAGCAATATACCTGGCAAGTTTAAAGTATATCGGACCCGTGGTTGTCGAGAAACAGCGGTCACAGACAAACAAACGTACAAACGTACAAACAAACAAACACACAGAGATTACTGGAATTATAGATAGACTAGGGCATGCCCGTACTATATATAAGCTAGGACGTGCCCGTACGTGGGTGCCCGTTCCTTGCCAAAAAAAAAAAAAAAAAAAAATTTGTGTAGGGGTGTGTGTGTGTAAACATCCTAGGGCGTGCCCGTACGTGGGTGCAAAAAAACATGCGTGCAAACAACAACAACAAAAAAAAACTTTGAAACCACGTGGCAGTAACGACCACAGAACCCCCCCCCCCCCTCTATTTACATGAATGGTTTGGTCCATTCGCAACGACCACAGAACCCCCCCCTCTATTTACATGCAATGGTTTGGTCCAAAGCGAACGGCTTGCAGTGTTTGGTAAAGAAATCGCCATAGCTCGGTAAGTACTTGTCCGATTAATATGAAACCTTGAAAAGGCACATCCTCGGGTCCCCAGCAATATACCTGGCAAGTTTAAAGTATATCGGACCCGTGGTTGTCGAGAAACAGCGGTCACAGACAAACAAACGTACAAACGTACAAACAAACAAACACACAGAGATTACTGGAATTATAGATAGACTAGGGCATACCCGTACTATATATAAGCTAGGACGTGCCCGTACGTGGGTGCCCGTTCCTTGCCAAAAAAAAAAAAAAAAAAAAATTTGTGTAGGGGTGTGTGTGTGTAAACATCCTAGGGCGTGCCCGTAGACGGTAAGTATAATATAGAAATGATAGAATAGATAGATCTAACAATAAGACAGTGGGAAGATACAATCGAGACAGTAAGTCGGCACTTTCGTAAGGCCGGAAGTGAAGTCCTCACTGTCCGGAAGTTCGCATGTCGCAGTTACGATTATTCGCCATTTAGTGTTAATTCAATTAGCGCCAACGTATTTTGGCTTTTTGCAATTTAATCGCAAGGAATCAAGCAATTCAATTTAAAAAATGAAAAGGAAAAGCATTAATAGGCTACGCAACAACGGGTTCTGTGATTGGCTGCCGGAATTCGCAATGAAAAGGAAAAGCATTAATAGGCTACGCAACAACGGGTTCTGTGATTGGCTGCCGGAATTCGCAATGAAAAGGAAAAGCATTAATAGGCTACGCAACAACGGGTTCTGTGATTGGCTGCCGGAAGTGCAGTCTTTACGATTATTCGCCATCTATAAACATGCGTGCAAACAACAACAACAAAAAAAAACTTTGAAACCACGTGGCAGTAACGACCACAGAACCCCCCCCCTCTATTTACATGAATGGTTTGGTCCATTCGCAACGACCACAGAACCCCCCCCCCCCTCTATTTACATGAAATGGTTTGGTCCAAAGCGAACGGCTTGCGGTGTTTGGTAAAGAAATCGCCATAGCTCGGTAACTACTTGTCCGATTAATTTCAAACCTTGAAAAGGCACATCCTCGGGTCCCCAGCAATATACCTGGCAAGTTTCAAGTATATCGGACCGGTAGTTGTCGAGAAACAGCGGTCACAGACAAACATACACACACACATACACACATACAAACACACAGAGATTACTGGAATTATAGATAGACTAGGGCATGCCCGTACTATATATAAGCTAGGACGTGCCCGTACGTGGGTGCCCGTTCCTTGCCAAAAAAAAAAAAAAAAAAAAAATTTGTGTAGGGGTGTGTGTGTGTAAACATCCTAGGGCGTGCCCGTACGTGGGTGCAAAAAAACATGCGTGCAAACAACAACAACAAAAAAAAACTTTGAAACCACGTGGCAGTAACGACCACAGAACCCCCCTCCCTCTATTTACATGAATGGTTTGGTTCATTCGCAACGACCACAGAACCCCCCCCTCTATTTACATGAATGGTTTGGTCCATTCGCAAAGCCAAAGCGAACGACCACAGAACCCCCCCCTCTATTTACATGAATGGTTTGGTCCATTCGCAAAGCCAAAGCGAACGACCACAGAACACCCCCCCCCCCCCCTCTATTTACATGAATGGTTTGGTCCATTCGCAAAGCCGAAGCGAACGGCGAACGGCTAAATCGCCATAGCTCGGTAAGTACTTGTCCGATTAATTTAAAACCTTGAAAAGGCACATCCTCGGGTCCCCAGCAATATACCTGGCAAGTTTCAAGTATATCGGACCGGTAGTTGTCGAGAAACAGCGGTCACAGACAAACAAACAAACGTACAAACGTACAAACGTACAAACGTACAAACGTACAAACAAACACACAGAGATTACTGGAATTATAGATAGATAGATACTGCAACACTGTGTGGGGTATTGTGTTCTATTTTTTTTTTTTTTTTTTTTTTTTGTATACAAGATCGAGGCTCGTGAAAGAGCGAACATTAATCACACAGAAAGACAAACAGTGGGTCGTCTGTTTGTGTATAAGGGTGGTGCCTTTGGTGTATAAGATTTAACACCCCATTCTTGTAAGATTTAACATGAACTCTCTAGTTACCCTCGCCAGAGGAGAGAGTATTGCATTGAGTCTGTTTGTCTGTCAGTATGTCTGTCTGTCTGTCTGTTTGTCCGCACAGAATAAATATGATTTTCTCTGCAACCTTTGGTCTGATCGACAGGAAATTTTCACCACAGGTGCAACTCCAACTGCAGAATTTTTCAGTGATAATTACGACGTCATGGGTCACGTGGTTCGGCCGCCATCTTGAAAAAAACAAAAAAATTTGCATCTCTATATCTCCGAACGCGCTGAATAGAAAAATTTGAGACATGGCTCCTTGTAAAGAACTCTCCATGGGGAATAAAATATGTTAATGCTGATGTCATAGGTGCCTCCATTATGACATCATAATTGGACAAGTACAAAACTTCATCCAATAAAGATGAAATTTCTTGAGCGCCATGTTGGCATTAACTGGTGGAGAAAAAAAATAATTATGATGACGTCATGGGTCACGTGGTTCGGCCGCCATCTTGGAAAAACCGAAAAACTTTGTACCTCTATATCTCCGAAAGTGCTGAATGGAAAAAATTGAGACATGGCTCGTGTTAGGGTGGCATAGTTCCGAACCCGAAGGATCGGTAACCGACACAATTTCGGTCTTCGAGGCCGGCCGATAGGCAAAGTGTGACCAGAAGGGACGAGGTTCTCCTGACCACGTGGCCCTCGACTTGGTGGGGTTTGTCTGCACAATGTGGGCGCTTTCAGGATGAACTTTAGCCGGGGAGCGTTTGGGCGCCCCGGTCTGATACTGCCGCCCACGCGCAGAACAACTTGTGAGTGCACGTGGGTCCCGGCGGTCCCACTGGCCTAGCGCTACCATGTTTAGACAGCGAACTCCGTCCCCGGGCACCGGCACCTACTCCCGGGAGTTTGAGAGAATAGCGGCGCCAGGCACGGTAGGACACCCGCGGAGCCCCGGCGGACCAGGGACGCACGAGCCTACGCGTTAGCGTGCTACGGCGGAATCAACGGCTTCGGCCACGGTCGGGCCGATATTCGGCCCGGTCGCACCGGGAATGAACTGGTTCGACGCCCGCGTTGGAGAGGTCGCGGGCGACTGAGATGTATTAACAAATTAATTAATTAATTTGAGACGTCCGATTTCTAGTGTTTGGAAATTTGGAAGAGCTTGACCCTAGCCTTTCCCTTGCGAGGGCAAGGAGGAACTTAACGCTTGACACTTAAGCTTAGTTTGAAGTACACCCTGACCAGCGCTCACGGTGGGACGGCAAGGCAACCAGAAGGGACGAGGTTCGCCTGACCACGTGGCCCTCGATCTGGGAAGCGAGAGGCATTCCATTAGTGGACGCGCCCTCACGCCCGATCTTGTATACAAAAAAAAAAAAAAAAAAAAAAAATTGTAAGGAACTCTCAATGGGGAATAAAATATGTTAATGATGTCATTGGTGCCTCCATTATGACATCATAATTCGACAAGTACAAAACTTCATCCGATCAAGATGAAATTTATTGAGGATAATCTTGGAATAAATTAGTTTAGAAAAAGAATAATGATGACGTCATCGGTCACGTGGTTCGGCCGCCATATTTGATTCAACACAAATGCCTTAAAAACCACTGAAAATACATCCTGGCGAGGGTTTGCAATCTCTGATTGCTCTTTTTCTTGTTTAATCTGTTTTAGTAACATAAATATTTATCTTTTCTGAGGATTTTTTTTGTATTTAATGATATATCCGCTGACCAAAACCTAAATTCTAATCAATTTATCGTTACCATGTGGTTCATGCTTCCTTCAATCCATGTGTGGAAAATAAAGATGTCAGCAGTTGGATTACCAGAAAGGTTGGAATAGCCAATGATTCAGATTGAAATAATTCTGATAAGTGCAGCATCCTGTAATTCTTTTTAAAATTCTAGTTATTGGTATTGAGTCCTTAAATGGCAATCCATCACATCCCACGGACCCTGTCATCATATTTACACAATGTGTATCATCAGACTTGACTTAACGCTTCACAATACCTGTTTCCACAATTTGAGGGCGAAAGATACCCGTTCATTGCACCAGTCATGTCACACGACACAGAGACCACACTAATAAAAGCTGTGTGTGCGGCTGCTCTTTCATGGTTGGCTTATCGAACTGGACTGATGCTTGCGTGACATCCTATTGACTCCCTTGTTTCCTACATGCTCTGGAAATGACTTTTGATGCCCTGCCAGGCCAATGTTGATCTGTGTGTGGTCTTCCACATCTTGAGATTTGGGGATTGCTAAATCATCCGAATGGAGGTGGCCACTCTGATAGTGGATTGTCAATCCTCAGTGGATTTCCTTTAACTCCCTCTGAAACGACGATGTTGGAAGGGCGGTTCCCTTAACCCTTAATGGTTAGGGCGGTGGGCTTGGGACCCTAAGGTCCCCAGTTCGAATCCCGCTCAGCTGTTGAATTAATACCAGGTGGGGTTGACCCAGCCTGCTTCATCCTTCTGAGGTCGGCCAAATGAGCACCATGAGTACTGGGTCCTCCCTCAAGGAGGTTGGTGGCAGGATTTGCAAAGGCTGCTGTAAAAACACCTAATTCTGTACCACACATAGTGGGGTGTGTCGGTATGGTGCTGTGGAGTCGTCCAAGGATGCAGTGATGTACTGATCCAGCGTACACTCTGTTAATGATATTCACAATTATGAAAATCCTGTACAAGTCTAGGTCATTCTCACAACTGGAATGTGTAACAAAGGAAGTGACTCAACATTTAGGTGGGATATATTTTTACTTACTCATATTTATTACTTGAGTCAGCTTTGTGGGAAAGTAATATCACAAAAAAGATTTTATGATAATGCTGTATTTATTTACTTATCGCAACTGAAATCTGCCATTTGCAGCAATTACAAAAATATGTGCAATTCCCATAAACCCCAAACTTTCTTTTTTCAACTTTAGCAACATTGTGTGTTGCTTACATCATATAAGACAGCAAGGCACAAAGGTCTCGTACTTGCTTTTGAGTTGTCTAGTCTGGGTTAGATGTTTGTCCCAACTCTAAACTATTGGATCGGTACTTCAAAGGCACGGTGATGTACCCATAAGGGCAATCTCTCTCGGGTGGACATTAAGCCGAGTGTCCCATCTGCATGTATTAGGTGGTGAACTTTAAAAATAGACTTTATCGGACAGTGGCCAGATGGAAGGCACTCCTGGGAAAAAGGCACATGACAGCACACCTGGAGTTTGCAAAAAGGCACCTGAAAGACTGAGAGCATGAGGTAAAATATTATATGGTCTGATGAGACGAAAATTGAACAATTTGGCCTGATTACAAAGTGCTACGTCTGGCGGAAACTGAGCACAACTCATCACCCATCTAACACCATCCCTACCATGAAGCATGGTGGTGGCAGCATCATGCTATGGGGATGCTTTTCAGTAGCAGGGACTTGGAGACTTGTAAAGATAGAGGGAACAATGAGTCGAGCCAAATACAGGAAAATCCTTGAGGAGAACCTGCTTCAGAGTGCAAAAGACATTAGACTGTGGCGAAGATTTATCTTCAATGATCCCAAGCATACAGCCTTGAGTGGCCCAGCCAAAGCCCAGACATCAATCCCATTGAGAATTTGTGGAAAGACGTGAAGATTGCTGTTCACAGACGCTTCCCATCCAACTTGACATAGCTTGAGCAAATCTGCAAGGAAGAATGGGAGAAACTCTCCAAATTCAGATGTGCAAAGCTGATAGACATACCCAAGAAGACTCAAAGCTGTAATCACTGCCGAAGACGCTTCTACGAAGTATTGACTCAGGGCGGTTGAATACTTTTGATTCAGGGCAGTTGAAAGTAAATAAGATATTTCTGTATTTCATTTTTAATTATTTTGTAATATTTTCTAAAAAGGAAATTCCACTTTGACATTATGGGGTACTATGTTTAGATCAGTGACAAAGAAATCTCAGCTTAACTATTTTAAATTCAGGTTGTAACAACATAATGTGTAAAAAGTCATGAGGTACGAAACCTGGTAAAGGCACTATCCACTTCCTTTTTTAAATATAAATGCATATAATATTGTTTACGAAAACGACTAAGGGTTGATGAGGGGTTAATTATTCATCAGTTGTATCGTAATGAGTGTCAGCATAAGTGTTTGAAAACCCAATTAGCATCGACCAGAATCGAATTTCTTGCTAACTTCCCCTCCATCCTTACCATTTGTCTCATTTTCTCATCTCCCATACATGTAAATCTGAAATCACCTCCATTTTCTTTTCCCAGCACCTCAACATAGAGGGCACACTTGTGCCATGTGAAGCCTCTTGCACAGGGTTTTTATAAATGGCCTAGTCAAGTGTGCTTTCCCTGGCTGCAAGGGCACATGCGTATGACGTGCTCAGAGCCCTAACAGGTGACAATATTACAATGGCAGTGATGGATTCACGGTTGATGGAGGACAGAGGGGATGTAGCACCATTTAAACTTGACGTCCAAATTATTGTGTGAGACCAATTGTCATTTTAGGAAATTTGAGAAGTATGAGAAATTTTAGAGTTGAGGAACTATAGTGTGAGGCCATTTTGTTGATTACGACAGGCTGTTATGATGGGACTGGATCAAACCTTCAAGGAAATCATGTCGCTGAGTTCGCCAGAAGTGAAAGTCGAACATCTGAGCTTCTCAAACGTTCACAAAATTGGAATGTGGATTATAAGGTCAATGAATCAGGGAAAGTTAGACGTAATAGAAAGATGGAGAAAGAACTGAAATGTTGTGGGTAAGTGAACTTAGAGGGACTGGTTGGGGGGCAGTAGTTTCAATCTGACGATTGCAGTGTTCTTTTCTTGTTACGAAACCTGTAAAGGAATTGGAGTGGTAGTGATTTGCAATAAGGAGATGGCATTGTCAGTGTTGGGATATAACCCGGTCAATGACAGCTTCATATCAGTGAGCTTGAAAGGACATCATTGAACATCAACATCATTCATACAAATGCTCCAACTTCTTCAGTAAATGAAGAAAATGTGGAGTAGTTTATGCAAAGTTGCAGGAACTGGAAGAACAGGTGCCTAAAGGAGAACTTTTCATTATAATGCAAGAGTGGAATGCAAATATTCGAGAAGCAGGAGCACCAGGGATTGCATGCAGCAAAGCACGGACTTGACATCCAAAATGAGCGAGAAGAGCGAATCCTGGAGTTCTGTGTGGACAATGGTCTCGTAATTTCAAACACATGGTTCAACGAACCCAAGCATAGACTGTACACATGGACTTCACCTGATGGGAAACATAGAAATCAGAATGACTACATGATAATCAACAGAAGATGGAGAATTAAGTGCTGTGCAATCTGCCATTGCTCTGCCAGACACAGACTGTGGGACATGAACGCGTTGTGGCAAAACTACGAGTCAAACTGAGAAAGGTGAAAAAAAGTATTATGAATAGATATGACCTTGAAAATGTATCGAAACAATATGCAACTAGACCCGGTGGACTGGTGGCCATTTTGGATTTGACCTCTCACGGTCCTCAGAGGTCAAATCTGACTTCCCTCCACATCTGAAAATAAACCTTATGGTATATACTGTCGCGTGACTACCCTTGGTGAACACCGTAGGGTAACACGGATGACCGATTGCGAGACTTTACACTCCCGAGGCGAAAACTCAATGGCGGATTCAAGCTCAACACAAAGTTAAACGCGCGGGAGGCCAGACGCAACGAGCTCCACAGCCTTATCTATTAAAATGAAACACCCAGGAAACTGCGTTCAAATATGTACAGAAAATAATATAAGGATTTATTATTGAAAAGTAATAACAGTGAAAAAAAACACGCGCCGGTAATACTAATAACTAAATCGGGACGTCCCCACACGACTGATATCAAACACAAAACGAGGGAGATTAATTACGAAAAGAACACGTCACGTCGTTCAAAATGTACGCGGATTCGGGCTTATCTGGTCTTTCGTCGTCTTTGTGGCTGCCGTCCAACACCGCTCCTTTCGGCCCGATCGCACACCTCGCTCCAAGTTCCACGGCCCTCTGCGTCCGCCTCCAAGCGCCACCAGGCCTCGTCGGTCCAACGGCCCACACACACCACGAGCTCCTTTGCTCCAACGGTCCACCGCAGGGCTGCACGAAGCAACCAAAACCAAGTGCCAACTGCCAACTGCAACGAGCTGTGGTCACGAATGTTCAACGAACCGTGTCCTGTGCCAACTCCGACGAACTGTGCAACGAACCGTGTCCTGTGCCAACTGCCACGAACTCTGGTACGGAACTGTAACAACGAACTCTGCGACTCAACTCTCTCAACTCTGGACTCCACTCGAACTCTGGACTCCACTCGAACTCTGAAATGGCGTCCGACCGTCGCCTATATTGGTGGCCGATGACGTCACATTGGCGCGCTCCTCAGCCAATCATAGCCTCCCAACTCGCCCAGGTCACGCCCTCTGCGGCATGCGACTCCTGACATCTCCCGTCCGTGACCCCGCGGTCCTGGTGTAACACGTGCCAGCGAGGTTGGTAGGCCTTTGAGGTGCGCAGGCGAGGTTTGTAGGCCTTGGAGGTGTAAACGGTGGCGGTGTATTGTGGCGGTGTTCTTGGCCTGGTGGTGCCCATTTATTACGAAGTCAATGTCAGGGAAAGGGAATTATTTAATGTTGCACTAAGGACCTAACTAATGTTTATGTGGTTTGCAGTGCCATAAAGGACAAAGGTTTGATTACTAGGTGATACTCACAGGGGCGTTACCTTTAATCCCTCACTATTTAACACTCGAATCTCCAGGTAGATCCACACTCATACATCTTACCCCGACAACCGCCTGAACATCAATAACTTATTACATGTAGAGTCCCTGTCACGACAGCCGAATACCTACCTATTCAGATCTACCTAGCTCTAGATGTTGCATTACCAAATTCATAACAATACTAACTATGCTAGAAATTTCATGCTTTTCTCAAAAAATGCACAATTTGTTAAAATATGAGAGCTTATCCACTGTACTAAAACATCATGAAGACACAAAAGATCCAAAAGACACCTAAATGGTCTAAGATGCCGATCCCTCTGAAACCATGTGTGTTGAGGCGCGCGTAGCATGCCGAGTCACGCCTGTTCTCATAATAAACGTTTGTTGAAAATTGGATGATGAAAACTCATATGATAAAAAAGTTATGGCCTGGACAGACACACTGAAGCTGAGATGATAAATAAATAAACAACGGAGCAATTACAAAACAGGGCTGTCTTGCACTGACGTGCAGCGGACGGACTAAGATAGCCTATTTATACTTACTGTGACTTTGCCCTTTTGACCCAATTATTAATTAGCCTTCCACATATTCTCATAAAAGGGTTTGTTGAAAATTCATAACAAAAGCTGTTATCGTAGAAAAAAATGGTACGCCTTTGACACACATGCGTGCGCGCACGCACACACACACACACACACACACACACACACACACACACACACACACACACACACACACACACACACACACACACACACACACACACACACACACGCACACACACACACTCCCTTCTGCACAGGCAGAAGGGGCAATTATCTGTTGACTATCTTAAACTTTGTCAACAATGTCTAGAAATCGATCATCTATCTATAATTCCAGTAATCTCTGTACGTTTGTACGTTTGTACGTTTGTCTGTCTGTGACCGCTGTTTCTCGACAACCACGGGTCCGATATACTTTTCACTTGCCAGGTATATTGCTGGGGACCCGAGGATGTGCCTTTTCAAGGTTTCATATTAATCGGACAATTACTTACCGAGCTATGTCCAAAAAACGATTCAACCAATCAGAGAGCAGCGAACGATCGCGTGTGCGGCGTTGCGAATGGACCAAACCATTCCATGTAAATAGAGGGGGGGGTTCTGTGGTCGTTGCGAATGGACGAAACCATTTCATGTAAATAGAGGGGGGGGATTGTCACTGTACTCGCAAGCCGTTCGCCGTTCGCTTTGGCGTTGCGAATGGACCAAACCATTTCATGTAAATAGAGGGGGGGGGATATAATTTTAGATAGATATATAGTACGGGCATATATATAGTACGGGCATGCCCTAGTATTTTAAATTGCCATAATGTTTCTTACTCATTAAATTTAAATATTTGTAGTAAACATAATTGCAAATCTGAAAAATAAAGTCACACATAAATCATCGTGCAAATATCCCAAATACTTGGTGGTCATCTTGAAAATGACAGCCATTTTGAAAAGAAGATTAAATGAGCAGGTGTCTGCAATTGTTCAATTGTTTATAATCTTCCTTTCATCCAAATTCAGAACTTTTTAAAGCAAAACTCATTCATCGTTCTTTTACCAATATGCCAAAACTACATGCCACTGAAAAAACAGTTTTAGTTTTACTGTTTTGTGAACAAAGTGCAGTAAAGCCTCCACATGACAAATTGTCTCCAGGATGAATTTAAATAAAATAATAGCAACAAACCCACCCTTTCCCCCAATAAAATATAAATGACTACAATGAAATGCTTCACACAACACCAGTCTAAAGTATATAGTATCTTTAAAAAAAAAACAACAACTCTGTAGTAGAAACCATTGTGCATGCCAATGCGAAACACTTGAGGTACTAAGTGGAAAACAAGAGCTCAGAAGGCCTTCCACAATTCCTGGCCAGAATCTGAAATTCAGAGTGAATGACTCATGATGGTGACGGATAGTAGAGGAATTTTCCACTCCTGCCCTTTTAGGTGGAAAAGATCAGAGCCAAGAGCTATCTCCATCAGCCTGGAGCTGTTGATTTCTCATTGGCATGCAACACTCCACTTCAGGGCCCCCTACTGTCTCCTGCCACTCGGCAAGCCAACGTAAATTATGGCTGTACTTTTGGAGAATCAATATTAGATTTTTGATATGGCCATCCATTGCGGCACGCTGCCCGCTGACTAATGGGCCTAGCTGAGAGTTTTGACAGCGAACAGTCCGGATGCTACCATATTGGGCGTGGTATGCTCAACCGTCTCTTCCAGGTCGCCATGCCAGCTGACAAAGAAATCAAGGTGATGCCTGAAGCTGCAGAGGAACGTCACCGAGCGTTCTGGATAAGCCTTCTACAACCTGCGAAGACATTAATACTTCAGGTCCTTACAACATTTGCAGTCACTTGTATTTTCAGATGGGATATGTAGGCTACGCATGCCATGCGCCTCTGCAAGAAATACCATGGCTGGCTGACATGGCCACATATCGATCTGCTACTCTTTCCTTGAAGGTTTGATTTGGTATAGGCTTGTAAGCAAGAATGGGGGAATACAATTCTCAATGCAAATTGTAAACGAGAACATAGCAATGAATATAAACGCGCAATATGTACACAATGAACAACAAGGACAATCCCTAAAACTCTCCAGACCTGTGGCTCTGACATTTAGCAGTGGCAAGGTAGCTCGCTATGCCATATTCCTGTATTTGCTTGTGGATATTGAAGGCTTTGAAATGTAGTGAAAGAAAAACAACTTATTTCTGGGATAATTTTGGGACATAAACAGATCTTCCTCATGATAATGTTATTACATCTTGAAGAGAAAGCTTAATTGCTTGATTTGGAAATGTTCTATGCGAGAGAAAGAGAGGGGGGTTCTATTATATGATAGAGGGAGAGTGAGAGAGTGGGAGGGAGAGAGAAAGGGGTTCTTTCCTATGATCGAGAGGGAGACAGAGAGAGACAGAGACAGAGAGAGAGCGAGAGAGAGAGAGAGACAGAGAGAGAGAGAGAGAGAGAGAGAGAGAGAGAGAGAGAGAAACACAGAGAGACAGAGGCAGAGAGACAGAGACAGAGAGACATAGAGAGAGACAGAGACATAGACAGAGAGACAGAGACATAGAGACAGAGAGACAGAGACAGCAGTTCTATGCTATGATATAGATACTCACGAGTAGTCCAAGAAAAGCTAAAGCAGTCTTTATTTCCTTCAAAATTTTATCCAACTTGAAGGGGTACCTGGTGTTGTTTGGGGGAAAATTGAGAAGGGGGGTAGGCGAGTTGGTGGGCCAGAGGAGCAGGGTAGGACAATTGGAGGGCCTGGGGGGGGGGGCAGAAGAACTGCCAGGGATTGGAGGGCAGGTGAACTGCCACCATGGGTAGGCGAGGGGGGTAGGCGAGTGGGCAAGAAAGCTGGGGAAAGGAGGGCTGGAGGGGTAGGCGGGCTGGAGGGCAGGAGAGTTGGAGGGCCATGGGGATAGGATAATTGGAGGGCCCAGGGGCAGGAGAACCGCCAGTGGTGGGGGCAGGAGATTCGGTGCAGGTGGGCCAGGAGGAAACAGAACCATCAGCACGGGGGGCAGGAGAATCGCCTTTTTTAGGGTGGGGATGCAGTTGGACCAGATCAACAACCACTAAACCCCTCACTCAACAATCCCGAAGGGGTGGGTAGTAAGCAGGGCTTAAACACCAGCCATAGAACCTTTTTACCTGAACACAAACACCCGGGGATAATTTTCAGCCAAAGAACATTTTCTGCTAGTCACACTTGCTGCCAAAGCACGTTTCAAGCCTCAGAAAAACATGATGAAATAACATGATGAAGACATGATGAAATAATTCACCGACCATATAAAATGTGTGAATAAAGTCCCCTCAAGATAATTCTTCCCCCCCCCCCCCTCCCCCACTCTCCAACACCCACAACTATCAATACCGCAACTATCAGGGATAATACCTCTTCATGGTGGTTTGACCCACCAATGCAAGTCAGGGGCCAAATCTTCCCCATTCTTCCCTGCTGCCAGGATTCATCAGGGCAGAGCGGTCATGGTCAGAGTGCCGATCGGTCTCCATGGGCCAGTCCATTTCCTCTTGTCTCTTCCCTTCTCTCTCTCTCTCTCTCTATCTCTATCTCTCTCTCTCTCTCTCTCTCTCTCTCTCTCTCTCTCTCTCTCTCTCTCTCTCTCTCTCTCTCTCTCTCTCTCTCTCTCTCTCTCTCTCTCTCTCTCTCGCCCCCTGCAGGCCGTTTGTGGTGGGCGTGGCGTCATGGCGGCTGTGAGCAACTGCTCTGTGTTGTAGTGAGTTCTTTGTGAGTTTTCCTCCTCTCCTGCCCTCCCCTGCCCCCCCTCCCTCTCCTTCCTATCCTGTGTACTTTGGCATTTTGTTTTCATCCGTTCTACACCTTTGTCTTCGAGAGAGAGAGAGGATTGAGAGCGGGCCCATTTTGGGTGCGGCCTACTGGCTTCGACGGCGTTTTGTAAGCCATTTTTGTGCTTATAATGCACGTTTATTACTTACTTTAGTTCGATTATTTAGGTTTGATACCTTCTTGTCCGGTTCGGACAAGTGGGGGGTGTTGAATTCGCTGGTATGGCGAATGCACGCTCTCGGTTAGAGGCGTTCGATAGCCTAACGAGGAAGCATGCATTTGTGTGTGTTCCACCATAAGGAGTCCTCACTGAGGATGTGGTACTCGCAGTGGGGAAAATAATCGGGTGCGAGCATGTCCGAGCTGCCTCACGAATGAATCAAAAAGTTGTTATTTTCCTGTCCGAAGAAAACTTTGTTCACGACGTCGTGAGTGCAGGTTTAACCACAGAAGGTGGTGTTTTTATGTTAGCGTCCCCCATGGATACTCCAGCGATGAAAATCGTTGTATCAAACGTACCACCATTTATATCAAACGACAAACTGATGTCAGTCCTTTCTCGTTATGGAACAGCTGTGTCGAGAATGTCCATGATCCCTCTGAAGAGCCGAGACGAGAGGATAAAACACGTTATGAGTTTCCGTCGCCAAGTTTACATGGTACTTCCCGATCGTGATGATACAGGGTTAAATATTTCATTTAAAGTAAAATCCGACGATCGGGAGTATCAAATGTACGCCTCGTCAGCCTCACTAACGTGCTTTCACTGTGGAGCCTTTGGTCACGTTAAATGTTTTTGTCCCAAGGTTTCGTGTTCAAAGTGTGGGGAAAATGGCCACGCATACACCGATTGTAAAAATGATAATACTCGTGTTCCTATTCAACCGACTGGAGTTAATCCTGTGAGTTTACCGGTTCCTGCTGTTCCCTCCTGCAGTGAGACGAACAATAGCAGCATCGATGGGCATATCCCGAGTCTAGAAAACGATCGCACTTCACTTCCTGTTCCTGTCACAGAAACCGAAGCGACCCCAACTCGCACAACCTTTGCTGCGATTCCCTCATGTAGTGAAGGAATGGAGGAGGACCCTATTATTGGTTCTAAAAAACGAAGGGCGTCGGTTGATAATTTTTCTACCAGTAATCCAAAAAAGGTGGTATTGGAGAAGGCCAGTGTAGCTGAACACACACCTCAATGTGTTCCTCATGCTTCCATCGGGCTTGAAAAAAAGGATGGTGAATCGGGTGCTGCAATTGAGGATAATATGTCTGAAAGTTTGTGTACAAACTCTGTGGACGCAAATTGCTATATGGGTGAAATAAGTTGCAACGCTGAATACGTTGATAAACCCTCGAACGAACCATTACGATCATTGACATCAGTCACTGTGAACGAGCAGACAGTGACTGACTCATCCCTCTCCAGTGCTGCTCTACCGATGCGGATTCAAAACTGTGTTACCGAGTCGCTCATCGATTCGGTAGATTGTGCTCCACAATTGGATGAAACCGAGGCTTCAACTTCTGACGAGCACAAATATCACCATGGCATCGTGGATTGCACAGTGGAGCTCTCCAGCGAATCCCCAGAGATACTGACAATTCCCATAGTGACCACGGAGGCCGACATCCTCGATCCTGGAGGGACCTTGTCAGACTTGTCGGAATCTGATGAGGATGACGAGGTGCCCGAGTTGTCTCAGTCTCAGTTGAGTCAGCCAATGATATCAACTCAACTCGTACTCTCCTTTCTGAATGAAACCTACAGACAGCGGAATGTAGTTATCAGGGATACATTTCCTGATTTAGGTCCATTTATTCAATCAGCAAAGGAAATAACAAGAAAGGGCAAAGAATTTCCACTAACAAGGTCACAATTTCACCGACTCAGGAAATTTATTACAAAAGCCAGTCTTGAGATTTCGCAACACCCAATCAAGCCTTTTGATAAGGAATGAAGCAAATTACCTTTGGCACCTTGAACATTAACGGTGGAGGTGCAAACCCAAACCGCCAAGCTCAAGTGCAAAGTTTGTTTCGGCGCAAAAATGTCGATGTACTTTTACTGCAGGAAACGCACATCACCCAAAACGTAGAATATGATTGGTGTCGCGTTTTTGGGGGACAATGCTTTTTTAGCAACCTGTCTTCCTTTTCGGCAGGTGTTGCTTTTGTACTTCGACCAGGGCTAGTACCTGAGTCAATCCTCTTCCAGGAGATTGTTAAAGGCCGATTCAGCTCTCTTGAACTGGAGGTTAATAATTTCCATTTCACATTATTCAATGTGTACGCACCAAGTGAGAGCACAGAACGGAAAGCTTTCTTTGCGTCTGTGATTAATCACCTGCAGACAGTTGATCTAAACCAATGTGTGTGTATCGGGGGTGATTTTAACTGTACCTTTGAACCTGTAATGGACAGGAACTCGGCAGAACCTCATCCCGAATCATGTATTGATTTATCCCTTTTCCTTTCTCGGGTGGGTTTGCTAGATGTATGGAGGGTACTTTTCCCCAATGAACCTCAGTTCACTTGGAGCCGCATCACCAGAGGAAGAGTGTCCTTTGCGAGACTCGACCGATGGTATATAAACTC
The DNA here is from genome assembly GCF_964187855.1 of Myxine glutinosa. Lineage (NCBI taxonomy): Eukaryota > Metazoa > Chordata > Myxini > Myxiniformes > Myxinidae > Myxine > Myxine glutinosa. Next base: position 65,612,867 of record NC_136262.1, read on the forward strand.
ACCTTTTAGAAACGCTATAGTCTCTCCAGATTATTTTCCGTCAATATTCTCAGACCATCATTTAGTAACCATGGGGTTTCTTTTTCCTCAGTCAATAAATAAAAGTGCATACTGGAAATTTAATACCAGTCTTCTAGAAGATGGTCTATTTAAAGAAGCCTTCCAAGTTTTCTGGGCTAATCAAATCCAAAGAAAGCCCTCTTTTTCTTCAGTTAATCTTTGGTGGGACAATACGAAAGCCCAGATTCGGGTGTTTTGTCAACAGTTTAGAGCAAACATTACAAATGTTAAGAATATAACAATGACTTGTTTGGAAGCTGACATTGTACAGCTCGAAGGTAAACTTGCTAAAAATAATAATGCAAGAAACTTCCAGTTATTACTAGAAAAGAAGACTCAGCTGAGAGAGTTAATCCAGGAGAAAGCAGCAGGGTTGTTGCTCAGACTAAGGGTTAAGAACTTAAAGGTTTTAGATACCCCTAGTAAAGCTTTTTTTCGTCTGGACTCTGTCAGTAAAGCACCCAAGAACATTTTTTCTGTAATTAATCCTGGCGGAGCTGTCGTTGTAAATCCCAGAGACAGACGGTTATGTGTTCAAGACTTCTTTTCCAAACTGTTTTCAAAACAGGTTGTTTGTGATGAAACAATGAGACTTTTAACCTCTCACCTATCCTCGTTAACCGAGTCCCAGCGGCTGGATATGGACTCGCCAATTACGCTCGAGGAGTTAACGCAAGCCCTGGCTGGAATGGACTCGGGAAGAGCCCCTGGAATCGATGGTCTGCCGGCTGAATTTTATGTGGAATTTTGGGAACTATTAGGTCCAGAATTGATGCATGTTCTTGAATCATCACTGACTCATGGAGAATTGCCTTTAAGTTTGAGAAGAGCGGTGATGTCCCTTCTTCCAAAGGCTGGTGATTTGCGACAAATGAAGAATTGGAGACCTGTTTCTCTACTATGCACTGATTATAAAATCCTTTCAAAAGTTCTTGCGAATCGAGCTAAAAGGGTAATTTGCGATTTGGTTCACCCTGATCAGAGTTATTGTATTCCAGGTAGATCTATGTATGATAACATATTTTTCATTAGAGATCTCATAGATGGCAACTGTGTGCAGAATGACTTTGGTATAATTTTTCTTGATTTAGAAAAGGCTTTTGATAGCATCGATCATGTCTTTTTGAATCATGTGCTTGAAGCCTGTGGATTTGGAGATAGTTTCAGAACTTATATTGCTTTATTGTACAACAATATATTCAGTTTAGTTAAGGTGAACAATGAGCTTTGTTCTCCCATACAGGTTCAAAGAGGGGTAAGGCAAGGTTGCCCTGTCTCCAGCTTACTGTTCACCCTTGTAATGGAATCACTTCTCGTGTTACTAAGGAATAACGTTTCTGGAATGAGTATATCTCCTGATCATCCTCCAGTTGTCGTATCGGCGTATGCTGATGATGTTGCAATCATTGTTAAAAACAATAACGACATTGCAGCTCTGGCTAAGTGCCTACATTTGTTTGGTTTAGCTTCCTCGTTGAAGTGCAACTGGGAAAAGAGCAAAGCGCTATGGGTTCCCTCTGTCAGGGACAGTGCATCTAGAATGGCCCAAGACCCGCCAATACACCTTCCTGCAAGTTTAAAGTGTGTGGATGGAGGTGTTCACTATCTTGGAGTGTTCCTTGGATCCCCACAGTACGGCCAGAAAAACTGGGAAGGTGTCGCTGAACGCGTAAAAAAAGAGATTGAGTAGATGGAGGAGAGCCCTGCCTCACCTTTCGTATAAGGGCCGAGTTTTGGTAGTCAAGAACCTCGTCGCCTCCTTCTTGTGGCACAGATTCATCTGCCTGCAACCACCAGAAGGCTTGATGAAGGAAGTGCAAAGGCAACTGTTGGAGTTCTTTTGGGGAGGGCATCACTGGTTACGGTCAAACGTTGTATGCCGTCCATTGGCCGAGGGTGGCCAGAGTATGGTCGACATCAGGATCCGCATAATGGCCTTTCGGCTATGCACTGTGCAAAAACTTTTGGTGAAAGAACAATTACCAAACCATGTTTTGGCCACCCACATTTTGCGGCAAGCTGGCGGGCTGGGATATGGCCGCGAATGTTTCTTGGTCCTGCTTCAACAAGTTGACACATCTCCTCTTCCTGTTTTTTATCAGAGTGTGTTGAATGCTTGGCAGAACCTCACAGTGTGCCGTCAAGAAGACAACTACGACATCCATATGTTTGCACAAGAGCCTTTGTTCTGCAATCGGCTTTTCCCAAACATACCCAAAAGTAGGGACCTCTGCCAGCATTTCATAATTGCCGGCATCACAAAAGTATGGCACCTCCGGCAAGTTTCAGGTTGCGGGTGGAAATCAGCTCGAGAAGTAGCCGAGCTAGCAGGAATTCGGTCCGAAAGAGTGACTGCAAAAGTGTTGAGAGAGGTGATACGAATAGGGGTATGGCTGAGAGTATGCTGGTCCCACGAGCTCGAACCATTGCACGATGAGTGGGTTTTTCCTGGGTTACTGGTGCACTTCAAGTTGGAAGACTTACCCCCGGTTAGCATCGGGATAAGCCCCTTTCAAGTGACTAGCAGTAAAGAGCTATACAAGTCATGTGTCAAGTTACTGCTGGGGGATAAGCCGCTAAATGGAGTAATCCGGTGGAAGAGACTGTTGCCTGTGGGACCCCCCTCTGAACCTGTATGGAACTCCATGTATAGCAAGCTCATAAGTAAAAGATCTGGTGATCTCCAATGGAGACTGATCCACTGGATAGTCCCCTCCAATAAGTTAATCAACCATTTCTCTCCTACATCCACATGTTGCCCATTCTGCATATGTATGGAGGATGTGTTCCACGCCTTCATTAATTGTGTGAGATTGGTTCCTTTGTTTCGGTGGTTTAATCTTGTGGCACACAGAATGAAGGTTGTTTTCTCGTTGCGTTCTTTTATTTTCGGCTTTAATGCCAAGTCAAGCAAGGAAAATATGTTAATGAGGTTTCTTGTCGCAACAGCCAAGCTGGCAATATATCTCTCAAGAAGGGAGAAATTGAACGGTAAACCTGCCGGGGAATGCAATGTAATGTTGTTTTTCAATGCCCTCGTGGCAGCAAGACTTAAACTAGAGTTTTGTTTCTATAAGGATGCAAACAATCTTGATGAATTCACCAATACTTGGTGTCATGAAGGGTTGTGTGAGGTTCGTGAGAACCAACTGGTAATATTTTTGTAGGTTGTATAAAGGTAATGGTTTATTTTGGCAAATTGTGTGCCGTGATACTTCTGTAACCTTTTCGTTTCATTGCTTTTTCATGTATTTATGATTGGTGTAAAGATATAAATACATTTTTTTTGTATTATTTTGATAATAAAAGGACTTCAAAAGTCTGTCTCTCTCTCTCTCTCTCTCTCTCTCTCTCTCACTCTCACTCTCACTCTCACTCTCACTCTCACTCTCTCTCTCTCACTCTCTCTCTCACTCTCTCTCACTCTCTCTGTAACTCTCTCTGTAACTCTGCAATGGCCTTGAATTTGTGAAGGCGGTGGTACACCATCCTGGATGTGGGGTATCTCTCGGTCGCTCCTGTGACATCAAACGGCTGTCTCCGTGCCACCGGCTTGTTCAAGGGAACTGACAGGGGCTATACAACAACAACTATCAATGCGGCGTTCATGTCAGGTTGGCCGGAGGGAAGTCCCCAGCCCAAGTCCTTCACGAACCGGCTAGGGCAAGTCCCCCATGAACACACATCAAAAATGCATCGGAACCACCATTTATGGATGGGAAGCTCTGTCAAACAGACGAAAAAAATCTGGACAGGGAAATAAAAAATGACAGAACAATTTTTTTTTCAGGTTTAACTCTGACATGAACAAAACAAAGCAAGAAAAAATGATTATAAAACAACACAATTCCCACACGTCTCATGGCCCCCAAATCGAGAGGGAAATGTGAGGAAGAAAGACATCAAACTCGGTTGTGGGAACGGGTGACATCGAGGCCACACCCACAAACCAGAAACACGAAATGGCAGAACAAAAAAAATTAAAGGTTTATCTCCACCAAGAAGAAAACAAAGCCAGGAAAAATCTCAAAAAAACAACACAATTCTCACAAGTCTCACAGTGCCCAACTCGGGAGGGAAATGCGAGGAAGAAAGAAATCCAACCAGTTGCTGAGAGGGGGAAGGAATGGGTGACATTGAGGCCACACCCAGAAACAGGCACAATATGATTTATAATTTAGTCATATCATCATTAGCCATGGTCATGAGAAAACAAGTAGCCTATGTTCAGCAGGAGGTTCAATTTGGTCTATGTCAGGTTTGGTGGCAATTGGCACAGTAGTTTGGGTGTGATTGGTGTTACACACACACACACCACACACACACATATACACACCACACACACACACATACACACACTGCACACACACACACACACACACACACACACACCACACACACACACACACACACACACATATACACACACACGCACATACACACATATACACACACACACACACACACACACACACACACACACACTACACACACACATATACACACCACACACACACACACACATACACACATACACAGGGGTACCTGGCAATGCCTGGTGCTCTTATAATCCTGTTGGCATTTTTACTTGCGACATGTCACAGATCTACAAGAGCTTCACGTTGCTGTTGTTGTTTGGGTTCTTATTGTGGGTCGATTTTTGAAATAATGCGCCCATTGGTCAACAGCTGCCGGACCACACCCACATCTGTCCCTTGACTCCACCCACCATAGTACCGAGACAATGATATGGCAGCCATATTGTTTCCTGGTGGGCCTAACACAGGCCTGTAAGCCTCTGCTGATGATACACTGCCCGGCTTTGTTACGTCAGATTTCCATTGGCTTCGTTTGGGTTGAGTGTCACTGACGATGAGGGACACTGAAAAATGGAATCAACGCCGAATAAAAATTATTAGCAAATAATCAGCTCTTTCTGATATAGCCGTGGCGGAGGGTGACATGGATAAGAGGTGTCGAGTCAATTAATTATTTAACAGCGTATTAAATGTGTGTTTCCCAATCGGCCAGTTACCAGATTTTGTTGCAGTTTGTGACGACAGTGCAGTCATTCTTGTTTGCCTCAAACACTCCTCGGCACGCACTGATGAACTTCTGAAAGTTTGACGAAGATCTGTTTGCCCAACTCTAATAAAAAATAACGACACGCAGACAGAAAGACAGACAGACAGACAAACATCTTTTTTATAATGTACCATGTCGATATAATGAGTACAAAAATATTTTGTGATGAATTGTATGCACTGCACATATATTGAAAAATTAAAACATTGACGTGTCTTGAACTATTTGTGATCTTCTCGATCGCTTGTAGAACTTTTTGAATGGCCCTCATAATATATTTTCTTGAACTCACCCTTCCCCTCCCACTCTTCCCTAACCCCCACTCAATCTTTTCACAAGCATGCAGCTTGAAACAAAGCTGCATGCTCGCCATTAGTTCAATGGAATTAAATTAAAATTCGTGATAGCCCAAGGGATACATTTTTAATCGCATGATTGCCTATACATTTAGACCAAATTTGCACCGATATTCTGAGCAAGTCATTTTATCAGACACATCTCCACATTAACCACAGAACAAGTGTGAGAAAAAAAAAATGCAGAATTATAACCCCAGATAAAGAAGATATCATTGCCAAGTCTTCCCCACACAATCACATACAAGAAGGATGAAGCACCTGATCAGCTCTCGACGAATAGGTAACCAGCAGTAGCATTTGAGAGAGAATATTAGCTTCCCAATGTATTACATTTTCACAATCAGAAGACATGTAAATACTCCAAATATTAACACACACACACACACACACACACACACACACACACACACACACACACACACACACACACACAACCTTAGTATTGATTCGGCCTAATGGACTGTAACCACTATTTTGGTTGTGTGGCTGTTATTGCCCTCTGGAGGCTGCTCATCTGCAGGACGCCAGCAGACTAGGCTGATCACGATGGTGCAGCGCTTCTGCTGTGGCCTGATATTTCCTTAGAAGCCTCCCTTTGATTGCTGGGAAAAGGACCTCAGAGGAGAGGCCCGGCATGATGGATAGCGCCGAGGGGCCACTGTGGCCACATCACCGTTAATTTGTCCTTGGCCGTGAACTCCTGTTGGTCCCAGTGTGCAAGGCAGCATGAGAAAGCAAAAGGGGGAAACCGCTACTCGTGGGTGGAAAACAGGACATCGTCACTCGGGAAGTTTTAGTGCTGATTATACATTGTGTATCACAATTTGTGACATTCCTGCTCTTCATGCTGTCACAGTCTGATGTTAATTGTTTTTTTTTTTGTTTTTTTTTTTCCCCCACAAACAAAAGCATCTCATTTGGAAATAAAAATATGCAGAATAAAGAGCACTTTAAAAGGATACAAGATGAGCAGGAAATGCCATGCACTTAAAAATTCCTGGAGCTGCTGCCACTCCAGAGTAAAATCAGACTCATCACAAGACGGAATTATTGTGAAGAAATCATCAGTATTCAATTAAATTATACATTTGTGAGCCTCGGGGCCTTGCAGATACTATCAGGTTCAATAGATGAAGTTTTGTTGCGAACTATGTAGCCCGAAAGTTAGCAGAGGTTCAGCTTCAGTACCAAGGCTAAAGAGAGACAATGGCCAATTCAATAGAGTGACAATTGGGCATTGAAGGTCCGTCTTTGACACTGCAGAGGGCGGCTCAAGGGTGGAAGAAGTGTTTTATTTATTTTTTGTATACAGGATCGAGGCTCATGAAAGAGCTAACATTTATCACACAAAAAAATCAAACAGACACACAAAACATATAATAAGGGTAGCGGTAGACAAGATGGGGAGAGAAGGGGAAGCACAAACACAACATTTGAGAGCAGGGACATCGGGAGATCCGTGAGAGGGCGACGGCTCGGGGGAAGGAGGCGTGGGAAGGGGGGGAGGGGTGGGAGAAGTATAAAACACAAGGAAACTGCAAGGACTTCCAGGAAGGAAGTTGGTATTTCAGAAAATTGGATCTGGGGTGAAATTAGCGGGGGTAGAAAAGATCAAGGTTTTGGATGGGGGAAGATAAGAGATGGTGGTGAACAGCTGTTTTAAAGACCTGGAGGGAGGAGTGGGATTGAAGAGAGTGGGGGAGTTTGTTCCAGAGTCGGGAGAAAAGAGGAATGAAGGAGTGAAGGTGAGCAGAGAGCCTAGATTTTGGCAGTTTAACCATAAGAGGGTTGCAGGCAGATCTTGTGCGACCTGTAGGAATATTTGGGTGACAAAGCACAGAGAGAGCTGGAGGAGCAAGGCCGGAGAGGAGTCGGTAGAAGACGGAAAGACCACCAACCTGCCTGCGGTGAGTGAGTGAAAGGCCCTTGGAGTTAGCTTCATCGCAAGAGATTCCAATGATTCTGAACGCTTTGGTTTCAACAGCGTGAAGACGAGCTAGGTGTGAGGCAGGAGCACCAGCCCAGAGGGGAGACCTGTATTCCATTGAGCTGCGGATGAAAGCCTTGTATGTGGTGAGGAGCTCAGGTGTGCCTAGGAAGGACTTCGCACGACGGAGGATGCCCAGTCGGCGACTGGCTTTGGAGGGCAGATTGGAAATGTGATTTTCCCAGGAAAGATCATTGCAGATACCAATTTCAGCACCAATTTCAGCTTGAGCACCAATTTCACATTGCATGACAGCAGACCGATGTCAGAGCACAACAGACTTGAATGAGTATCTGCATACCCACCGACAGGCTGGGCCATTATCCACAGAAGTAAACGACACATGACAGTAATAACAGTAATACATAATAATAGGAGTAATAATACCATATTACAGAAATACAACAATATTGCATTACATCGTTAGACATACAGCGCATCTGTATGACGTCCACATTGTCACGGCACAAGAGAATTTCTCTCCACAAATTTTTCTCCTGTTTTCATGATCTGCATCTGACGATTCACAAATGACAGTTGGTGTGTATGGTTTCATGTGAAGGTCTTCTTTCATTGTGTGACGTAATGATGAATAAGAAACGCCCAACTCTGCAGAACATTTCTGTAATTATTTTTTGGGACATCTGACAATGGATATTTTAATGTTTTGAATTCCCAAAGTATATATATATATACAGTATATCTCCTCCTCTTGTCTCCCGCTCCCTTTATTATATGTTCTTTGTGTTAGCTCATATATGAGCCTCGACTAAGTATACGAAAAAAAAAATGCTCTCTATTTCATACAAGGTTAAATGTGGCCTTGCTCCTCCTGCCCTCTCCTATCTCTGCTCTTTTGCCACTCCAGGTCACATGCATTCCTCTGGGAACTCTCATATTCTCATCCTCCCAAAGTCCAGACTGCTTGTCCATCTACTTTCATCCATCCCCTGATTGTTCCGATTGGGGATTCGTCTCTTTGTGCCTTTGTTTTTTAGACTTTCAAATATACTGTCCATCACTCCCTCCTGTGCTCATCCATGCACATCCATGATCTCTTGTACACAGTTGAATCTTTCCCATTTTGTTCCTCTCTGGGACATTGTTACTCGTTTTTGTATTATTCCTATTTTCCTCTGTGTATGTCCCCCATACCCTCTCCTAGTTTGTGAACCTAGTGCCCTTTGTCGCTCGGCTCCTCCAAAAGCTTAAACCCTTGTATATAAAGAATATTCAAATGAATGAGGTTTTACATATTATTTGTTATTTCAAACATCTACTCTTCATCAAATTCAATTTTTTTTACACAACAGTGTTGCCTGTTCATGGTCCTATTAATGCACTCACTCTATTTGTGGAAATATGTTTGTAAAATAATGGCTGTCTCTCATGAAGCTCGGCTCGTCTTAAATTGCATGCTGTCAGAGGTTGGTTTGAATACACGTACAGTAATCACATCATCGCTGGTGATCGTGAGCTTGCATGTGATGATTGCACATACACGTTGTTTGTACCAGACTACCAGATGTTAATCTGTGTGTTGTGGAATGTCACGTGGTATCCTGAATAGCACGTGGGTCACTGGGTGCGTGTACTCTGAAAATAGATTACAAATCACCATTCAATTACCTGTAATTTTGACTACTTTGTAACACTATAAGGCTGGTCCTCCATATTGTAACTTATAAGTCCTCTTATAAGTCCTCCATATTGTAACCGTGACTGTGCTGGGTAGAGCTGTTGTTCTGTTCAAATTTCGCGTGCTTGGATTGGCTACTGGTGTTCCCACCTGAATCTCGGGTGCACGATTCAGGGAACTCTGCTTCAATTCCCAGATACCATTTGTTTGTCTATTGTCTACTATTGTCCTTGTAATTAATGTATACTACATTTTAGTTAGGGTTAGGGTTAGGGTTAGGGTTGTTAGGGTTAGGGTTAGGGTTAGGGTTTTAGGGTTAGGGTTGTTAGGGTTAGGGTTAGGGTTAGGGTTAGGGTTAGGGTTAGTGTTAGGGTTTTAGGGTTAGGGTTGTTAGGGTTAGGGTTAGGGTTAGGGTTGTTAGGGTTAGGGTTAGGGTTAGTTGTTAGGATAAGGGTTAGGTGCTACCTGTGATGTATGTATAATATAGGTATAATCAATGTTTTTGTCCTGCAGGTGCTACCTGTGGAAGCAATTGTCCATGAGCCTCAGATAAATGCAACAATTAAAAGCCAATACATGAAATGAGAAAAATGAGCCTAGGAATTTTTTGAACAATCTTATTTTGTAAAAAGTGGAGTGAACCCAATGTGTCCATTTTTTTTCAATTCAATTTGATCAAGCCTTGTGAGATTTCAAATTTTTAATTGTTTTTGATTTTCACACTACAGAGCACATAGGATTTTTCTTTAAATGTATTGGTCCGTCCCTCTTATAAGGTTCAGCATTTATCTTAGATTGGAAACCCTTCATTCATGAAGCCACCACGGTGGTTGAAAGCAAAAATGATTTAAATGAGATAAAATTTCATGCTCGATTTATTGAAGGGCTTTGACTAAGGTACGGGATCGAAGGTTCCATGGAAACGTTAATGTCCACAACAAATGCAATCACATCACAGCTGGTTGAGGTACGTCCCTGAAAGACTGCATGCCCTATGATACTATGCCTCCTATACTAGAGTATAGACAATGGTTTTAGTCAGGTCCATTTCTGTCTGCATTCAAACACAAACCGACATACAGCTCTGAAGTGGTGAATTCTATTAAAAGAGATGTTCTGTCATTCCAAAATCAATTTTTGCTGCGAATTTATATTTTTGCCTGAATCAATCAAAAAAAAAACGATCAGGCTAGTGATTTTATATCACCTAAACAAAACAAGAAAAGACAAGAAGATGGACAGGTTCATGGCAGGGCTTTATTAATGAAGGTAGTGCAGAATAGACAACTATTAGAACAATCACCACAAAAAAAAGAAGATATAATTATATATATATATAGTGCCTTCAGAAAGTATTCACACCCCTTGACATTTTCACATTTTGAGGTGTTGCAGCCGAAATTTAAAATGGATGAATTGAGAAACGGTGAACATCAAACATTCAAGTCTTTCCCACAGATTATTCATGGGATTCAAGTGTGGGCTTTGGTTGTGCCACTCAAGGACTTTCACGTTCTTGTTCTGAAGTCATTCCAGTGTTGCTTTGGCTGTATGCTTGGGGTCATTGTCCTGTGGGAACATACATTTTTGGTGCAGTCTAAGGTCTTTTGCACTCTGAAGCAGGTTCTCCTCAAGGATGTGCCTTTATTTGGCTCCATTCATTGTTCCCTTTAGTCTTACAAGTCTCCCAGTCCCTGCCGCTGAAAAACATGCCCATAGCATGATGCTTTTTGCATGCAAACTTCAGGCATGTTGTCATGTATGTGCCTTTTTCTCAGGTGTTGCTTCCGTCTGGCCACTCTCCCATTAAGCCTAGATTTGTGAAGTGCTGCAGAAACTGATGTCCTTCAGGCAGATTCTCCCATCTCAGCCAAGGAAGTCTGTAGTTCTGTCAGAGTGTTGATTGGGTTCTTGGTCACCTCCATGACCAAGGCCCTTCTTGCCCAGTTGCTCAGTTTTGGTTGGCCAGCCAGCTTTAGGAAGAGTCTGGGTAGTTTCATATTCTTTCCATTTCCTAATGATGGAGCTCACTGTGCTCTTGGAAACTTTCAACACTCTTTGAAATTGTTTTATACCCTTCCTCAGATCTATCTCCTCGAAATTATATCTCGGAGTTCCACAGTCAATTCTTTGGATTTCGTTGTAGAGTTTCTCCTCTGACCTACACTGTCAACTGTGGGACCTTATATAGAAAGGTGTATTTCTTTCTAAATCATGTCCAACCAATTTAATTAGGCACAGGTGGACTGCAATTAAGATGTAGAGACATCACAACGATGGTCAAAGGAAATTGGATGCATCAGAGGTCAATTTTGAATGTCATTGAAAAGGGGTTGAATACTTATTGACTCAAGACATTTCAGCTTTTCATTTTTCATTAATTTGAAAAAAAATCCTTTATAAACCCCAAAACACTGACATTATGGGGTTTTACAGTATGTGTAGATCAGTGACAAAAAATAAAATATAATCATTTTAAATCCAGGCTGTAACATAACCAAATGTGAAAGAAAGTCAAGGGGTGTGAATATTTTCTGAAGGCTCTGTGCATCTACCATATAAAACACAATGTGTGTTTGTGTATTTGTGTGTTTGCGTGTTTGTGTATTTGTGTGATGTCTGCCCCCCTTCATAAGGGTAGCTTTTAAAGGTTTTGAGTAGCGCTTTAGGAGGGATTTGAGTGGGGTTTAATGAGCAATCTTTGAACACGACTGTGTATCCACCGGTTGAAAGATCTAAAAGACTCCAAGGACCCAAAATATCCTGAGGATCCACACAACCCATAGGACCCAAAAAACCCTGAGGACCTAGAACAGCCAAAGGACTCTGAAGACCCAAAACACCCCAATAACCCAAAATATCCCAAAGACCCTGAAAGACTCAAAGACACAAAATGCCCCAAGGAATCAGAGAACCCAATGACCCAGAAGACCCAAAAGACCCCTAGGATCCAAAAGACCCAAATGACTCTGAGGACCCAAACGACTCAGAGGACCTAAAAGACCCCAAGGACCCAGAAGACCCAAAATACACTGAAGACTGTTAAAGACCAAAAAGACCCCAAATACCAAAAAGACACCAAAGACCCCCAATACCCTTAAAGACCCAAAAGACCACAAAAACACAAAAGACCCTGAATACCCAAAATTCCCCAAAGACCCATAAAGACCCCAAATACCTAAAATACTGAAAAGACCCCAAAACCCTTAAAGACCCAAAAGACCACGAAGACCCAAAAGACCCCAACTACCCTTAAATATCCCAAAGACCCAAAATACCCTGAAGACTGAAAAAACCCTGAAGACCCAAAAAGACCCAGAAGACCCTTAAAGACCTCGAAGACCCAAAATATCCCAAGACTCTTAAATATGATGAAGACCCAAAAAACACAGAGGACTGAAAAGATCAAAAAGACCCAGAAGACCGAAAATATCCAAAAGTCCCAAAATACCCAAAGACCCAAAATACACCAAAAACCCAAAAGACCGAAAATATCCTGAAGACCCAAAATATCCCAAAGACCAAAAAGACCCCAAAGATCCAAAATACCCCAAAGACCCTTAAAGACCCTGAGGACCCAGTGGACCCCAAACACCCAAATTACCCATAAAACTCAAAATACCCAAAAGACCCTTAAATACCTCAAAACCCAGAGGACCGAAAAGACCTGAGGACCCCAAAGATCCAGAGGACCCAAAAGACTCAAATGACTGAAAAGACTCAAATGATCCAAAAGACTCAAATGACCCAAAAGACCCTGAGGAACTAGAAGACCCAAAATACACAAAGGACCCTGAATATCCAAAATATCCCAAGGACCCAAATGACCCAGAGGACACAAAAGACCCGAGGACTTCAAATACCAAAAAGAAGAGTAATTATGTTTCTTACATTGGAATTGTAGATGGCGGCTTGCAAAACGAGCCTCAAGGTCGGTGTACGAAAGCGGGGTTTTCTTTTAATCACAATAAATACAAGGCGCAGGGAGGTGAAATTCGCTACACATGATGTGCAATGCATGCAGAGTAAAATGAGTGTTCATTTACATCTGTAGGATGTCTCATAAATAAAGAAGATATAAGCACACCTGTGAGTAGGCCCAGGATTCAGACTTTGGCATGTCCACGCGGCTGCACGGTCAAATAAACTGTTCCAATCCGTAATTTTTGATGGGCTTTATACTAGTACAATATGTTACGTGGTCCCCCCTGTGACTACCTGGTCTCGGTGACCCCCGGACCTTGAGAGGAACCCCGCCAGAAAGATATATGATTGATACGCTTTCGTAACGCAATCAATACTAATTAAACCCTCCAGTGGACCAACGAAGGAAACAATCCCCAATCACTAATGAAACCACACCCAGGATCCGGATCAATCAACAATGTATTCACCCCTGGGTAGAATCATCCACAACACAATACTTCAACGCGCAGTATGAATATTCCAACAATATCTCTAAGATGGCCATCTTATATATTTCCCCCTTGAACCCCACTCATGGCACCCTCAATGGTCAATGTCTCTCACAATGTCTCTGGGCCCCTCCCGACCCAGGTGAAGATCGATTCGCACCGGCGAATCGCGATCTCCAGTCAATGGCCGAACAAGGTCGACTAGGATGGCGGTATTCGCGCCGACCCTGCGCCCCCGTAGTTCGATCTCCGCACGCGGGCGGTTGAATGGACACCTTCCTGACGTGCTTCAAACGTGCACGTCCCGTACCGGGAACAGCTGCTGCAGCGGACCCCTTCTCGGCAAGCCACCGAGGTCGGAACCCGTGATCGCGGCTTCTGGGCTGTGAACGGCTCGCAAAGCGCGCGAGGCCCCAGGCGCCTCCCGTACGCGTCCTTGTAGACGTTGAGGCGAACGGTGCCGGACGCTTGGTTCCTCCCAGGAACCCACAGCAACCTGACACGTAACAGGTAATTACCCCGCGCAGGTAACCCCTCTCGCCAGACGGGCTTTTCAAACTCAGCGTTCCAAAGCAGGTAAAGATCGACTCGGCTCGCGTCAGAGCGGGGCGAAGAATAAGATGGCCGCTTTTCTCTCTCGACCTTCTTCCCTTTTTTCCTTCCGGTTCATGATCCCGTTTCCGGTCTCGTTGTTACCAGGAGCGCTCCTAACCATTTAACCACAACAACCTTTAATAGAATAAACACTAATAAGAAATGACCTGAATAGTAATTCACATAAATCCGGAATTCGTAACACTCCCCCCCTTCAAGAAAGAAAGTTTGAACACCGCGAAAACCTTCTTTGCAGGCCAACTTTGATAAACAAACAAGATAACTCACACCCCAAATCATCAGTTCCCCCGGGCACAATTATCACATCTCAAAAATAAAGCAACAAAACCCCCAGAGATTCCAAAGGTAATTCACTCTGGACCAAGCGTCAACAACTTCTAGTTTCTCTTGAATGCCGGTTAAGGGGTGGTGACCAAAGCCCCAAAGTTAAGCAACTCGATAGCACTTTTTCGGGAGGCCAAGCTGAGTATTCACGACATGGACGCCTTAAGGAATGTGGAGTTCACGGTTAGTCCGTGCAGGAAAGTTCACTACCTGGACGCCTTTAAGAACGTGGCGTTCACGGTTAGTCCGTGTAGGAGCCCAGGCTCGGCGGCTCCGCCGTATATAGTGCTTCAACTTCTCCGGACTCCTAACAGTTACGGTGGGACCACTTGTCCCAGTAGTCACCTGACTAGCGGTCTCCGTCTCGGCCAGTGCTCTGACAATCATTCTTTCGGGAGATGCCGTAACTCTGGGAGCCTCCATAGTAATATCGGCTGCTGCCAACACCAAAATTACCGCCAAGTTGACCTCTTCTGTAGACCTCTCGACGCCTACGAAATGCCTTCCGTACTGTTATGGTCCGACCCTCCAAATCCTTACCATTCCAATTCTTCTCTGCCTCTCTGGCGTCTTTTGTGCTTGCAAACATGACAAAGCCGAACCCTCTTGACCATTGCGTTTCCCTGTCTTTTACCAACCGCACTTCCACCAGCGGACCATATCTGCTGAAGACAGAGGTCAGAACTGCTTCCTCTGTTTTGAAGTTCAGTCCCCTACAAATAACTTGGTACTTTTGTCGCCATCCCGAGCTGGTGTGGTGTTATTTTCCCTGCTGGGCTCTTTACCAACCCTCGGGTTACCATAAACTTGACCCCCGGCCAAATCATTCCCGATAACCACAGATACTCCCTCTACAGGAAGCATGGCTTGTAAACCGACGGTGACCGGTCCTGACACCAAATCGGATTCCAAATGGATGACATGAAGTGGGGCACTAACACAGCCACCGATCCCTTGTAACCGAACACGATCACCAGCTGCTGTACTCTTTGACAATGGCAAAATGCCTTCAAGCATTAAGGATTGATGGGCTCCTGTGTCCCTCAATACACTAACAGGTCTTGGGTTAGTCAAGTCTCCCTCTAGTGAGACAAACCCCTCATAAATAAATGGTTGGTAACTCTTCTGTGGGCGATTTCTTACGTTTGCCATCGCATTCGGAGTTGTACTAGTCGGACTCCGCTCTGGGTTTTCCCTTTTCCTGAGGTAACAACTGGACATCAAGTGTCCAGGTTTCTTGCAAAAAGCGCAAGTAGGCCCGGAGGAAAAACTCATGGTCTGCCTCGGGCCCCCCGGAAAATAAGTTTGTCTTGGGCCCGTAGCCCCCTGATTTCGAACAGTTGGGGTATCAGAGTTGTCCCCATAATCATCTCGAGGCCACCGCCATGTATTGTCGTTCTCCGCACCAGGTGTTCCATAACTCCCCTGCTGAAGTCTAGGCGAGGAGTTAGGTTTGTGGACCCCTATCCGGTGTGTTAAGGCATAATCATCTGCCATGGTGGCTGCGTCCCACAACTTTGGTACTTTCTTTTCCTGCAGGTATACTTTGATGTCCTCGTGGACACACTGTTGAAATTCCTCCACCAGGATCAAGTCACGCAATGCTTCGAAGTCTTTCCCGACTCCTTTTGACTCACACCACCGATCAAACATGTTTTCTTTCACTCTGGCAAACTCCACATGGGTCTCACTCTCCCTCTTCCTGGCATTCCTGAATTTTTGCTGGTAAGCTTCAGGAACCAACTCATAGGCTTTGAGAATGTGCTTCTTCAATACCTCATAATCTGCACATTGGTCCATTGGTAGCGCCGAATAAATATCTTGAGCTTTACCCACCAGCACACTTTGCACTAGTATGGTCCAGGCCTCCTCCGGCCAGTTTAACTGTCGAGCCACTTTCTCAAAGTGTGGAAAAAATTTAGCGACTTCCTTTTCACTGAAGGGTGGAACCAGCCTCACATGTCTGCCCACATCCCAGGTGTTCTGGCTAGGTGTCGACCCAGTCAGCAAGGGTGGTACCTCTCCCCGTTCTCTCATTAACTCCAGCTCCTTGAATTTAATTTCTTGCTGAAGCGCCATGTCACGTTCCTTTAATTCCCTTTCGGCTTTTCTCTCCTCTGCTTTTCTCCCTTCTAACCTTTCCTGGAGTTCTCGTTCCACTCTCCTTTCCTCTGCTTGTTTCTCTTCTCTCCTCTCTTCTGCTTTCCTTTCCTCTGTTTTCATCCTTTCTAACCTTTCCTGGAGTTCTCGTTCCACTCTCCTTTCCTCTTCTGATCTTTCCTTTTCTGCTTTCCTTTCTTCTTCTGCTCTTTCCTTTTCTGCTTTCCTTTCTTCTTCTTTGATCCGTGCCTGGCTCCGTAATTGCAACTCCAGTTTCCGGAGCTCAACGTCTTCTGGTTCTTCGGGTAGCCACTCCCAGGCTAACTCGTCCCATGTTCCTAATCCCACCATAGATTGTATCACCGCGGTCTGCAACTCTGCCTTCCTCAAATTAGTTCGGACCTCCAAGTTAAAATGTTTGGCCAATTTCAAGAGGTCCGATTTTAGTAACGCTCGGAACTGTGCCTCACTCGGGGTTACCGCAAAGTTCTGTGCCACAAACGCCATGGTGACTATATCGTTAACACCTGTTAACCTTCACCCAAGACTTTACCACAATTTCCCAAAAATTTACCAATTAATAATTAATTAATAAATTTTAATTAATAAAAATATTATTTTATTATTTTATACAATTTTATATCGCGGAATTCAATTGGACGAGCCCCCAATTCTGTTACGTGGTCCCCCCTGTGACTACCTGGTCTCGGTGACCCCCGGACCTTGAGAGGAACCCCGCCAGAAAGATATATGATTGATACGCTTTCGTAACGCAATCAATACTAATTAAACCCTCCAGTGGACCAACGAAGGAAACAATCCCCAATCACTAATGAAACCACACCCAGGATCCGGATCAATCAACAATATATTCACCCCTGGGTAGAATCATCCACAACACAATACTTCAACGCGCAGTATGAATATTCCAACAATATCTCTAAGATGGCCATCTTATATATTTCCCCCTTGAACCCCACTCACGGCACCCTCAATGGTCAATGTCTCTCACAATGTCTCTGGGCCCCTCCCGACCCAGGTGAAGGTCGATTCGCGCCGGCGAATCGCGATCTCCAGTCAATGGCCGAACAAGGTTGACTAGGTGGCGGTATTTGTGCCGACCCTGCGCGCCCGTAGTTTGATCTCCGCACGCGGGCGGTTGAATGGACACCTTCCTGACGTGCTTCAAACGTGCACGTCCCGTACCGGGAACAGCTGCTGCAGCGGACCCCTTCTCGGCAAGCCACCGAGGTCGGAACCCGTGATCGCGGCTTCTGGGCTGTGAACGGCTCGCAAAGCGCGCGAGGCCCCAGGCGCCTCCCGTACGCGTCCTTGTAGACATTGAGGCAAACGGTGCCGGACGCTTGGTTCCTCCCAGGAACCCACGGCAACCTGACACATAACAGGTAATTACCCCGCGCAGGTAACTCCTCTCGCCAGACGGGCTTTTCAAACTCAGCGTTCCAAAGCAGGTAAAGATCGACTCGGCTCGCGTCAGAGCGGGGCGAAGAATAAGATGGCCGCTTTTCTCTCTCGACCTTCTTCCCTTTTTTCCTTCCGGTTCACGATCCCGTTTCCGGTCTCGTTGTTACCAGGAGCGCTCCTAACCATTTAACCACAACAACCTTTAATAGAATAAACATTAATAAGAAATGACCTGAATAGTAATTCACATAAATCCGGAATTCGTAACAAATATAAGGACATAACTATCACTATATTATGTAAAGTAACCCTCGAGAAGGCATTTGCACAACAATATATATATATATATATATATATATATATATATATATATTTGTTATGTTGTAGGGGGTACGTATTAGTTAGCATATTAAGGCTGCATAGTCTGTGTGTTTGCGTAGGTTAGAAAAAGTATTTCATAACTAGGGATCCGTTCGGGTGAAGTTGTCCTGTTATTACCAATGCTGTGAATGGGGCAGCGTTGACATCGACATAGGAAAGTGTATTCATATGTGTCCTCTCTGTGAACCGGGCGAGGCACCAGGCAAAGTAATTGGGGGAGAGAGGGGGTGGTGTGGGGGGGGGGGGGGGCGTGTGAGGAGGGGTGTTTTTGAATGTGTCGGCATCTCATATTTGGGCCGATAAACCCCTCTCGTGACCCAGGCTGTGGGTACCACTGAGGGTGCACAGCCATTGGCGCACTGCAAGGTGTCTCGTCATTGGTTGAGGTGGTGCCAGTGACGACACTGTGTCAATATGACCATAGCCGGACCATGAGCAAAGAACATGCAGAGTCGTGGAGTCTGGCCGTGTAGGAGGGGATAAAAGAGGCTGCACATGTGCTGTCCTGTCTCTTGTGTCTGTCTGGCTGCCCTTCATGCTGCTCTGCTCCCTGCCCTCCGCTCTCTTCCTGTGCCCTGCTGTACGTCATCACCCGTCAGAGTCGCATGTCCAACTCACAATCCTGCTGGATATGCGGGAAAGATATGTGACAATAAATGAAACGAAATCAATTATCTTCTTCCTGATGCATATATACACATTGCTAAACGTAAGTAACGACCTCGGACAAATTTATAATGACATGGGTTTAAGTCCTGCTTAAGATAATGCTAAAGCGCGGCGTTACGCGCGCTGCTTGCGAGCAAGGAGGAAGCGGACAAGCGGTAACTTATAAGCGTCTTTATTTCAGGAGCTCACTGTAACACTGGCGCGCTCCGGGCTGCGCGCCCGGTGTATATCATGAGGCCACGCCTACCCCTCGGGCGTGGCCACCGCCCACTTGGTGCACGGAATGATGTCACCACGCCAGTGGGCTTTTGTGTCCGCCACACGCGCCCCCCCCAGAATTCCCGTGCACCTGGAGGGCCAGTTTGCGGGGCAGACGAATGACCCGGCCGAAGCGCCCCCTGGCGATCGGCGGCGTCCGGGGTGCAGGGATGCCATGTGGGATGCCCCTGGCTGCCCCTGGGATGGGTGCAGGACCGGGGGGCGGCGGGGCTGGGCGGTGCCGGGGGTCCGCCCGCAGGGGGGTGGCCCCGACATGGGGGTCGGGCCACTGGCGGTGGATGGTCCACGTCGAGGTGGGCCGGCTTGAGGCGGTCCACCGAAACGCGGTCAGGAGTACCGCCGATGTTCAGGGTGAAGTGCTTCGCCCCGGTCTCCAGCACGCGGAAAGGCCCGTCGTACGGGGGCCGCAGTGGTGTCCGGTGGGCATCGTGGCGGACGAAGACGTACTCCGCCGTGCGAAGCTCCGGGGCGACGTGCGTCGGTGGGTGCCCGTGGCATGCCGTTGGCACCGGGGCGAACCTCTGGGCGGTCTCTTGCAGAGCGGAGTGCTGCTGTGCCATGGTGCCGTGGAGTCGGGGAGGAACTCGCCCGGCACCCGCAGCGGTTGCCCGAAGACCAACTCCGCCGCGGATGCGCGCAGGTCCTCCTTGGGCGCTGTCCGGAGGCCCAGCAGGACCCAGGGGAGCCTGTCGACCCAGCCGCCGTCGCGGAGGGTGGCCCGGGGCGCGGCCTTCAATGAGCGGTGAAATCGCTCACACAGGCCGTTAGCCTGGGGGTGGTAGGCCGTGGTTCGGTGCAGCCGGACCCTGAGCCCCTGCGCGACCGCCCCCCAGAGCTCCGAGGTGAACTGGGGGCCGCGGTCGGACGAGATGTCTGAGGGGGCGCCGAACCGGGCGACCCAGGTGGCGATGAAAGCCTGCGCGACATCGGCCGCCGGGGTCGACGCCAAGGGCACGGCCTCCGGCCACCGGGTGGTGCGGTCCACCATGGTGAGGAGGTAGGTGAAACCCCGCGAGGGGGGCAGAGGTCCCACCAGGTCCACGTGGACGTGGTCAAACCGGCGTTCCGGCACCGTGAACGGGGCCAACGGGGCCTGGGTGTGCCGGTGCACCTTGGCGCGCTGGCACGCGAGGCACGTCCTGGCCCAGCCGCGGACGGCCTTCCGGAGGCCATGCCAGACGAACTTGTCGGCGATCAGCCTTTGGGAGGCCCTCGCGCCCGGGTGGGACAGGCCGTGGATGGCGTCAAACACCTGGCGCTGCCAGCCCGCAGACACGATGGGGCGAGGACGCCCGAGGGAGACGTCGCACAAGAGGGCCGCGCCCGCGCCGTCGAACGGCACCTCGGTGACGTGGAGGCCCGTGACGGCGGTCCGCAAGGCCTGGACATCGGGGTCAGCGGCCTGGTCCGCTGCCATCCGGGCATAGTCGATGCCGAGGTGGACTGCGTGGGCGACGGCCCGGGAAAGGCAATCCGCCACCGGGTTGTCCTTCCCCGCGACATGCTGGATGTCCGTCGTGTACTCGGACACGGCCGAGAGGTGACGCTGCTGCCGGGCCGACCACGGCTCGGTGACCTTGCCCATCGCGAAGATCAGCGGCTTGTGGTCGACGAAGGCAGTGTACGCACGGCCCTCGAGCAGATGGCGGAAGTGCCTGACCGCCAAGTGAAGCCCGAGCAACTCGCGGTCGAAGGTACTGTAACGGCGTTCGGGCGGGCGAAGCTGCCGGCTAAAGAACGCCAGCAGTTGCCAAGCTCCACGCACCCATTGCTCGTGCACCGCGCCCACCGCGTAGTCCGAGGCATCGGTGGTGAGGGCGATCGGTGCATCGGGCGCCGGGTGCGCGAGCATGGTGGCGTTAGCCAAGGCGAGCTTCGCGCCCGTGAACGCCGTGTCCATCTGCTCGGTCCAGGTAACGTCGCCTTTGCCCGGCTTACCTCGGAGAGCTTCGTGCAGGGGGCGCAGGAGCTGGGCGATACGGGGCAGGAACCGATGGTAAAAGTTCACCATGCTCAGGAACTCCTGCAGCCCTCTGATCGTGCGGGGGCGCGGAAACCCCTTCACTGCCTCCACCTTGGCCGGCAGGGGGACGGCTCCGTGCCTGGTGACACGGTGCCCCAGAAAATCGATTATGGCGGCGCCGAACCGGCACTTTGCGGGTTCACAATCAGGCCATGCTGGCCCAGGCGTTCGAAGAGCGTGCGGAGGTGGCGTAGGTGCTCTTCGCGGGACGCGCTGGCGACAAGGATGTGCTTGACGGCCCCCGCCGAGAAGGTGGGCCGCGTGAGGGCCGGGAAGCCGGCGAGGAGGCGGGTGAATGCGTCCGCTGCCGGAAGCGTACAGACCAACGTGGCCGGAACCGAACTGTTCGGCAAGCCGCTTGGCAAGCCGCTCGTTGAGCTGCTCGCCGAGCTGGGCAACGCACAAGCGAGCGAGCTGAACGTCTCGGCCTGGAAAAGACGTCTGCGCTTGACGTCGACCAGGAGCCCAATAGCGCACAGGAAGTCTGCGCCAAGCAGTGCCATGGGCACGTCGGCGGTGACGAACGTCCATCGGAAAACCTGCCCTCCGAACCGCAGAGAGAGGCAGCGTTTTCCGTACATACGGATGGGCGTCCCGTTCGCGGCAAGCAGCGCGGGGCCCCCACCCGCGGCGTGCTTGTCTGACGTGCCGGCGGGAACGACACTCACCTGCGCTCCCGTGTCGCACAGGTAACGGCACCCGGAGAAGGTGTCCGTTATGAACAGCAGGCTGCTCGAACGGCCGGCGCTCATCGCCACTATTGAGCGCCGGCCCGGGCGTTTCTGCACCTGTTGAAGGAGCATGGCGGATGACACTGCCGAGCTTCGTGGCCGAACTTGGCGTGGAACCAGCACCAGGTGGTGGAGCTGGAGGAGCGCGGCTGGCTCCGCCAGGCTGGTGGAGTTGGCGGGTTTCCCCGCGGTGGCAGTTTTCGCCGCGGCGGTGGGCGGGGCGTGGCGGCGGTCACGAGGTGCGTATCAGCATGCTGCGTATGCTGTATAAGCTGATGCTGTGGATCAGCAGCATCAGCAGCAGCATCAGCAGCATCAGCCACGAGGGCCGTGACGGCCACGCCGACTCTCGCCCGCGTGTCCGAAGCGGCGAAGTACTTGTCCGCCTCGGCTGCCAATGCTCGGGGTTCCGTTAGCCCGGTCCCGGCCAACGCGAGGCGAACCTGCGCTGGAAGTTGGCGACGGAAAAGCGCCCGGAATAGAGAACCGGGGGCTTCGTCGCCCAACAGTGACAGCATATGGTCCATTTGGACCGACGGGCGTGTGTCACCGAGCTCGGGGAGATCCAGGAGGCCCGTGCGTCGTCCGTGAGGCCGAACGTGGCTAGGAGTAGCCGCTTGAGTGCCTCGTACTTGTGGCCATCCGGTGGGTGGCGAAGGACGGACACAACTCGAGCGGCCGTGCCGGGCCCGAGGGAGGCGACGACGTGGCAATAGCGCGTGTCATCGCCGGTGAGGCGCCGAAGCTGAAATTGGGCTTCGGCCTGGACGAACCAGACTTCGGCCTGAGCCTCCCAAAATTCGGGAAGTTTGATGAAGTTGGCCATGGCAATGGCGTCGCGTGTGGAAGGATCGCTCCGGCAGATCCAACGTCGAGGGGGTCACCAGTAAAGCGCGGCGTTACGCGCGCTGCTTGCGAGCAAGGAGGAAGCGGACAAGCGGTAACTTATAAGCGTCTTTATTTCAGGAGCTCACTGTAACACTGGCGCGCTCCGGGCTGCGCCGCTGCGCGCCCGGTGTATATCATGAGGCCACGCCTACCCCTCGGGCGTGGCCACCGCCCACTTAGTGCGCGGAATGATGTCACCACGCCAGTGGGCTTTTGTGTCCGCCACAATGCCACAGTTATTTGGGCGGTGTATAAGTTAACAGGCTTGGGTCATTGAAAGTTTGTGAAACACTTGGGTCACTCTTATTTGACTTATTTGCTGCCAATCCCATACTTTGCGGCCATGGTCCCATAAGAGGAAGACGATGAGGCTGCATTTACGTAGGTATAAAAAGTTAAATGTGAAATTTACGTATAAAGTGATGTACCATACTCTGTTACAGAGTGTCGGTGCCACCAATGCAGTTTATTGGAAGAGTTATGCTGGGTGGTTTGCCATTGCCTTCCCAGCTGTAGTTAGGGCAGGAATTTGTAATTTGTTCATGGTGCCAGCGATAGCTCGCCAACTCTTCATGAAGGACACTTTAACGTCCAGCAACTAATGCTGGGAAGACGGAGCGACCAGTCGTCCATCCGAGGGACGGAACATACGTTGATGAATCACCTGCCTGTGGAACGCCAGGATGACAGTAGCTGGGTCGGGATTCGAACCCAGGTCTGGATGGCTTCAGAGGCAAATGTGTGTACCTATATGGCCTCGGCCGTCCTGCCAGCCCAATCATTCATCTGGTAAATTTCAAATAAAACGAATTGGCCTGTAATTGTGACGTTTTCCAGTTTATGACTGGTCTCTGCTTCCTGCTTGTCCTGGGTTTGTGAGATGAGATGACTAATTGGTGGCGAATGAGTCCAAAGGAAAAAAAAATAAAAAACCTGGATTGAATTGATAATTTGGATTTAGAGAATGGTGAGGATTTTATTTGTTTAAAGGAAGGATGTTGATTGTTTATTTATAACTATATTTTCTGTAACTTTTCTTGTACTTCTAGAAGTTACATTCCCATGATCTCAGCACTGATTGTGTTAATTTGGACCTCGCTGTACATTCTATCGAGGAGCACTTGCTAAAAAGATCCTGTATTGTATAGTTATGACAACCATTATATGAGATGCCAACAGAGCACAAGTGGAGGAGGGGGGGGGGGCAGTTGGGGGAAGGGGGGAGGAATACTTAATTATGTTCATTTCTCGGATCAATTGTACCGCACCCTAACCGAGGTTTTCTCAACTGAATTGATTTTGCTTTTATTCCGAGTTTCTCCAGTTAATTGTCTGCATTCCATTTGTTGAGTCAGTTGTAATTAATTATTGTCGCGGTTGTCAAGTCACCTGTATTTCATTTTGATTCTCAGTAACTTGAGTCAATCATCTTTTGTTTCAAGGCCATATTTCATTTTCCAAAAGATTGCATTTCATCTTGAGCTAATTGTTCGTATTTTAATTTCAGTTTTTCCATTCCGCCATTCATTCATCTATCCATCAAGGAATAACAAGAAGTAATAACAACTAGACCAAGGCGACTGTGTCGCCAATATGCCTCCACATAGTCCCACAACAGGTAGATGCCCTCGTTCACGTTCCTATAAATAAACAAGTTTGATTTAAACACCTTCAGCTGTTTTCAAGTTTCACATTTTCAACAGCCATAACAGATTTCACATCGATCTGTGAAGCGGTATCAGAGAAGGGATTTTAAAAATAAACTATTGGCTTTCAAGCTAATATGGCTGCCACACCACGTGACATATGACCTTAAAATGTACACACTGCATATTTATGGGTGGGGGATCACGTTTGTGAAGTTTCGTGTTGATCGGGTAGGTTGGTTTTTCTATCCAGAATGGCTGCCAAACCACGTGACCTACGACATCATCATTTTCAAACCATATACAACAATGGTGTTGGATGATATTTGTAAAATTTCGCATCGATAGGGTTAGTGGTTTCAGAGATATAATTGTTTCATATTTTCCTCCAATCACACCATGTGACCACGCCATGTGACCAATGACATTTTTGTGGTCATCTCTTAATCCCCATGCCCAGTCAATGACACATGTGAAGTTTCAAGTCAATCGATTTGGTGGTTTGGGAGAAGATGTACTTTAAAGGTTTTAGGTTAAATCCAATATGGCTGCCAAATCATGTGACCTATGATGTCATAAATTTCAGATTTCAATACAAATGAGTCATAGATCATGTGCATGCAATTTCAAATTTTTAGGATAAGGAATTCAATTAAAACTTTTTTTTAATAGTATACCACTTCACATATGATGCTATCATTATATCATGCTTTTGTTCCCCATTGCGAGTACTTGACAATGTGCCAAGTTTCAAATTTTCCGATTGAGTGGTTTCCGAAATATTTTTTAAATTATTTACGTTTAATCGAAGATAGCTGCAATACCACGTGACCTATGACGTCACAATAATAAAATCCTTCTGCATGGGTGTCACTCCTGCTCTGAAAGTTTTGTCTCAATTGGACATGTGGCGAATGAGAAAAACGAGGTTTAGCCTGTACGGACGTACGGACGGACGGACAATCCGAAAACATAATGGCTCTGGCCACCCTCAGGGGCAGAGGCAAAAAAATATTGTTACGGTTTTCACTCGACCCCCGTTCCCTTACCAAGGGGAGATTAAGCCCCATGTTCTCCTTAGGTCGTCGCAACCACGAGACTTGAGTCGCCACTTCTGGTCGGACGCAGGACAGGGTTTCGGGACAATTCTCGCACGTACCTAAGTAGCTACGCCGCCGCGGAAGCGGGGATCAAGTCTCGCACGAACCACGCGTAATTTGAGTACATCCTAGCGGATGGCGTACCACGTGATCCGTGCAGTTACCTAATTATTGGAACCCGATTAGAGCGATATAATTCGTACCACGCTTAGTCAAGCATCACCCTGTTCAACACCCGGTCCCTCAACAACAAATGCCTCATCCTGAACGAATACATCCTGGATAACAAACTGGACTTTCTCTGTCTCACCGAAACCTGGCAACAACCTCTGGACTACTACACACTCAACCTCACCACACCCAATGGATATTCCTACGTCAATAAACCACGCTCGGAGGGCCGAGGTGGTGGAATTGCCGTTATCCACCGTCAAGACATCAAGACCAACCTCATCTCCATCTCATCTGCTCCATCATTTGAACACCTGGCTTTTAAACTCTCTGGTCGCACGCAGTCAGTCATGGCTGTCGTCTACCGCCCTCCCAAACCACACCCATCATTCCTGTCTGACTTCTCCTACTTTCTGACCCAGCTTATGTTCCCTCTCCCCCTCAATCCTCCTCCTTGGTGATTTCAATATCCACATGGACTCCACTGACTCCACAATAACCACTGACTTCACTGATTTACTCACCTGCTTTAACCTCACTCAACATGTCGACTTTCCTACCCATATCCGTGGTCACATTTTGGACCTTGTCTGCTCCACTGGATTAAATTTGCACCATCTCTCTGGCTCCGACCTCACCCTCTCTGACCACTTCGCCATCACTCTGACCATCAACATCCCCACCCCAACACCAAGGCATTATCGCACTATCAACTTCCGTAAGCTAAACGCTCTTTCACCTACCTCATTCTCATCCACCCTCTCTGAAAAAATGTCCACTTCTCCCTTCATTGACCTCCACACCCCTTCCGACCTCACTGACTACTACAACCACACTCTCTCCCCCTGCCTTGACCAGCTTGCGCCTGTAAAAACCAAAACAGTTTCTTTCACCCATTCTGCTCCCTGGTTTACCCCTGAACTCCGCCTGATGAAAACTCGTGCTCGCCAACTTGAAAGACTCCGCAATAAAACGGGTCTCACAGTTCACTCCCAAGCCTACAAGGACCACCTACAACACTACAAAGATGCCCTCTCCCGCGCCCGCTCCGCCTACTACTCTCAAATTATCCACTCTGGCTCCGGAAACCCAAAAGCACTCTTCTCGACAATAAACAAACTCCTCCGCCCCCTGAACACCACCACCCAGTCATTCACAGTAGACAACTGCATCTCCTTCCTCTCTTTCTTCCAATGCAAAATTGACAACATCTACAACAGCTTGACCACCGCCGCACCCGCTCCTCCTCCAACCACCTGCCCCCCCTTGTCCTGCCATCCCCTGTCTCGGTTCTCCCCAATCTCCCATACTGACCTCTCTGAACTCCTCATAGGAATGAAAACTGCCACCTGCACTCTTGACCCCATCCCCTCCAGCTTTGTCAAGGCCTCCCTCCCTGCTCTCTCTC
Organism: Myxine glutinosa; assembly: GCF_964187855.1. Taxonomy (NCBI): domain Eukaryota; kingdom Metazoa; phylum Chordata; class Myxini; order Myxiniformes; family Myxinidae; genus Myxine; species Myxine glutinosa. The sequence continues at coordinate 65,640,172 of NC_136262.1, forward strand.
CACTTATCATTGCAACAATAAACTCCTCCCTGTCTACAGGCATCGTCCCACCTTCCCTCAAAATTGCTGCTGTTACCCCCATTCTAAAAAAACCTGGTCTAAACCCTGACACCCTAAACAACTTCAGACCCATCTCCAACCTACCCTTTCTGTCAAAAGTTTTGGAACGCGCTGTAGCCACTCAACTCAAACATCATCTCTCTGCCAATAACCTGTATGAAACATTCCAATCCGGATTCCGCTCCAACCACAGTACTGAAACTGCTCTTCTCAAAATCACCAACGACCTTCTCCTCTCCTCTGACGCTGGCAACCTCAACATTCTCGTCCTTCTCGACCTCAGCGCTGCCTTTGACACCATCGATCACACCATCCTCCTCACCCGACTTGAATCCACCTTTAACGTTACCGGCACTGCCCTCTCTTGGATTAAATCATACCTCTCTGACAGACGCCAGTTCATCTCCATCAATAACTGCAAATCCCCCACTGCTCCCCTCCCCCCAAGGTGTCCCCCAAGGTTCAGTTCTTGGCCCCCTCCTCTTCATCCTTTACCTGTCCCCCCTCGGTCACTTAATCCGCCGTCATGGTCTCCAATTCCACTGCTTCGCCGATGACATCCAGCTTTTCATCTCCACCAAGTCCGTCTCCACCGACACCCACTCTATCCTGACAAACTGCATCACTGAAATAAAATCCTGGCTTCAAATCAACTTCCTCAAGCTTAACTGTGATAAATCTGAAATAATCATCATTGGCCCAAAAACGCTCACAAAATCCACCCATAACTTTGCCCTCAACATCGACGGTATCCCAGTATCCACCTCCCCTCACATCCGGAATCTTGGCGTCATCTTTGACCAAACCCTTTCCTTCGACAAATACACTAAACAGATCACAAAGTCAGCCTTCTTTCACCTGAAAAACATTGCCCGTCTCCGCTCATCCCTCTCCTCCACGGCTGCAGAAACCCTCATCCACGCCTTCATCACCTCCCGTCTGGACTACTGCAATAGCCTCCTCTATGGTTCACCCTAAAAAATCACCAATAAACTCCAATACATTCAGAACTCCGCTGCCCGTCTACTCACCCATTCCCGGACCCGTGACCACATCACCCCCGTCCTTTACAAGCTTCACTGGCTCCCCATCCCCCAGAGAATCCAGTACAAAATCCTCCTCTTGACATACAAAGCCCTCCATAACCTGGCCCCATCCTACCTGGCTGACCTCCTCTCCAGACACACTCCCACCCGCAACCTCCGCTCTGCTGGTACCAACCTCCTGACCCCCTCCATCCGGACCAAATTCAGATCCTGGGGGGACAGGGCCTTCTCCATCGCTGCTCCCACCCTCTGGAACTCACTACCTCACACCATCAGAGACTCCTCCTCACTCACCACATTCAAAACATCACTAAAGACCCACCTGTTCAACACTGCATTCAACATTCAACCCACAGCATTTAACCCCTGACTATCTCTTCTCCTTCTCCCTCCTTTTGCTTTAAATATTTCCCTATTGATTCTTGTCTTTTTGCAATTGTTGTTTTCATGTATTGTTATGCATTATGTTTTCCACTCTGTCAAAGCGCCTTTGGGCTTCTGGAAAAGCGCTATACAAAATAAATGAATTATTATTATTATTATTAGTCAATAGATGGAAATGATGGGATCGATCAAATAGAAGGAAGAACACAGGTTTATTTACAGGTATACAAGGCGAAGAGACACAGAGCAGGCACGTAAGTAGTCTTAGCTTATATCCCAGACAATGGGCCCGTTCACACTCACAGGGGGAATGAAGGAAGGATGGTTCATGCGCTGAACGCGCCGGCTTTGTTGTTCAGGAACAGCTCGCCCGGCGTGGCCCTCTGCGGTCACAGCACGTCCCTCGATGAAGGCAGGCAGGCGGGAGGGATCCTCACGGCACGTATCTCGAACAAAGGCAGGCTGGCGAATATGCACGTCTCTCGCCCGGCTCGGCGGTTCCACACAGCACGATTAATCAACGGCGCACTTTCACCCGCATAACTCAACAGAGGATCTGCCTCCAGCTCAACTGAGCATTTAACTTGTAACTCAATTCAACACCGTGCTGTTCAACAGAGGACCCCGGCTCATAACTTGGTTCAGCGCTTCGAACCGATAACTCAAGCTCATCACTCAGCGCATGTCCTTCTCGCATGGGCTTGCCTCATAACTGAGGTGGGGGCTTCGCGTAAAGGGTTATATTGCCATGCCCTTAGCCCGCATCGAATGTTCCAAACCACGCCTTTTGACGCAGTGCTAAGCCACTCCCTTTGAGCCCTGATTGGCGGCTCGTGCTTACCGGCCACTCCCACTTCTCCTGTCTTGCCTTCCTTCGGCCTGCCTCGACTTGTCAGGCCAGCCTCGTGGTAGTTTGCACCAAAAACCAAAGCATCGAGGCGGCATAAAGCATTGGAAGGAGACCTAACTCTCATTATTCTACTCAACGCAAAACTACACATAGGAAAGGTCTACGCTTACACTTACTAAGAAGTAACTGATCTTAAACGAAGCTACATGTTGTAGTGTGACTAACTATGAGGGGAAAATTAACCTTTATTTGTATAAAACACAAAACCACAACACTGCCCCTCTCCCTCGTCAGACTCATCCCCGAGTCGGACCCAACAAATGAAACGACCGGTTTTGAGAATGACATGCAAAATTAACCTTACTTTTACATGACATATAGGTGTGGTTCCCCCTAACATTTACTCTAACCCGTGTATGCAACAGTTTTAAAACACTAAATATGTCCCCCCCCCTATTGCGTTGAGTAGCTATCTAACACAATCACGCCCACAACTAACCGAATTCTGGAATTTGTCAAACTAAAGACATAGCCGGTGGGCAGCATTTTTATATGTACAAGCACAGAAACTTAATTTATTTACAATTCTATGACACAGGACCTGTCCTTTTTGGAAGAGAAGATTGGAGGGGAGAGAAAGCACAGCAAAACACAACACACTCAAAATCCATGACATTTGCTGCTTGCTTCTTGCATCTTGCATCTTGCTTCTTCTGTGTGCCTATCAAACCGGTTAGCCCCCGGACCAGCGTACAGGCCATTTTTGATCTTCAGGGCTATCTAACTTACAAATCTTCTCATCCCGAGCACACCATAATAAAATGCATATAAAATGCTTTGATTTCTTTCCTTTGTCAGGCAGGGCCAACCTTATGTGGTCCAACTGCGTGACATTAATGCCACTCAAAACAAGTGGTCCGAAGATGCAAGGTGATGTTGCAGCAAGGTGCTGCACAGCAGAGGTGCAAGGCCACAAGCTTGTGGTCCATAAGTGTAAGGTGCAGCAAAGTGTTTGTGGCAACAAAGTGCTGCACAGGTGCAACAAGCTTCAGGAAGAATGCTGCACAGGTCGATGGTGCTGCACAGTTCCACCTCCAAAATGGTCCTGGGGTGGGGTGAGAGACAAAACACGACCAGCAATGCGGAAAGGGCACAACGGCACACAGAAAAACAAGGTAATGCAATGCGAGGGGCGCGGAAGAGCGAGCAGAGCAGTCTCGTCCCTAGCCGTCCGTACCCCCCACCGTCGGCTTACACTACCCTAGCCCTCTTTGTATTTACAAATTCGTGTGTACGTCTTGTCTCCCATATCCCCCTATAATCCAAATTTGTCTCCCAATCCCTCCCAGGAAGGAAGGAATGGAACAAACACAATGTCACACTTATGTCGTGATGCGTCTCACTACTCAAACAGCTTACAGAGCCCTGGTGTGGAGCTTCTTCCTCCTTGGTGACTGGCTGTGGATGGTGCGAAGGGATTTCTCATCTCCTAGCTACACTACTGACATTTACTCAGTTAAACTACCCGGGGTCGTACCCTGCCAATCGGCCTCTTTAAACTATGTGGTTCTAAAAACCCGAATTCCCATTGTCCACTCGGTGGTGCTCTTCAAAATTTGGGTCTCACTCCCAACGAATTTTCACACTGTGCCCTTGCACAATTTCGGGGCGATTTTTGGGGACCTGTGCACCTCCGCCACTGAAGTCGCCACCCGAGCTTACCTGCTCCTGCGACTACCTAAACTGGGGAAGGCCCCTCCTGGCACTTTACCTCCTGATGCCCACCTTGGCATTGGGCAACCCGGGTCCTCTCCTGGGATCCTCGGGCCCCACTCAACAAATCACAACTACCCTAACTGGCTCCCAGAGCCTACCTGCGGCCTCACCTTGCCGAAAAACTACCAGTGGCGGAGTGCCCCAATAACCATACGCACCAACTAAACCACACGCCCAGCGATTCCACATACTCACGCACCCTACAAAGCACTACTTGCTACTGCCTGCACCACAGGTGTCAATATCCATACAAATTTTGCCTATGCCCTCTACCTGGCTTTACACTACCCACCCCGGGCTTTCACGAATTGGTTCCACCTCCCCCCATTCACTCTTTCGCACCATGCATTTCACACCTTCTATTCCACACCAAATATTCTCACACCATTTATCTCACACACCTTTTTTTCTCGCACACCTTTTGTCTCGCACCTTTTTGTGCTCACGCACGTTTCGTCTTGCACACCTCAAACACAATTCCTTTTATTTTCCACACACACAGCCTCATCTAGCTGACTACTTCCCCTAAAACTCGTGCTTCCCCGTCATCCCGTTACACTATGCACTCCCTTCGTCATTACCAACCACCTAAACTATCTACGTCCCCACTATAATACAGATGTCACTACTTAATTCTCATGTCTCTAATGTCTGCTGGATCCCTATCATTATCCTAGCCCTCCCTCGGCTAGCTTCGGTGCCCCATGGAGGTAACCATTGCTGGCACCACCATGTGCCTGTCACTGCCATCCCCCTAAACGAATGCTCATGGGCCCTGTCCGTGTGAGGAATGGTCAGACTACCATTCCTCCACATAGGGTACACTACTCTCATCAGTCCACTACACTCGAGCCTCACCAAGTGGATGTACATTGTCGTCACGGCTCGACCTCGCAGGGCCGAGCGATCCATGCGGGTGGTTGGTCGCCTGTATGGGGTGTCCGTCCGGCATTTTCGATCCAAAGGGGGAGGTATGGATGGGCCGAGGTGCAGGGCCCCATCCCTACACAGGGCTTCGCGGTCCGACGCACGATGACCCAACCGGCCCCGGTCGGAGCACCGCACCCACCAAGGTGCGCGGCTCCGAAATCTCCTACCTCCCCTTGAACCTCGCCGATTGCCTCTGCCGCCACTGCACTGCACCAACCATACAGTGCGGGGGCCGGCACGAATCGTGCACGTCGGTCCTTGTGAAACCGCCGCGGCACCGATCCCAGCAGGTCCCTGCTGCACACAACTCACCGGGGGCTCGCGTCTACTACCCGTCCCGCTATGCGCTACCCCACTGGTCTGTGTCGATGCATGAGCTGGGTCCTCACTACTCGCGACGCACTCCGCACTCGCACACCCAGGCGTCCACGCGCCTCCCACACACTCCGTTACTGCACACCTAGGCGCACTCACGCCTTCCACACATCCCGTTACACACTTTTCTCGCACACAGTCTGGTGTGCATTCTCCCTCGTACTCCCTGGTGCACACCACCCAGGCGCACTCGCACCTTTCATGCACCACATCATCGCACACCCTCACACACACCCTGGCACACACTCTTCCATTACACACTCCGTAACACCCCCGGGTGTGCACTCCTGCACACACTCTGCAACACGCTCTGGTGTGCACTCCTGCACACACTCTGTAACACACTCTCCCGTTACACACTCCGTAACACACTCTTCTCCGGCACACTCCGGCGCACACTTTTCTTGCTCACACCTCGGCGCACACTCTCTCTCACACCACGCACCAGTTGCCCTCGTACACCGCACAATGGACCTTCCGCGACCGCCCGGGTTTCGTCGCTCTCCCAAGCGCGCCAAACACATTCGCGCCATTATTTCTCACCTCGGGGTCCTCCTTCCCCGGCTTCTTCGCCAGTACCTGAAAACCTTTATTGGAGTTAGCAAGCACGGCATCACGGTGCAAATGCAGACTTTGTGTGCATCCCATTTCTTTCTCCTGTGATTTATTTCCTATTTCTCCCGTCTCTTCAGCCCCCATTGTTTCTTCAATTCCAATCATTTCTTTTTCTAGCTCGACGACGGCCGGTGCCCATGAAATTTGCTCGTCCAATTCAGCGACCGTCGGCTCTTCTACACCCCGCGTCGCGATTTCCATATCCCCGGTCAACTTAGCCATCCCTCACTCAAGCTCGCTTCCCACGCGTTCCTCACACCGCGTCACCTCGTCGCGTACCACTGCGACCTCCTCACTCAACCTGCGCCCAATGTCCTCCCCTGCCTCTTCCATGTCCCTCTTTGACTCTGCCATCATGTTTTCTAATTCCCGGGTGGATTTGTCTCCCATTTCTTTCAATTCCCGGGTGGATTTGTCTCCCATTTCTTTCAATTGACCACTCATTTTGTTTTCCAACCCCTCCATGTTACACCTTGCTTCGTCCCTCATTTCTCCCATCTGTTTTTCCAATCGCTCACCCTGAGCCTTCATATCGTCCTTTTGGGCATTCATTGTGTCTTTCAATTCGCCCTTGTTACACCTTGCTTCGTCCCTCTGCATTTCTATCGATGCTCGTAGTTGCTCTATGAGTAAGTACGGGTCCAAACCCGCTGGCACCGCGGGCGCGGCTCTCGCCGCCACGTGCGAGGTGCCGCCATTTTCTTCACCAGCTACCTCCCCCTCTTCGGCTTCCTCCATTACCAACTGTCTCTCCTGTGAGTCCTGGATCATTCATTCTTCCTCTATTTCTACCCCCACCGGCATTCGACCGCCTTGGCCAGCCATGGTACGAATATAATTTGGGCTTTAAACTAAATTTCGTTTGCTCGTAATTTCGAGTGTGTGAAGCACACTCCAGGTCCAATCCCACTCCCAGACACCAAATGTTACAGCCAATATGTACAATTTGGTGTCCAAATTTTTTTCCAGGGTTCCAAATCCCACTCCTGACTACCAAATGTTACGGTTTTCGCTCGACCCCCGTTCCCTCACCAAGGGGAGATTAAGCCCCTTGTTCTCCTTGGGTCGTCGCAACCGCGAGACTTGAGTCACCACTTCTGGTCAGACGCAAGACAGGGTTTCGGGACAATTCTCGCACGTACCTAAGTACCTACGCTGCTGCAGAAATGGGGATCAAGTCTCGCACGAACCACGTGTAATTTGAGTACGTCCGAGCGAGTGGCGTACCACGTGGTCCGTGCAGTTACCTTATTATTGGAACCCGATTAGAGCGATATAATTCGTACCATGCTTAGTCAATAGATGGAAATGACGGGAACGATCAAATAGAAGGAAGAACACAGGTTTATTTACAGGTATACAAGGCGAAGAGACACAGAGCAGGCACTTAAGCAGTCTTAGCTTAAAATCCCAGACAATGGGCCCGTTCACACTCACAGGGGGAATGAAGGAAGGATGGGTCATGCGCTGAACGCACCGGCTTTGTTGTTCAGGAACAGCTCGCCCGGCGTGGCCCTCTGCGGTCACAGCATGTCCCTCGATGAAGGCAGGCAGGCAGGCGGGAGGGATCCTCGCGGCATGTATCTCAAACAAAGGCAGGCAGGCAAATATGCGCATCTCTCGCCCGGCTCGGCAGTTCCTCACAGCGTGATTAATCATCGACGCGCTTTCACCCTCGTAACTCAACAGAGGATCTGCCTCAAGCTCAACCGAGCATTTAACTTGAAACTCAATTCAACACCGCGCACTCTCAGAACTGTTCAACAGAGGACCCCGGCTCATAACTTGGTTCAGCACTTCGAACCGATAACTCAAGCCCATCACTCAGCGCATGTCCTTCTCGCATGGGCTTGCCTCATAACTGAGATGGGGGCTTCGCGCAAAGGGTTATATTGCCACGCCCTTAGCCCGCATTGAATGTTCCAAACCACGCCTTTTGACGCAGTGCTAAGCCACTCCCTTCGAGCCCTGATTGGCGGCTCGTGCTTACCGGCCACTCCCACTTCTCCTGTCCCGCCTCCCTTCGGCCTGCCTCGACTTGTCAGGCCAGCCTCGTGGTAGTTTGCGCCAAAAACCAAAGCATCGAGGCGGCATAAACCATTGGAAGGAGACCTAACTCTCATTATTCAACTCAACGCAAAACTGCACATAGGAAAGGTCTACGCTTACACTTACTAAGAAATAACTGATCTGAAACGAGGCTACATGTTGTAGTGTGACTAACTATGAGGGTGTAGCGGTTACCTTATTCGCATGTGGCGGTTACCTTTACCTTATTTGCATGTCCTTATTTGGTAATAATCCACGTGCGCGGGCCTGTGGGACTTTTGGTTGTGTGGTCGTGACGCACGCGCGGCTGTTGAAGCCATGCCCTCCGAAGAGGGTTTTTGGTTTTATATAAGCCGTTACGACTTCCGTTCGCGAGCAGTTGCTGGAGATTTCTGTACAATAAACAAGCTTTGTACCCAACGAAATGGCCTCTTCTTCTTGCCTTCGGCAACTCCTAAATTGGTGACCTCGGCTGCCCCCGAACGTATTCGGGGGCTGCAAATGAACACGGCAGTATTTCGACCGCAATTTCTTCCACAAGACCTAAACTCGAACTGCCGGAGTTTTAGCAACGATGAGCGGCCATGTGGTTCGCGCACCGCGCTCGGTTCCTCCTCTACGACTAGAGGGGCAAGCCTGCTCCGGGACCCTCCGAAGGAACGCCGTTACGAGGCGTTGGCGGCACGGCTACTTCGTCGCCTTCGCATGCACTGCTGCTCGTACCCTCCGCGCACACAGGCCGAGTACTGCTGCTCGTAACCTTCGCGCACACAGGCCGAGCACTGCTGCTCATAACCTCCGCGCACACAGGCCGAGCACTGCTGCTCGTAACCTCCGCGCACATAGGCCGAGTACTGCTGCTCGTAACCTTCGCGCACACAGGCCGAGCACTGCTGCTCGTAACCTTCGCGCACTGGAGCCTCGTTACCTTCGCGCGCACTGGAGCCTTGTTACCTTCGCGCGCACTGGAGCCTCGTTACCTTCACGCGCGCTGGAGCCTCGTTACCTTCGCGCGCACTGCTGCTCGCCGCTCCCGCAACTACAACTGCTACCGCTGCTCGCCACTCGCGCAACTACGACTCCTTCTCTACATCCTCGGGAGGCCCGCGAGGTACCTCGGCAGCCTCCCCCGAGGCCTTGACCAGCCCCTCGGTCGACTCAACCCCCACGGCGGCGTTTTTTCGTGCGTATCGAGGCCGAGCACAGCTCGCGCCTTCTCGGCAACCGCCGAGCGTGCCTGCGAACTACGTACAAGCCCGTGAGAGTGTATTCTGGGGGGGGGGGGGGGGGGGGCGCATGTAGCGGTTACCTTATTCGCATGTGGCGGTTACCTTTACCTTATTTGCATGTCCTTATTTGGTAATAATCCACGTGCGCGGGTCTGTGGGACTTTTGGTTGTGTGGTCGTGACGCACGCGCGGCTATTGGAGGGTTTTTATAGCCACGCCCTCCGAAGAGGGTTTTTGGTTTTATATAAGCCGTTACGACTTCCGTTCGCGAGCAGTTGCTGGAGATTTCTGTACAATAAACAAGCTTTGTACCCAACGAAATGGCCTCTTCTTCTCGCCTTCGGCAACTCCTAAAAGGGGAAAATTAACCTTTATTTGTAAAAAACACAAAACCGCAACAATATTATCTCATTCTTCTCTGCGCACGTGCGATCGGGACGAATTCTGAGCCAAGGTAGAGTAAAACAGCAACCTTGTTTTCCTATTCATGTTCTGATTCGTGTTCTTTTTTTGTATACTAAGTCGAGGCTTGTGTAAGAGCTAACACATAGAACATATAATAAATGGAGCAGGAGACGTGAGAGGGAGAGAGATAGAAGCACAACAACAGTAGAGAACAGGGACAGCAGGAGATCTGTAGAAGGGAGAGGGCTGGGCGGGGTACACGGGATAAACAAGATGGACACTACAATGACTTTCTGGAAAGAAAACAAGGAATTTGAAGGAGGTGGGTTTGGAGTGGATTTATGGGGGTAGGAAATATCAAGGTTTTGGATGGGGGAAGATAAGAGATGGTGGTGAACAGCTGTTGGTGGTGAACAACAGTGGCCAGACAGACAGTGGCCACTCCTGGGAAAAAGGCACGTGACAGCACACCTGAAGTTTGCAAAAAGGCACGTGAAAGACTGAGAGCACGAGGTAAAAGTTTATGTGGTTGGATGAGACAAAAATTTAACTATTTGGCCTGAATGCAAAGCTACGCCTGATGGAAACAGAGCACACCTCATCACTCATCTTAAACCATCCCTGTAGTCGTAGACAGCCAGGGGTTTGCAGTGTGTGTGTGGTGTGTGGTGTGTGGTGTGTGTGTGGTGTGGTGTGGTGTGGCTGTGTGTGTGTGTGTGTGTGTGTGTGTGTGTGTGTGTGTGTGTGTGTGTGGTGTGTATGTGTGTGTGTGTGGTATGTATGTGTGTGTGTATATGTGTGTATGTGCGTGTGTGTGTATATATGTGTGTGTGTGTGTGTGTGTGTGTGTGTGTGTGTGTGTGTGTGTGTGTGGTGTGTGTGTGTGTGTGTGTGTGTGTGTGCAGTGTGTGTATGTGGTGTGTGTATGTGTGTGTGTGGTGTGTATATGTGTGTGTGTGGTGTGTGTGGTGCGTGTGTGTGTGTGTAGTGTGTATGTGATGTGTGGTGTGTGTGTATGTGATGTGTGGTGTGTGTGTGTGTGTGTGTGGTGTGTATATGTGTGTGTGTGTGTGTGTATATATGTGTGTATATGTGTGTGTGTGTGTGTGTGTGTGTGGTGTGTATATGTGTGTGTGTAGTGTGTGTGTGTGTAGTGTGTGTGTGTGTGTGTGTGTGTGTGTGTATGTGTGTATATGTGTGTATATGTGGGTGTGGTGTGTATATGTGTGTGTGTGTGTGTGTGTAGTGTGTGTGTATGTGATGTGTGGTGTGTATGTGTGTATGTGTGTGTGTGTGTGTGTGTGTGTGTGTGTGTGTAGTGTGTGTGTATGTGATGTGTGGTGTGTATGTGTGTGTGTGTGTGTCCAGGCTTGCATGTTTATTTATTCATCATTAACATTTTTATGCCTCTGCCGACGAAAATGTTTTCAGGATGGCCGTCCGTGATAGGTTTTCGTCGCCGCGATAACTTGAGAACGGCTAAAGGGATCTAATTCAAACGTGGTACAGGTATGTATAATGAGGTAAACATGAACTGATTACATTTTGGGGTCAAGAGGTCAAACGTCAGGGGTCATGTCAGGTAAAAATGTGATAACTTGAGAACAGCTGAATGAATTTAAAGCAAAGTTGGTACAAGTATTATAATGATGTCATAACGTGGGAGTATGCATATCAGTCGACGTCATGACGTCGAAGAGTGTCGTTCTAGTTCTAGCTGTTTTCGTCTTTAGTTCGAGTACAAGGCGGACATGTACGCGGGCTTTGCATTTTTTTTTTTTTTTTTTTTTGTATACTGAATTGAGGCTCGTGAAAGAGCCAACATTTACTTCACAAACAAATCAACCAGACAAACAAAATATACAAAAAGAGGGAGCGGAAGACAAGATGGGGAGAGAAGGGGAAGCACACAACCACAACATTTGAGAGCAGGGAGAAGTGTGGGTGGGAGAGGGCTTGGGGGCAGGAGGCGTGGGAAGGGGAGGGTACTACTCCAAGGTAGTACTACTCCAATTGTACCTACTCCATTTTGAGATACTTTGTAATTATTGTCCTCTGTTTTTTGTGTAAGCAACATCTGAAAATGGCATCTTACACCTCCACCACTCCTCTTATCTACTGTTCAACTGTTCCACAGCTCTCACACTCGATGTTCACCATTTCAACTTACACATTTTGTTGTTTTAATTGTACCTACTCCATTTCATTTCATTCACACCATACCACCCTTTTTTTGAGGCCCCCTGTTGGCCATAAGCATATATTTATTCGTATGCAGCTCGTGGCTGCTTGGATGCATCATTTTCTGGAGGTGCAGCTGTGCCGCTGATGCAGTGCCCCCTTACCAGTTAGCCGAAGCTCATTTTGCCGACCTCGGAAGGATGACAGGTTGAGTCGACCCGCCTGGTGTTAATTCAACGGCGCGACAGGGGCTTGAACTCAAGACCCTGGGATCTTAAGCCAGCCACCTTAACCGTTAAGCCAACACCAGGCTTGCCATTAGCATGATATGTCATGATTGGCATCACTTGCTCAATATGTGTCATTTCGTTGTTGTTCTTGTACACCTTTAATGTATTACTTGTTTATAATCAAGGAGCTGCAGCAACTAGTTTGCTGCTGTGGTACAATTAAGATCCAGGTTTAACTCTGGTGGACAATTCGGTTGCAAGTTAAACTGTCCCAGTCAATGAATTCTGGACACACTCCTGTTCCTCCCTTAGCAATGGATGGATGTCCTAATCTCAATCAAGAGGTTAGGACCATCTCCTTGGACATTCAACACAGTCGAGCATCTTGCTTTGCTTGCCAAGCTCATTGGCTGTGCCATTCAAGGCCACCTTCATTCCTGGATTTCCTACTTCCTACACTCATGCAGTCAATGGGTTCCTATCAATGGAACCCTTTCCTACCCTCTCCAAGTGGAGGCTGGAGTTCCCCAAGGCAGTGTTGGGCCCAGTCTTGTTCCTCATCTATATAAATGACATCTCCAATGCTCTGAAAATCCCTCTCTTCCTCTTTGCAGACCAATCCACATTGTGTCGTACAGGACTCCCATCCCTCTGCTAGGCAGACAGCAGCTGCGTCACTCTTTGCTGTGCGGATGTGGAATTGATTATACGCTGGTCTCATAAATGGAACATGTCCTTCAATCCTGGAAAATCTCACTGTTTCACCCTGTTGCTCCGGAATGATAGACAAACCAAACCACCTGTCTATTTCCATATTCAGTCACTGGAAGAGGTTTAGTTTCTTGAACTACCAGGCCTCACCATCAGCCATGACCTCTCCTGTGCCAAGCACATAGCAAACCTGGCCTCCAAAACCAGCCGTATACTGGGGAATCCTTCATCGATCTAAATCTTTCCTGGAAAAATCCGAGCTTACCTGACAGTCTGAAAGGCCTTTATACATTTATCAATGTAGTAATACTTTCCCCTATGGACCGGCACTGCGGAATCACATCGCTCTCCTCGATTCTGTGGAATCTAAAGCTCTCCACATTATTGAAATTTCCAGCAATGAGGCTGAAGCACACGCTATGTTGTTTTCACATCACAGGTAGCAGCCACTGTTTTTATTTTGTCCAATATTTATCTTTCTGTTCTCTCAATCCTCTGAACCTCCCCATCAATTCCAGGATGCATTCCTTCTTCCAGAAACTCCCTCCTGGTTAAACTTCCAAAATACAGGCTGACTGAACACTTATATCCCTTGTTCCTCCCTTCTCCCATTCCTGGAACCTCCTTCGACAGGCTGTTCTTTCCCACTCTTCCCTCCAGGACTTCTTAAGCCAGGGGATCTTAAGCCAGCCACCTTAACCGTTAAGCCAATACCAGGCTTGGCATTAGCACGATATGTAGTGATTGCCATCATTTCTTTATTGTATTCCCTTGTACATTGTGTCCAGTTGTCGCACCGATATCCCACTGTCAATTTAATCTTACTTGTCCATGAGCATCGTTCTTGCAGAGAACAAAAAAAATGTGTTGTGCCCATTTGGTTTTTTTTACTCCATGTGTTTTTTACCTTCCTCACCCCTCCCCCCGCCCCCTTCCCACGCCTCCTCCCCCCAAGCCCTTTCCCTCCCACAGATCTCCCGATGTCCCTGCTCTCAAATGTTGTATTTGTGTGCTTTTCCCCCTCTCCCCATCCCTCTCTGGTCTCCTGCTCCCTTTATTTTGTCTTATGTGTCCGTTTGTTTTTTTGTCATTAATGTTAGCTCTTACACGAGCCTCGATCTTGTATACAAAAAAGAAAAAAAAGTAACATTCAAAATTAGAACCAGCAAGACCTGGTTGGCTGTATGAGATCATATTCCCAATAACTCTACTACCTGGGCTCAGCCAGAGGTGCGTGACAATATATATATATATATATATACATATTTCAGATTTCCTAAAAAAAAAAGAGTTCAAAGGGACTGGTCATTAATATTTATTTATGACTTCACTTATGACTTTCTCTAAGCTGTCTCGCCTGGGTTCGATTCGCGACCCTGCTAAAAACTCTCGTCCCGGTGTTTCATAGGTAGAGTGAGTCAGTGCGTACACCGTCTCTCTGATGAACGTTAAACTAGGTGTCTCATCTGTCAGTATTAGCTGGGGGGGTGAAAGATCCCACAGTATCTTTTGCAAAAAGTAAGCGAGCTATCGGCAAATTCCTGCGCGCAGACTACCTGAGTCGGAGTTGTGACCCAACCAGGATTGTAGCTCAGTACTTGCTTGGAAGCATCAACAACTTGCATAAGATATGGAACATCATGATGATGATGATGACCTCACCTATTACTTGCAAAATCGAAGATTTTTCAAGTATATTGGTCGGTTACGTTTGTTGTTACTTGACCAAAAAATTTTTCGACAAGTATGTTGACCACTCCGGTTTGTGTGTGTTTGTTTGTCTGTCCGCTCACTTATACTTGCCTACAGGTCACAATTTTAAACCGATCTTCACGAAACGTTACCAAATAGTAGAGTTCGTGGTCCGACAAAAGCCAATATATTTTCGGGGTCAAAAGGTCAAAAGGTTAACATAGCCCAAAGGTCAACCACTTTTTTCAAATTTCTAAAATCCTCAATTTTCATCCGATTGACTTGAAATTTGAAAAGAATATACATGTCGGCAAACTGAATTCAACCACCAACTATTTTTGAGATCAGCATAGGCCAAAAGGTCAACATAGGCCAAACGTCAACAACCATTTCAAATTTCTAAAATCCTCAATTTTCATCCGATTGACTTGAAATTTGAATGGGATTTACATATCGGCTTACTGAATTCAACCACCAACTATTTTTGAGATTAGCTTAGGCCAAAAGTTCAACATAGGCCAAAGGTCAACCACTTTTTTCAAATTTCTAAAATCATCAATTTTCATCCGATTGACTTGAAATTTGAATGGGATATACACATCAGTTAACTGAATTCAACCAACAACTATTTTTGAGATCAGCATAGGCCAAAAGGTCAACATAGGCCCAAGGTCAACCGCTTTTTTCAAATTTCTAAAAGCCTCAATTTTCATCCGATTGACTTGAAATTTGAATAGGATTTTCATATCAGCCAACTGAATTCAACCACCAACTATTTTTGAGGTTAAAAGGATGCTCCACTGAGTGCCATTCCACTTTGTTCTGTTTTGCCAAGTGTCGCTCCATGAGTGATTTTTCATTTGTGTGTTTGTCTGTCCGCTCACTTATCCTTGCCTAAAGGTCAAAATTTTAAACCGATCTTCACGAAACTTCACCAAATGGTAGAGTTCGTGGACCGACAAAATCCTGTATGTATTTGAGGTTAAAAGGTCAAAAGGTCAACATGGGCCAAAGGTCAACCACTTTTTTCGAATTTCTAAAATCCTCAATTTTCTTCCGATTGACTTGAAATTTGAAAAGAATATACATGTCGGCAAACTGAATTCAACCACCAACTATTTTTGAGATCAGCATAGGCCAAAAGGTCAACATAGGCCAAACGTCAACAACCATTTCAAATTTCTAAAATCCTCAATTTTCATCCGATTGACTTGAAATTTGAATGGGATTTACATATCGGCTTACTGAATTCAACCACCAACTATTTTTGAGATTAGCTTAGGCCAAAAGTTCAACATAGGCCAAAGGTCAACCACTTTTTTCAAATTTCTAAAATCATCAATTTTCATCCGATTGACTTGAAATTTGAATGGGATATACACATCAGTTAACTGAATTCAACCAACAACTATTTTTGAGATCAGCATAGGCCAAAAGGTCAACATAGGCCCAAGGTCAACCGCTTTTTTCAAATTTCTAAAAGCCTCAATTTTCATCCGATTGACTTGAAATTTGAATAGGATTTTCATATCAGCCAACTGAATTCAACCACCAACTATTTTTGAGGTTAAAAGGATGCTCCACTGAGTGCCATTCCACTTTGTTCTGTTTTGCCAAGTGTCGTTCCATGAGTGATTTTTCATTTGTGTGTTTGTCTGTCCGCTCACTTATCCTTGCCTAAAGGTCAAAATTTTAAACCGATCTTCACGAAACTTCACCAAATGGTAGAGTTCGTGGTCCACAAAATCCTGTATGTATTTGAGGTTAAAAGGTCAAAAGGTCAACATGGGCCAAAGGTCAACCACTTTTTTCGAATTTCTAAAATCCTCAATTTTCTTCCGATTGACTTGAAATTTGAAAAGAATATACATGTCGGCAAACTGAATTCAACCACCAACTATTTTTGAGATCAGCATAGGCCAAAAGGTCAACATAGGCCAAACGTCAACAACCATTTCAAATTTCTAAAATCCTCAATTGTCATCCGATTGACTTGAAATTTGAATGGGATTTACATATCCGCTTACTGAATTCAACCACCAACTATTTTTGAGATTAGCTTAGGCCAAACGTTCAACATAGGCCAAAGGTCAACCACTTTTTTCAAATTTCTAAAATCATCAATTTTCATCCGATTGACTTGAAATTTGAATGGGATATACACATCAGTTAACTGAATTCAACCAACAACTATTTTTGAGATCAGCATAGGCCAAAAGGTCAACATAGGCCCAAGGTCAACCGCTTTTTTCAAATTTCTAAAAGCCTCAATTTTCATCCGATTGACTTGAAATTTGAATAGGATTTTCATATCAGCCAACTGAATTCAACCACCAACTATTTTTGAGGTTAAAAGGATGCTCCACTGAGTGCCATTCCACTTTGTTCTGTTTTGCCAAGTGTCGCTCCATGAGTGATTTTTCATTTGTGTGTTTGTCTGTCCGCTCACTTATCCTTGCCTAAAGGTCAAAATTTTAAACCGATCTTCACGAAACTTCACCAAATGGTAGAGTTCGTGGACCGACAAAATCCTGTATGTATTTGAGGTTAAAAGGTCAAAAGGTCAACATGGGCCAAAGGTCAACCACTTTTTTCGAATTTCTAAAATCCTCAATTTTCTTCCGATTGACTTGAAATTTGAATCGGATTTACATGTCGGCAAACTGAATTCAACCACAAACAATTTTTGAGATCAGCGTTGGCCAAAAGGTCAACATAGGCCAAAGGTCAACCACTTTTTTCAAATTTCTAAAATCCTCAATTTTAATCCGATTGACTTGAAATTTGAAATGGATTTTCAAATCAGCAAACTGAATTCAACCACCAACTTTTCTAAAATCCTCAATTTTTATCCGATTGACTTGAAATCTGAATATGATTTGCATATCATTTTACTGAAACCAGCCACCAACTATTTTTGAGGTCAACGTAGGCCAAAAGGTCAAAATAGGCCAAATTTCTAAAATTGTCAATTTTCATGAGATTAACTTAAACTTTAAAAGTGATTTGCATATCAGGTCACTGAATTCAACCACTAATTATTTTTGAGGTCAAAAGGATGCTCTACTGAGTGCCATTGTACTTTGTTCTGTTTTGCCAAGTGTCGCTCTATGAGTGATTTTTCATTTGCTTGTCCGCTCACTTATACTTGCGTACAGGTCACAATTTTAAACCGATCTTCACGAAACTTCATCAAACGGTAGAGTTCGTGGACCGACAAAATCCTATATATTTTTTAGGTCAAAAGGTCAACATAGGCCAAAGGTCAACCACTTTTTCGAATTTCTAAAATGCTCAATTTTCATCTGATTGACTTGAAATTTGAATACGATTTACATATTGGCTAACTGAATTCAACCACCAACTATTTTTTTTAGATCAGCATAGGCCAAAATGTCAACATAGGCCAAAGGTCAACAAACAATTTATAATTTCTAAAATCCTCAATTTTCATCTTATTGACTTGAAATTTGAATACGATTTACATATTGGCTAACTGAATTCAACCACCAACTATTTTTGAGATCAGCTTTGGCCAAAAGGTCAACATAGGCCAAAGGTCAACCTCTTTTTTCACATTTCCAAAACCCTAAATTTTCAACCAATGGATTTGAAATTTGAAAAGGATTTTCATATTGGCCAACTTAATTCAACCACCAACTATTTTTGAGGTCAAAATGATGCTCTACTGACTTCCATTCTACTTTGTTCTGTTTTCCGAGTGTCGCTCCATGAGTGATTTTTCATTTGTGTGTTTGATTGTCTGCTCACTTATACTTGCTTACAGGTCACAATTTTAAACCAATCTTCACGAAAATTCACCAAATGGTAGAATTCGAGGTCCGACAAAATCCTATATATTTTTGAGGTGAAAAGGTCAAAAGGTAAACATAGGCCAAAGGTCAACCACTTTTTCTCAAATTTCTAAAATCCTCAATTTTCATCCGATTGACTTGAAATTTGAATAGGATTTACATATCAGCTAACTGAATTCAACCACCAGCTATTTTTAAGATCAGCTTCGGCCAAAAGGTCAACATAGGCTAAAGGTCAACCACTTTTTTGGACTTCTAAAATCCTCAGTTTTCATCCGATTGACGTGAAATTTGAATAGGATTTACATATAAGCTTACTGAATTCAACCACCAACTATTTTTGAGATCAGCATAGGCCAAAAGGTCAAAATAGGCCAAAGGTCAACCACTTTTTTTGAATTTCTTAAATCCTCAATTTTCATCCAATTGACTTGAAATTTGAAGAGGATTTACGCATCAGCCAACTGAATTCAACCACTAACTATTTTGAGATCAACAGAGGTCATAAGGTCAACATAGGCTAAAGGTCAACCACTTTTTTCAAATTTCTAAAATCCTCAATTTTTATCCGATTGACTTGAAATCTGAATATGATTTGCATATCAGTTTACTGAAACCAACCACCAACTATTTTTGAGGTCAACGTAGGCCAAAAGGTCAAAATAGGCCAAAGTTCTAAAATTGTCAATTTTCATGAGATTAACTTAAACTTTAAAAGTGATTTGCATATCAGGTCACTGAATTCAACCACTAATTATTTTTGAGGTCAAAAGGATGCTCTACTGAGTGCCATTGTACTTTGTTCTGTTTTGCCAAGTGTCGCTCTATGAGTGATTTTTCATTTGCTTGTCCGCTCACTTATACTTGCGTACAGGTCACAATTTTAAACCGATCTTCACGAAACTTCACCAAACGGTAGAGTTCGTGGACCGACAAAATCCTATATATTTTTTAGGTCAAAAGGTCAACATAGGCCAAAGGTCAACCACTTTTTCGAATTTCTAAAATCCTCAATTTTCATCCGATTGACTTGGAATTTGAATGTGATTTTCATATCCGCTAACTGAATTCAACCACCAACAATTTTTTTAGATCAGCATAGGCCAAAATGTCAACATAGGCCAAAGGTCAACAAACAATTTATAATTTCTAAAATCCTCAATTTTCATCCGATTGACTTGAAATTTGAATAGGACTTTCATATCAGCAAACTTAATTCAACCACCAACTATTTTTGAGATCAGCTTTGGCCAAAAGGTCAACATAGGCCAAAGGTCAACCTCTTTTTTCACATTTCCAAAATCCTAAATTTTCAACCGATGGATTTGAAATTTGAAAAGGATTTTCATATTGGCCAACTGAATTCAACCACCAACTATTTTTGAGGTCAAAATGATGCTCTACTGAGTGCCATTCTACTTTGTTCTGTTTTTCCAGAGTGTCGCTCTATGAGTGATTTTTCATTTGTGTGTTTGATTGTCCGCTCACTTATACTTGCTTACAGGTCACAATTTTAAACCAATCTTCACGAAAATTCACCAAATGGTAGAATTCGAGGTCCGACAAAATCTTATATATTTTTGAGGTCAAAAGGTCAAAAGGTAAACATAGGCCAAAGGTCAACCACATTTTCTCAAATTTCTAAAATCCTCAATTTTCATCCGATGGACTTGAAATTTGAATAGGATTTACATATCGGCTAACTGAATTCAACCACCAACTATTTTAAAGATCAGCTTAGGCCAAAAGGTCGACATAGGCTAAAGGTCAACCACTTTTTTGGACTTCTAAAATCCTCAATTTTCATCCGATTGACTTGAAATTTGAATAGGATTTACATATAAGCTTACTGAATTCAACCACCAACTATTTTTGAGATCAGCATAGGCCAAAAGATCAAAATAGGCCAAAGGTCAACCACTTTTTTTGAATTTCTTAAATCCTCAATTTTCATCCAATTGACTTGAAATTTGAAGAGGATTTAAGCATCAGCCAACTGAATTCAACCACTAACTATTTTGAGATCAGTATAGGCCAAAAGTTCAACACAGGCCAAAGGTCAACCATCTTTTCCAAATTTCTAAAATCCTCAATTTTCATCTGATTGACTTGAAATTGGCAAAGGATTTACATATCGGCTCACCAACTATTTTTCAACCACCAATTATTTTTGAGATCAGCATAAGCCAAAAGGTCAACATAGGCCAAAAGTCAACAACAATTTCAAATTTCTAAAATCCTCAATTTTCATCTGATTGACTTGGAATTTGAATGTGATTTTCATATCCGCTAACTGAATTCAACCACCAACAATTTTTGAGATCAGCGTTGGCCAAAAGCTCAACATAGGCCAAAGGTCAACCACCTTTTTTCAAATTTCTAAAATCCTAAATTTTAATCCGATTTACTTGAAATTTGAATAGGATTTTCAAATCAACAAACTGAATTCAACCACCAACTATTTTTGAGATCAGCATAGGCCAAGAGGTCAACATAGGCCAAAGGTCAACCACCTTTTTTCAAATTTCTAAAATCCTCAATTTTAATCCGATTTACTTGAAATTTAAATGGGATTTACATATCAGCTTACTGAAACCAACCACCAACTATTTTAGGTCAACATAGGCCAAAAGGTCAACATAGGCCAAATTTCTAAAATTGTCAATTTTAATCCGATTAACTTAAACTTTGAAGACGATTTGCATATCAGGTCACTGAATTCAACCACTAATTATTTTTGAGGTCAAAAGGATGCTCTAGTGAGTGCCATTCTACTTTGTTCTGTTTTGCCAAGTGTCACTCTGAGTGATTTTTCATTCTGTCTGTTTGTTTGTCTGTCTGTCTGTTTGTCACCAGCCTACAGGTCACAGTTCTAAACCGATCGTCATGAAACTTCACCAAGTTGAAGAGGTCGTCACATTTGAGAAGACTATTGATTTTGAGGTGAAAGGTCAAAGGTTATCTGGAGGTCAAATTTCTAAAATCGCCATTTTAAATCCGATTGACTTGAAAATTGAACAACATTTGTATATTGAGTCACTAAATAGGGAAGCCAACTATTTTTGAGGTCAAAAGGTGAACTCCAGGTCAAACCTCCAAAATCATCAATTTTCATCTGAAAAATCATCAATTTTCATCCGATTGACTTGTAAATTGAACAGCATTTGAATATTGATTCAATAAATTGGAAAACCAACTATTTATGAGGTCAAAAAGTAAAAAGTCAACTCTAGGTCAAACTTCCAAAATCATCTAATTTTATCTGAAAAATCATCAATTTTCATCCGATGGACTTGAAGATTTAATTGCATTTGCAGCGTGCCTCACTGAATTGGGAAACGAACTATTTTTGATGTCAAAAGGTCAAAGATCAACTCAAGGTGAATCAATTTTCATCTGACTCAAGGTGAATCTAAAATCATCAATTTTCATCTGAAAAATCGTCACTTTTCATCCTATTAACCCGAGCTATGATCAAGATCGTCAACTTTAATCTTGATGAAATGGACAATTTGATGGATCAATGGCAACCTTTTTTTGGTGGGGTGGGGGGGGGGGGGGTGTATTTTGCAAGTATCATGCTCTGCATGAAGTCTTCTTGTTTGTGTATTTATTTTACCTTGGGGACATAAATTTCTTTGGAGCCACAACATTCCTGGAAGTGATCTTTTTGTCAAAATGTAGTGCAAATTTTCACAAACAATCATTTAGAATGAGGAAATAATTGAAGCCGCGAATAACAAGCAAAATGTACAGTCCTGCGTTTGCTTTAATTTCCAAGCTTTAGCTTGTATAGACGTGGAAGGGGGTTGGGAATGGGGGTATTTTATTTCATTAGAGTTTGGATTATAACAGGCCAAAACCAACAACTCGCATTTGATCGAAATGCCAAACCCTGTATGCGCATTGTTATGGAGATTCAAAGAAGATTAATTTTGAAGATAGAACAGATTTATTCAATTTGCTTTTCTATTCCGAAAAATCTATAAACTGAGGTTTTGTCATTTGTCTGTGGCAAAAAATAAATAAATAAATAAAACGGCTGAAGCAATTTCTTGTTTGTATCGAAGAAGAATGTTTTTGTTCTTTCAAAACTCCTCGTTGGCATTTTGTGAAATGATTTTGATTTCTTTTTCTCGACTGCAAAGTAAAAAGGGGGCGTGGAATGGGTTTAAAGAGTTATTTTGAGATAAATGTATCGGGATTTTTCGCTGGTCTCAAAATTACAATGTGTATTTTATCCAACGTATAGAGGGTGCAGGTAAAGCGATTACAAGTCACATATTGGTGCCTTTGTTCAAAAGTCTAGAGCTGTTGCAGGTAAGGCAGAAAACAAAAAAGGTTTAGTTAGAGCATTACGCCTTCGCATTAAATCTTTGTTCAGCCGATCGATAATTATCGCCTTTCCTATTGTATCCCAGGCAACTTGCCTTGTAAGTTTCTCTAATTGTTCAATGTCACCTGATATGCAAGAGGAAGCGGGGAATGAGGTTGGAAACCTGGTCTTTTTGCACTCTATCTGGGCTCCAAAAGCCAAATGGGATATGTGAACAACCCCCACCATGCCACTTCATCTCAGCAGCCAAAGCAAAACATTACGGACAAGACCATTCGGGCTCAATAACAATGTGTTTGCAGCTTGAGAAATTCGAGTGGGTAATGTATATACAGACCTAAAGCCACAATTGGTATTCCCAGAGGAGATCTGTGTGACAAGGTCGCGGCCTGACATTGTCATATGGTCAAGTGCAACAAGACAGGTCATCTTAGGGGAATTGTCTGTACCTTGGGAAGAGAACATGGAGGAGGTGCACGAGAGGAAGAGAGGAATGTACAGTGAGCTGGAGGCAGTGTCGGGAGAAGGGTTGGTGAGTTTCTGTGTGTGTGGAGTGTGTGGGACAGAAAGAAAGAGGATGTGTAACAGAGTGGTCCAGGTTATATTTATATATTTTTTGTATACAAGATCGAGGCTCGTGTAAGTGCTAGCACATTAAACACACATTAACATGTAAAACACAAAAAACATAAACAGACACATCAAACAATAAATGGAGGGGAGACAAGATGGGGAGAGAGAGAGAGGGCAGCACACAAGCACAACAGTAGAGAACAGGGACATCGGGAGATCTGTGGAAGGGAGAAGGCTGGGGGGGGGGGGGGGGGGGGGAGAGAAGGGGTTGCCTTGAAAGCTTACTTTGGATTTGGAGGAAGTTTATGGAGGTACGTCGAACGGTGTAGGTTGAGGTCGTGGGTGGTGGTTCATTTTAGCCTAAAGGGGTAGTGACTGAGCATGGAAGAGCAATGGACATGTGTGAATGGTGTGTGTGTGTGTGTGTGTCTGTGTGTGTGTGTGTGTGTGTGTGTTGCAGGAGTGTGTGTGTGTGTGTGTGTGTGTGATGCAGGAGTGGGTGTGGTTTTGCATGAATGTGTTTTTGTTTGAGTGGTGCATGTTGTAAGGGTAGGTGGTCGGTTGGTTTTTTTGGTTTTTTTGGTGTGTGATTGAATGTGTGAGGCCCTACCCTACTACTAACCCTACCCTAACACAACCAATCGCTCTGAAATCGCCACCCAGCTCTGGAGATGTTGAGAGGGTATGGTTTTCACGTGGGCTGAGGCGTAACTCTGTCCAGAATGGAGCGGCGAGTGACACAGTTTCCACAAAGCTGATTCCGCGTAACACTTGACTTCCGTCCTCGC
The DNA here is from genome assembly GCF_964187855.1 of Myxine glutinosa. Taxonomy (NCBI): domain Eukaryota; kingdom Metazoa; phylum Chordata; class Myxini; order Myxiniformes; family Myxinidae; genus Myxine; species Myxine glutinosa. The sequence continues at coordinate 65,664,217 of NC_136262.1, forward strand.
TCTGCACTTGTATCTCCATGGGATCACGCATCACTCATGATGCGCAGTGGCCCTCCACTCTGACTTTCCATTGGTTGCTGCTTCGGGGTGACTCCCCATGACCCTTCACCACTGATGTCTTGAGTGTGTGGCAACTTTTCCCACCAAACTAGCGCCTTAAATACACTTGGTCTCGGGTGAATTCTGGTTGTCCTGGTGGCTTCAATCGGTAGTTTTAATAAGTCCCGTTAATGGTTGAATGGCCACAGCTCCCATGTCGTTATATGACCGCATATGGTGGCCTTTAGGTTTACTCGGGATAATTAGATCAAGGTATGTGACGCATATCGGCGCGACACTCGCCCGATCTGGGAACTCCAATCTGCACAGTAACGTGGCTTTGAATGTGAGGATAGGGCAGGGCGTCTTCAAAGCGGTTGACTGTAATGGTCGCTTTGACGCGACTTTCCGGATTCTAACCAGGCAACTGGAAGACCATCGACAATTGCAATATATACAAAAAAAGATAGTCTGCGTCTGTGAAATATCAAAAATAAATAAATAAAGGAATATTAGTGAAGAGGAATCCACTGTAAGCGGAAGGAGCAAGCAGCCGACGTTTCGGGCAGAACCCTTTATCGAAAGACAACCAAAATCAAAAGACGAATTTTGGAAAACACTGCAGAATGCACAGAACAACCTCCCAATGGAATTTCTCCCAAAATTGCAGGAAAGCATTTGGATATACAGACTTGGCATTTAATATGGAATATTTTTTTTTCTTGACTTGGGTTTACTTTCATAACTCAGTATATCAATCTGGTGAGTTTCTTTTACACTTTGGTGATTTATTTGTTAAAAGAACCATGTCACTGATTGTCTGTCGCAGCAAGAAGTCAACAACAGGATTATATCACAGGTGGCGTGGCAAAATGTATGGACAGGTGCATTTGACGATTGGCTTCACAGTCGGGTATACAAGGGTTGTTGCGTTCTGTATTAGTGGAAAACAACTGCTGCACGTGTCCAAAAGTTATTGCCGCTTCCTCTGGAGATGGTCCGTCAACTCGACAATGCTGTTTGTCATGGAGTGGTGGCTTTACGAAATTACGGCATGAAAGAGCGTGCTATTGCTCGGCAGTATGGCATCACTCAAGGTCAGGTGTCAAAGATCCTGAAACGAAATGCTCAGAGGGGTGTCCCTCCTCCAATACCGAGGCCAGGAGGTCTCCGCAGAACCACAAGGAGGGATGATCGCCAGCTGCACCGGTTAGTCCGCAATGGCCGTACCAAGTCAGCTAATCGGCTTAGGGCTGAGTGGCAGCAACTGACAAATGTGCCTGTATCCAGAAGGCTAGTCAACCAACGAATGGTTCAAGCAGGCTATCGTGCCAGGCGTCCCCTGAGAAAGCCACGCCTGACCAGACAACACCGCCAGCGCCGATTGCAGTGGGCCAGAGAGCACCGTCAATGGCAGCCAGGACACTGGAATCACGTGATCTTCAGTGACGAGTCTAGATTTCTGGTCTATCGTCAAGATGGCCACGTCCGAGTGCACAGACAAGTGCATGAAGCCTACAACAAAGATTGTATAGTGCCAAGAGTCCAAGCTGGAGGTGGTGGGGTGACCGTTTGGGCTGCTTCTCATGCAGGGGGCAAAACTGACCTGGTTGTTCTGAATGGAAACCTGAACCAGTTCAAGTACAGGGCCATTCTGGAAGAAACATTGCTTCCATTTGCTCGTGCAGCCCTTCGAGGAAACTTTGTCTTCCAAGATGACAATGCACGGCCTCATCGTGCTCGCATGATCCAACACTTTCTTGCTGACCGTGGTGTAGAGCATATGGAGAGGCCTGCCATGTCCCCGGATATGAATCCGATAGAGAACTTGTGGGCAGATTTAACGCGTCAAATCGACCACTTGGACCAGCAGCCGACCTCTGTGCGTGAATTGCAGCAGGCTATTGTCACTGCATGGCAAGCGATTCCTGTCCATCCCTTGGCAAATCTCGTGAACAGCATGCCTCAACGTGTACGTGCTCTCCTGAATGCTCGTGGGGGTTACACGAAGTACTGAACTGTAATTTTACTGTCCATAATCCCAGTCGTAATTTAACTTTTGTTTTTGTTTGAGAAAAATTTGGCTAATGTGCAAAATAAAGAGATACTTCTGGAAAACGTACAGAAGCTTAACACAGTACTGTCCATGAATTGAGTTCGATATCAGTTTACATCACTTTCAAGGATCAATTTATTTGTTTCGAAATGTCAAATGTGGTTTTTGTTTCTTTTAATGGTCACATTAACAAAATCTAGAATAATTTCAACATAATTCCAATGAACTTTTGGTTCTAAGGCATCTTGAAAAGTAAGTTTTGTCTTCCTTTAAGTTCGTCTCCTGGAAAGCAAATCCAACGGAAGGAAATCTCATTTCCTTTCACAAAGCCCGAAACAAGTGCGTGTCCACCCTCAGGAGAGCCAGGAAACAATATCTCTCCGTCCTCAGGACCGAACTCTCTTATCTGTCTCCCTCTTCCAAATCCTGGTGGCGTCTGGTGAAATCTGTTTCTGGGGTTTGTTCCCCCTCCATCCCCTCCCTCACCTTAAATGGCCACACGGCTGACTCCGCACGTGAAAAAGCTGAATGCCTCAACTCTGTGTTTGCCTCTAAATCTTGTGTCCCAAACGCATCCCTCTCTGTACCCACCATACCCAGTCGTACCCAGCTGCTCCTGGACTCTGTGTCCTTTCCTCCTGACAAGGTGGAAAAGTTTCTGTCAACCCTCGACTCTGATTCTGCAACTGGACCTGACGGCATCAGCCCACGGGTCCTAAAATCATGTTCTTCCGCTCTTTCACTCCCCCTCTCTGTTCTCTTCACCCTCTCTTTTGCTCAAGGTCATCTTCCATCTGCTTGGAAATCTGCCAACATCACCGCTTTGCACAAAAAAGGTGCAAAAACAGATCCCACCAACTACAGACCAATCAGCCTTCTCCCAATTATCAGCGAAGTCATGGAATCCATCATTGCTTCAAATATGAAATCTTTCCTCTTCTCCAATGGCTTGATCTCTGATCATCAATTTGGTTTCAGACCTGGACACTCCACTCTGGACATGCTGCTTCTGCTTTCTCAACAATGGATGGAGGTCCTCAATGCCAAACAGGAAATTAGAGCAGTCTCCCTTGACATATCACGTGCCTTCGATACGGTCTGGCACCCCGCTCTGCTCACCAAACTCTCCTCTTTTGGTATCCATGGAAATCTCCACGCATGGCTGGCGGACTTCCTCTCTAGTCGTAGTCAACGTGTGGCCCTGAATGGGTTTCTCTCATCTCCTCTTCCTGTTCAGGCTGGAGTTCCCCAAGGCAGTGTTCTGGGCCCTGTGCTTTTTCTGGTCTTCATCAATGATCTCTCTGACTCTCTTGAAAATCCTCTCTATCTCTTTGCTGACGACTCTACTCTCTGTCGCTCCATTCTTCATCCCTCAGATCGGCAGTCTGCAGCCTCCTCACTCTCTGCAGACCTTGACAAAATCACAGACTGGGCAAACAAGTGGAACATGTCTTTCAATCCTGACAAATCTCACACTCTTACGATGTCTCTCCGAAAAGACCGACTGGACAACCCTCCCATCCACTTTCTGAATAATCCTCTCCAAGAAGTTCTGTCACTCAAGCTTTTGGGTCTCACTATCTGCCATGATCTTTCCTGGAAAAACCACATTTCAAATCTGGCCTCCAAAGCTAGTCGCCGACTGGGCATCCTCCGTCGTGCGAAGTCCTTCCTTGGCACACCTGAGCTCCTCACCACATACAAGGCTTTCATCCGCAGCTCAATGGAATACTGCTCTCCCCTCTGGGCTGGTGCTCCTGCCTCATACCTAGCTCGGCTTCACACTGTTGAAACCAAAGCATTTAGAATCATTGGAATCTCCCGCGATGAAGCTAACTCCAAGGGCCTCTCACTCACTCACCGCAGGCAGGTTGGTGGTCTTTCCGTCTTCTACCGACTCCTCTCTGGCCTTGCCCCCCCAGCTCTCTCTGGGCTCTGTCCCGCAAATATTCCTACAGGTCGCACAAGATCTGCCTGCAACCCTCTTTTGGTTAAACTGCCAAAATCAAGACTCTCTGCTCACCTTCACTCCTCTTTTCTCCCACCTCTGGAACAAACTCCCTCACTCTCTTCAATCCCACTCCACCCTCCAAGTCTTTAAAACAGCTGTTCACCACCATCTCTTATCTTCCCCCATCCAAAACCTTGATCTTTTCTACCCCCGCTAATTTCACCCCAATTCCACTTTTTGAAATACCAACTTTTGTCCTGGAAGTCCTTGGTGTCCTTGTGCTTTATACTTCTCCCTCCCCCCTTCCCACGCCTCCTCCCCCCAGGCCTTCTCCCTTCCACACAATTCCCTGCTCTCGGATGTTGTGTGTGTGTGCTTCCCCTTTTCTCCCCATCTTGTCTTCCGCTCCCTCTTTTTGTGTATTTTGTTTGTCTGGTCGATTTGTTTGTGAAGTTAATGTTAGCTCTTTCACGAGCCTCGATTCAGTATTCAAAAAAAAAAAAAAAAAAAAGTTCACCCCCACAAAAAAAAGATTCCATATTAAATGCCAAGTCTGTATATATATATATATATTTTTTTTTTTAGTATGAAAAAGGGGGTCACAACAAATATGGGAATTTCATGCAAGAATATTTTAAAATACAATTCATTTTTGTTTCTTTAATAAAACATAATCATTGTAACACCATTTATTTTCCAAAATATGCCAATTTGATAATAAAAATATTCATTATTTATTTCCAATGCCTGTGTAACACCCCCCCCCCCTCCCCCACCCAACCTCTCTCGTCGCCAGCCACACGCCGTTTGTTCGCTCGACATTGACACTAAGCATATGGCAGAACGGGCAACTGTTTTTGCCGCCGCGACCATTTGCTCAAATATTTCATTTGCGCAACATGAGACACACAACACTCAGCGTCTTCTTTATTGATCAGTTGGTTCGTTATATTCATTTAACTGCTTATTTATTTATATCGGCCTTGCGGGAGTCTTGCTTCGCGCTTGTGAAAAAACGAAAAAAAAGAAAGAAAGAAAGGGCGACAGGCGCGAGAGATATTGTAGAAATTCCACCTGTCGAGGGGAGGGGAGGGGGACGGGGGAATAAACAGTTTGTCGACGATAGAGGAAAGCAATTGTAATGAGGACCGTCCTGATGTTGTAAAAATAATATGACGCAAATTGAAAAAAGCTGTTCCAGCTGAAATGAATTGTGGGTCATAGTGAGGCGGGTTGGAAAGAAAAGGCCCGAAGTGAACGGTCTTTTATAGAAATATTCAAAATCTGCATACCCCCTGCAGAGTAAACACACTGAGCTTTCAAACGAGAATATATATATTTGCACAAGTAAAGTATACAGATACTGCATCTGATGGTCCGAATATAAACCCAAAAGGACACGAAGGCAACAGGCCATCCGTAAACAGTTGGGTATATATGTATATATAATATCCACAATATACATATAGATTTACATATACACACATATACATATACATATATACATTTACATATACACACATATACATATACATATATACACACATATACATTTACACATATACATACATATACATTTACACATATACAAATACATATACACACACATATACATATACATATACATATATACATTTACATATACACATATATACATTTATATATACACAAATACATATACATATATACATTTACATATACACATATATACATTTATATATACACACATATACATATACATATATACATTTACATATACACAAATATACATTTACATATACACACATATACATATACATATATACACACATATACAAATACATATATACACACATATACAAATACATATATACACACACATATACATATACATATGTACACACATATACATATAAATATAAACACACATATGCAGATAAATATATACACACATATACATATAAATATATACACACATATACATATACATATATACACACATATACGTATATACATACATACACACATATAGACACATATACATATACATATATTCACACATACACATATATACATATATACACATATATACATATCCATATATACACACATATACATATATACACACATATACATGTATACACACATATACATGTATACACACACATACATGTATACACACATATACATGTATACACACATATACATATAAACACGCATATACATATAAACACACACACACACACACACACACACACACACACACACACACACACACACACACACACACAAACATATATATATATATATATCTATATATATATATATATATATATATATATATATATATATATATTTATATATATATATATATATATATATATATATATATATATACATTTGTGCAGCATCTGTGTTGTGTTGTGTTGTCTTGTGTCGTCACAGAACTACTTTCTCAAACTTTTGTGAAATCGTACCAAACTTCTGGTATGCACATATCTCTCCCGTCGGTATGTCCTAAGGGTATTTTTTTTGAAAAATGTTCCAATTTTTTTTTTCTTTGGAATTTTTTGGGGGAATTTTTTTTTTTTCAACTTTAATTGTTTATAAAATGTGATATCACGTATATTACAAATACATTTGTGCAAAATAATTGTTTGAATTATGATTGGTTTAAACAATGACAAAGCGGCAACTCGGGTACAGTCATTTATCTATATATCTACACATCTGGGCAGTGTCTGTGTTCTCACTTAACGACTCCCTCAAACTTTTGTTTCCGTGGTTGTGAAGTGTTTTTAATAACGTTGTGGTGGTTTTGAATCACGTGGTGGTGAGGTATTTTGAATTATGTGGTGGTGAGGTGTTTTTGAATGACGTGGTGGTGAAGTGTTTTAATATCACATGGTGGTGAGGTGTTTTTAAATCACATGGTGGTGAGGTGTTTTGAATTATGTGGTGGTGAGGTATTTATAATTACGTGGTGGTGAGGTGTTTTTAATTAGGTGGTGGTGAGGTGTTTTGAATTACTTGGTGGTGAGGTGTTTTTAAATGACGTGGTGGTGAGGTGTTTTTAATTTCGTGGCTGTGAGGTGTTTTTATTACGTGTTTTATGGCTGTGAGGTATTTTGAATTATGTGGTGGTGAGGTGTTTTTGAATGACGTGGTGGTGAAGTGTTTTAATATCACATGGTGGTGAGGTGTTTTTAAATCACATGGTGGTGAGGTGTTTTGAATTATGTGGTGGTGAGGTATTTATAATTACGTGGTGGTGAGGTGTTTTTAATTAGGTGGTGGTGAGGTGTTTTGAATTACTTGGTGGTGAGGTGTTTTTAAATGACGTGGTGGTGAGGTGTTTTTAATTTCGTGGCTGTGAGGTGTTTTTATTACGTGTTTTATGGCTGTGAGGTGTTTTTAATTTTGTGGTGGTGAGGTGTTTTTATTACGTGTTTTATGGCTGTGTGGTGTTTTTATTACCTGTTTTATGGCTGTGAGGTGTTTTTAATTTTGTGGTGGTGAGGTGTTTTTATTACGTGTTTTATGGCTGTGAGGTGTTTTTATTACGTGTTTTATGGCTGTGAGGTGTTTTTATTACCTGTTTTATGGCTGTGAGGTGTTTTTAAATGACGTGGTGGTTAGGTGTTTTTAATTTCGTGATGGTGAGGTGTTTTTATTACGTGTTTTATGGCTGTGAGGTGTTTTTATTACCTGTTTTATGGCTGTGAGGTGTTTTTACTTTCGTCGTGGTGAGGTGTTTTTATTACGTGTTTTATGCCTGTGTGGTGTTTTTATTACGTGTTTTATGGCTGTGAGGTGTTTTTAATTTCGTGGTGGTGAGGTGTTTTTACTTTCGTGGTGGTGAGGTGTTTTTATTACGTGTTTTATGGCTGTGTGGTGTTTTTACTTTCGTGGTGGTGAGGTGTTTTTATTACCTGTATTATGGCTGTGAGGTGTTTTTACTTTCGTGGTGGTGAGGTGTTTTTATTACATGTTTTATGGCTGTGAGGTGTTTTTATTACCTGTTTTATGGCTGTGAGGTGTTTTTAATTTCGTGGTGGTGAGGTGTTTTTATTACGTGTTTTATGGCTGTGAGGTGTTTTTATTACATGTTTTATGGCTGTGAGGTGTTTTTAATTTTGTGGTGGTGAGGTGTTTTTATTACGTGTTTTATGGCTGTGAGGTGTTTTTAATTTTGTGGTGGTGAGGTGTTTTTATTACCTGTTTTATGGCTGTGAGGTGTTTTTAATTTCGTGGTGGTGAGGTGTTTTTACTTTCGTGGTGGTGAGGTGTTTTTATTACGTGTTTTATGGCTGTGTGGTGTTTTTATTACGTGTTTTATGGCTGTGAGGTGTTTTTACTTTCGTGGTGGTGAGGTGTTTTTATTACCTGTATTATGGCTGTGAGGTGTTTTTACTTTCGTGGTGGTGAGGTGTTTTTATTACCTGTTTTATGGCTGTGAGGTGTTTTTAATTTCGTGGTGGTGAGGTGTTTTTATTACGTGTTTTATGGCTGTGAGGTGTTTTTATTACATGTTTTATGGCTGTGAGGTGTTTTTAATTTTGTGGTGGTGAGGTGTTTTTATTACGTGTTTTATGGCTGTGAGGTGTTTTTAATTTTGTGGTGGTGAGGTGTTTTTATTACATGTTTTATGGCTATGAGGTGTTTTTATTTTCGTGATGGTGAGGTGTTTTTATTACATGTTTTATGGCTGTGAGGTGTTTTTATTACGTGTTTTATGGCTGTCAGGTGTTTTTATTTTCGTGATGGTGAGGTGTTTTTATTGCATGTTTTATGGCTGTGAGGTGTTTTTATTTTCGTGATGGTGAGGTGTTTTTATTACGTGTTTTATGGCTGTGAGGTGTTTTTATTACGTGTTTTATGGCTGTCAGGTGTTTTTATTACATGTTTTATGGCTGTGAGGTGTTTTTATTACGTGTTTTATGGCTGTGAGGTGTTTTTATTACATGTTTTATGGCTGTGAGGTGTTTTTATTTTCGTGATGGTGAGGTGTTTTTATTACGTGTTTTATGGCTGTGAGGTGTTTTTATTACGTGTTTTATGGCTGTGAGGTGTTTTTATTGCATGTTTTATGGCTGTGAGGTGTTTTTATTTTCGTGATGGTGAGGTGTTTTTATTACGTGTTTTATGGCTGTGAGGTGTTTTTATTACGTGTTTTATGGCTGTCAGGTGTTTTTATTACATGTTTTATGGCTGTGAGGTGTTTTTATGATGTGTTTTATGGCTGTGAGGTGTTTTTATTACGTGTTTTATGGCTGTGAGGTGTTTTTAATTTCGTTGTGGTGAGGTGTTTTTATTACATGGTGGTGAGGTGTTTTTATTACATGGTGGTGAGGTGTTTTTATTACGTGGTGGTGAGGTGTTTTTATTACGTGGTGGTGAGGTGTTTTTATTACGTGGTGGTGAGGTGTTTTTATTACGTGGTGGTGAGGTGTTTTTATTACGTGGTGGTGAGGTGTTTTTATTACGTGGTGGTGAGGTGTTTTTATTACGTGGTGGTGAGGTGTTTTTATTACGTGGTGGTGAGGTGTTTTTATTACGTGGTGGTGAGGTGTTTTGAATTACGTGGTGGTGAGGTGTTTTGAATTACGTGGTGGTGAGGTGTTTTGAATTACGTGGTGGTGAGGTGTTTTGAATTACGTGGTGGTGAGGTGTAATCGTCCCAAACTTCCAGTCTGCACCTACCCCTCCCCTATGTATGTGCTGAGGGGTTCTTTCTTGAAAAAAAAATTCAACCTAAATCTTCAACCTAAATTGCGTATAAAAATGTAATATCACAAACACAACAAATACATTTGTGCCAAGTAATTGTTTGTATTATGATTGGTGAAAATCATGACAACACAGCAACTCAGGTGCAGTCATTAGCCTCAGCTAAAATAAGCCCGTTCCTCAGTATCGACGCGCGAGCCGAGCCAAGCTAGTATATATATATATATACGTACATGCATACATACATATACACCCACCCACTGCAGAGTAAACACACTTATCTTTCAAACGAGTATATCTATACTTGGACAATGTGTGTGTGTGTGCATATATAAATATATATATATATATGTATTTGTATATGTATGTAGCACACACGTGTGTATATGTATGTCGTATACAAATATACTACATACATATACACATAAATACGCACACACACGCACAGACACACACACACACACACACACACACACACACACACACACACACACACACACGCATACACACACACACACACACACACACACACACACACACACACACACATACACACACACACACACACACACACACACACACACACACACACACACACGCTTTTCGAAATCACAGCAGGGGAAATATGATCAATCATCCGCACCTCGTTTTCTCCCGAACAGGAATCAATTAATGGAAGTGAAAGGAAATAAAATATTGTGCAGGATCCAAATGGTTGTAAAATAGCACAAGGTGGTTAACACAGAGGCAATGAGATTGCTCGTGCAGGGAACAGGTTGCTTGCAATGATGGAGGAGATTTGTGGAGTGGGAGTGAATGATCGTGATCACTCAATCCTCAATCCTCAATCACTCAAGTGAATCCTCAATGTGATCGTGACATCGCAAGTGGGAGTGAGTACGAGCTGGTTGTTTTCGTGGGTGCTCATTGTAGGATCGTAAGCGGCACACAGGACGTCCTGTGACCCTGCACCCGACATGCCGCACGGGCTCCCTGGGACAGCTCTGGCCTTTTGTCAGGCAGAGCGGGAAACAAACGGCCGCTGGACCACGAGGAACCTCTCCAGGTGATGAAGAGAGCGCCAGCTCCAAATTGCCGCCTCCTTGCCGGGGGGGTTTCTAATGAGACCGCTCGTTTGCATCCCCCGGCTGGGCAGTACTTTTTCGCTGGGCGCCTCCAAACTAATGGCCAATTACGAGCGGTTTGTGGCAGTGGGCCATCCGTCTGCGGCGCCGCTCGCCGCTAGAGCTTTGGCAGCCAAGCAGGGGGGCCCGCGCTCGCCACCAAGAGGAGCCATCCTTCCTGAAGGACTGATGAACCGGCTTAAAAGTTTTCCCGGGATTACGCGAGGCGGCCCATGTATACATCTTTTACTTCGGGCTTTTTAACGTTCTCTCTCTCTCTCCCATCTTTCCACCTCAATGTATCCGTCTCTCTCTCTCTCTCTCTCTCTCTCTCTCTCTCTCTCTCTCCCTCTCCCATCTCTCCACCTCAATGTCTCCATCTCTCTCCCATCTCTCCACCTCAATGTCTCCATCTCTCTCCACCTCAATGTCTCCATCTCTGTCTCCCCATCTCTCCACCTCAATGTCTCCATCTCTCTCTCTCCCATCTCTCTCCCTCCCATCTCTCTACCTCAATGTCTCCATCTGTCTCTCTCCCTCCCACCTCTCCACCTCAATGTCTCCATCTCTCTTTCCCTCGCAATCCCATTTCTGCACCTCAATGCCTCCATCTCTCTCCCTCCCATCTCTCCACTTAATGTCTCCATCTCTCTTTCTCCCGTCTCTCCACCTCAATGTCTCCATCTCTCTCCCTCCCACCTCTCCACCTCAATGTCACCATCTCTTTCCCTCCTAATCCCATCTCTGCACCTCAATGTCTCCATCTCTCTCTCCCTCCCATCCCTCTCTCGACCTTCCACCCTCCCAACCTCAATGTCGCAATCTCTCTTTCCCATCTCTCCACCTCAATGTCTCCATCTCTCTTTCCCATCTCTCCACCTCAATGCCTCCATCTCTCTCTCCCATCTCTCCACCTCAATGTCTCCATCTCTCTCTCCCCATCTCTCCACCTCAATGTCTCCATCTCTGTCTCCCCATCTCTCCACCTCAATGTCTCCATCTCTCTCTCCCATCTCTCCACCTCAATGCCTCCATCTCTCTCCCATCTCTCCACTGCAATGTCTCCATCTCTCTCTCCCATCTCTCGACCTCAATGCCTCCATCTCTCTCTCCCATCTCTCCACCTCAATGTCTCCATCTCTCTCCCTCCCACCTCTACACCTCAATGTCTCCGTCTCTCTTTCCCTCGCAATCCCATCTCTGCACCTCAATGTCTCCATCTCTCTCTCCCTCCCATCCCTCTCTCTGCCTCCCATCTCTACACCTAATGTCTCCATCTCTCTTTCTCCTGTCTCTCCACCTCAATGTCTCCATCTCTCTCCCTCCCACCTCTCCACCTCAATGTTACCATCTCTTTCCCTCCTAATCCCATCTCTGCACCTCAATGTCTCCATCTCTCTCTCCCTCCCATCCCTCTCTCTCTCCACCTTTCATCCTCCCAACCTCAATGTCGCAATCTCTCTTTCCCTCCTAATCGCATCTCTCCACCCCATTGTCTCCATCTCCATCCCTCCCAAATCTCCACCTCAATATCTCCATCTCTATCCCTCCCATCTCTCCACCTCAATGTCTCCATCTCTCTCCTTCCCATCTCTCCACCTCAAAGTCTTCATCACTCTCTCTCCCTCCCATCTCTCCACCTCAATGTCTCCATCTCTGTCGCTCCCATCTCTGCACCCCAATGTCTCCATCTCTCTTTTCCTCCCAATCCCATCTCTGCACCTCATTGTCTCCATCTCTAACTCCCTCCCATCCCTCTCTCTCCCTCCCATCTCTCCACCTAATGTCTCCATCTCTCTCCCTCCCATCTCACCACTTAATGTGTCCATCTCTCTCCCTCCCGCCTCTCCACCACAATGTCTCCATCTCTATCCCTCTCATCTGTCCACCTCTGTCGCTCCCATCTTTGCACCTCAATGTCTCCATCTCTCTTTCCCTCCCAATCCCATCTCTGCACCTCAATGTCTCCATCTCTCTCCCTCCCATCTCTCCACCGCAATGTCTCCATCTCTCTCCCTCCCACCTCAATGTCTCCATCTCTCTTTCCCTCCTAATCCCATCTCTACACCTCAATGTCTCCATCTCTCTCTCCCTCCCATCCCTGTCTCTCCCTCCCAATCCCATATGTGCACCTCATTGTCTCGATCTTTCTCTCTCCCAATCCCATAATCTCCACCTCAATGTCTCAATCTCTCTTTCCCTCCCACGTATCCATCTCAACTTTTCCCTCCCATCTCTCCACCTCAATGTCTCCATATATCTATCTATCTAATCTATCTAATCTCTCTCTCTCTCTCTCTCTCTCTCTCAATCCCATAATCTCCACCTCAATGTCTCAATCTCTCTTTCCCTCCCGTGTATCCATCTTAACCTTCCATCTCCATAATCTCTCTCGCCTCCTCCATTTCCCTCTTTCTCTCCTTCCATTTTTATTCTGCACAATTCAAACTTTCAGTTGAGTGCGGCCATGACCTGTGTGAATGAAAAACGCACCGCTGGAGGAGTTTTTCTGCCCCTGCAACTCTTCCTATTCACAATCTTTGCACTGATTTCACTTTCCTTTCGATCACAGCCGGTTCGTCAAGCATTTTCGCCCAAGCACCGTGTGCGACTATTCCTTAAATCGTGCATTGGTCGTGCACTGCACCCACAGTTCATTTTGCTAAAGAAATGACTTTCTCTGTAATGACGAAGAATCCAAATCGCTGGACGAGTTTCCCTGGAAGTGCTGTTATTCGTCATGGAGCTTCTGTTGCACCTCCTTGGCTCGTAATAAAAATCCCTCTCTCCGACCACGTGGGGCAGGCCTACAGAATGTAAAGTTGGACAGCAAGGTTATCAAGACAACGGTTTGGGGGCCTCGGCACCATGTCCATCAAGCAAGGATTTGCACGGCTGTGCCAGCGGGAGGTCATTTGGCTCCGAGGTCTAACAGGCTCGCAATTTCCGAAAGCGCCGAGAGAGACGCACGAGTTTCTCTGTAAGAGGCGCGTTGTCTTTGAGTTACGGATGAACTTTAAGGCAAAGCCGTAACTCACAGTTAAGCAGCTGCCTGGACACAGGTGCTGTGCAGTGATTTGCTCTCATGTAAAAGGACCACGTCCTCGTATTGTTAACGACGGTCTACCCACAACAACATCACCGCACACTCCGGGAAGGAGCGAAGGCTCGTGGGTCGTCTCGAAGAACAATGTCCTAAAAGTTTGTCGACAACGCTCCCATTGCTCCAGCGGCCGTCCCAAGTTATTCCCTCTTTGTTCTGAACCGACGTTCGCACAAATCTACCCGTTGAGTAATCCTCAGCCAAACGGTGACCTTTTCCAAGTAGCTTCGGTGGAAGGTTCAAAGATGTGTTTAGCTTGATCGCTTACGAGTGGCTACTCGAGTCCTCCATCACTCCGGCATCTTCCCAGATTGCTGGGATAGAGTTTTACATCTGCGAACAAGGCGGTTTATGAGAAAATGCACCCGTTCGTTTCCCTGGAGATTGTGCCGAATGCATCATGAGTGGACAGGCGGCGGGGCGTCTCATCATCCTTCGCCTCTTTCGCCAAGCAATAGGGGGCTAGGCTGAGCGGATCGCGTTCCACCCTCCCTTCCCCATCCCCTCCCCTCTGCTGCAGACGGGCCGGACGAGGCCCGGTGCCAGGGGAAGCAGCCGACGCCGCTGCGGCTGGCCCAAGACAAACGGCCGGGTAACGGCGTCCGAGAAATGAGAGACAAGATGGATTGCCTCGGTGGAGCAGAGCTCCGTCACCGCAGCCGCATTAGTGTCGTTTTAATTACCGTCGAACTCTAATGTTATATATTCCTAACAATCTGCGGGTGGGGAACGAAATTGGGAAATTGATGCGGTGGATCAAAAGGCTTTTCTGCTGCTGGAAAACGGAACAATAGATTCAAAAATATAACACACACACACAGACAGACACACACACCCACAGTAGCACACACACACACACACAGTAACACCCACACACAGAGTAACACACACACACACACACACACACACACACACACACACACACACACACAGTAACACCCACACACACAGTAACACCCACACACACAGTAACACCCACACACACAGTAACACCCACACACACAGTAACACCCACACACACACAAACACAGGAACACGCACAGGAGCACACACACACACACACACACACACACACACAGACACACACACACAGAGACACACACACACACAGACATACACACACATAGACACACAGAGAGAGAGACACACACACACACATAGACACAGAGAGAGAGAGAGACACACACACAGACACACACAGTAAAACACACACACACACCCACACACAGTAACACCCACACACAGTAACACCCACACACCCACAGTAACACACACAGTAGCACACACACACGCACAGTAACACCCACACACAGTAACACACACACACAGTAACACACACACCTGAAGATAGTCATCCCTTTGAAATCCTCATTAACATGCAAATGTAGCTCTTTTCTACCTTTCGGCTTTGACCTCTGCCCGTTTGCTCGCAATTTGTTTCTTTCATTTGGCATCATCTTGAACTTCACACTAAATCGCTTTGCCGCGCTTTCCCTACCGTACCGATCCGGGAATATGAGCAAAGTGAGGAATCTCGTGCTTCATCCCAAAAAGTTATACAAACCGGTTTTACGACCCGTTCACCAAAGTTTTCGAGCAGATCTCGCCACCGATACCCGGAGCAGCGATGCTCGACCAGGTCGAGAAATTGTCTTGGAAAGAACCCCCTTTTCCCCCACCGCCCCATGTGCAAGTCACCGAGTCATTTCTCTTTAATGGCGGGAGTGACAGGTCGGGATAATGAGGAGGGCGAGGCGCGCATTCCTAACAGATTACAGTAATTATCTGAATTTTGTCCCGAGTTCGTATCGGCGAACTATAAATATGGCGGCATTAGAAGGCAGGACTTTCGCAAGGCTCGGCCACAAAAGGTCGAAATAATTTGCAAGGCGAATGTCATTACAATATGCTAAGGAGCGCGATGCCAGCAGGCGTCCGATTTTAATGATGAATAACCAGTTTATTTAGGGGAATGGAACGCGACGGCGCTGGGGCCCTGGTAATTTGCGCGCACGTACTTGTTATGTAAATACCGCTTGCGGACGGAGGAGAAAGGACGGGACGGCGGGAATATGCGAAGCGGTCGCGTCCGGTTTGTCCTGGCGGCCTCGGTCGAGGTCGTGCGTCCGAGTGCGCGATGCCGCATTTCCGGCGACCCGCGATGGTTGGGTCACGTGGGTGCGTCGGATGCCCGGGTGGGTCGGGGGCATCGAGGCTTTTGATTCCTTATTAGATTCGATCCGTGCCTTCGCCAGACAGCCATCTTTCGTCAGCGGTCGGCACCACAATAAACCAAAAAGGGCAAAGCGCGAAGAAGACTTTCCAAGTCGATGTGATGTCATTATGAACTGAAGAGGGGCTTGTCCGACTGAATGACTGGGGAAAGGTCGACACATACATTACACTAATAAAACACGCAGACGGAATCGACGCGCCTGCTTTAAGTAAGCACGTGGCGATCATTGGCGTCTGATGGCGCTATTTGTACATGATTTGCTTGTCGATTATATGCAGCGACACTTAGCCGCGTCCTTGTGACGATGTCCTTGCGAGACGTGTCACGTGAAGTCTCCGAGTCGCTTTGGACAAGCGGTGCTCCAAACTCCAGGCGTGTTTCCAGCAAATGCTTACTTACCTGTCCACCTGCCGTCTGCAGAGCTGAAAGCTATCGCGAGGTGGAGAGCATTAATACACATCCGCTTCCAGCTGCCTGACAACTTAGCATCACCTTGTCTTAGACTATACAACCGTGATAGAGAAGGCGAGCATTGGCTGTTAGGAAAAGGTGTGTATGTGTAATATATGTATATGTACATATATATATATATATATATTATATATATATATATATATCTAAGTGAGTGTGTGTGTATATATATATATATGTATATATTGTTGCGGATCTCGACGCCGGCCTTCTCCCCTTACCAAGAGGGGGATTAGTCCCCTTGTCTTTGACTGGCTGATGGGACCCGGGACCTATGACGTCCTTCCCGGACAGCGCGAAATAGGGTTCATGGACTAGAATCGCTATTACCTAATTACTCGCGCTGCCCTTAAACGAGGAAATAAGCCCCGCACGAATCACGCGTGCTGAGACACCGAGCAGTGCATACATGCGATCGGTGCCGTTTAGTTGGTGACCCCGGTTCTAGCGATCTTATTCGTGCCACGCTTAGTCAATGGATAAATCACAAAAGCGGTCGAATTCAGAAGAAAAGGAAGAACAGGTTTATTTACACTATTTACAATGGTTCAGAAAAAGGGGCCACAGTGCAGCCTTAAAACAGTCTTAACTTACTACCCAGGACAAACGGGCCCGTCTCACACACAGACACATTCACACAGGGCTTGCAGCTGCAGGATGATAGTCCGCGTCCAAGGATGGCTCTCGTGCAGCTCCCTCCAGTCTCCCGCTCATCCCGTGCAGATGGTAAGCAGAGGGGCAGGAGCTCTCCGCGTGTCGTTTGGCGCACAAGGGTTAATACGGTGCGATTTGGTAAGGAGCGGACTTCAGCGGTTCGCAGTGATCACTGGCGGCTATTGCCGCGTTTACTTGCGTGGCTGAGGTAGGCGCTATTCGCCACCGGCGCGTCTGGTTGCAGCCGTGTACTCAACGCCTCTTCTTCCTTTCCTCGGCACGTACGTTATACTGCGCGAGTTACCGTTCAATATTCCAAAGCGAGTGATGCGAGTCAAGTTCTCTCCACACAAGTCTTTTCACCAATACCGTGTGCATGCGAGTCCTCCAGTGCTAGTCCTTCTCATAAGTCTTTCCCTCTGCGAGTCTTCTTCAACAAGTCATGCTCTTCAGTCCTGTTCAAGGGCTTTGTGCAGAGACTTTTATAGGCACGCCCTGCAAACCTTCTATAACTCACCAGAAGCCTCTCTCCACGCCCACTCATGCCATGCCGTTAGAGCCCTGGTTGGCTGGTGGCGCTTACCATCATCGCCTCTGACGCTCCGCCTTGACGCCGCCCCCACCCCGACCCCGCGCTCCTCCTCCTTCTCAGGCCTACCTCGTGTTACTCGACTAGCGAGCGAGCAAAGGGCAGCAAAATGCTGCGGGCAGCCAAAGCGTAACAAATGCTGCAGGCAGCCAAAGCGTAACAACAGCCAAATGGGGCGCAGGATCAATTATGCCCATAGAGATGGAATTGGAGGGTGAACGCAAAAATCAATGGGACCTAAACTCATGTCTTTACACAACGCAGATATTACTAGGGGAAATGGCCTATACTTACACATACTATTACATAACTATTACTACAAGTGGCCTACGTGTTGCTCGTGGACTAACTATGGGGGCAACCCTTTAGCCTTTAGTGACCAATATGTGCAAATCTCAAAACCGTAGCAATATATATATATATATATATATATATATATATATATATATATATATATATATAAATATATAAATAAATATATATATATATATATATATATATATATATATATATATATATATATATATATATTGTCATGCGGACGGCTCTCAGTTAAGACAGAGCGTCCACGGATGGAATCGAGCTTGCTTTGAGGCGTTTCCAATTGATGGCAGATCATATGCGAGACGGAATGAAGAATGCTGACTTACCTTCACGGCCGCAAGCGTCGTCACCCCTGCAAATAATTAAACTCACACGAACACCGAATTTAGAATGTACAAAAGGAATATTTATTAATGGAACCCGATAACAAAGGACGCGACGATAACTAAATCTCCTAATGAGCGCACCTACACACACATTTTCACACGGACGAGGGAAGAGAATAAATTAAAGGAACTGTTGTGTTTATGAATGCGCATCTTATCTCTGTCTGCAGTCGTCCAGGCCCCAAACTCGCCATCCAGACGCGGCTCCGTGCTTGGTGGGAAGGAGGCCTCAGTCCGCCTCGTTCCCACGCTGCCAGGCCCCAACGAGCCACCCGTTCGCCCCGGTCCCGTCCACCGGCGCGCCACAGGCCTTCCGCGTGACTCGAACGGGTCGTGTCAGCTCGCTCCTCCGGCCGTGCCTGGATCCGTCCATGTCTTCCTGGACTCGGCCCAGAACCGCAATACACCCAACATTTTCAACAGGGAAGAGAGAGCGTCGAGGGCGAAGGTGGTGAAAAATGGTAAGCGGTCGAGGGAGCGGAATCACTCGGCAGCAAGGGGAAAAGGGGTCTGGGCAGGAAGGAGGCCAAAACGAGAAGAAGAAAATTCCGGTGAGCGAGTTGTTTTGTCACTCATGGTGTCAATCAATCATGAGGTGGGCGTGGCCTCAGCCTGCCTGATCGATGTTCCATCGCCATGGTGGCGTACTGCGTGGCCGCTTGGGGTTTGTTCTTCCAGACAGTCATTGTGAGGGGGTGGGGGGGGGGGGGGGGATTAATTAATGTGTGTGATGTGCTGCCATACGGGACAAAGGGATGATCACCAGGTCTGACACACAGGGGAATTAGCTTCGTCCCTCGTCTACCTATCACCGGATCATCCTCGTATGATCACAGGTACACACTTAATCCGACATTCTGGCCAGACAGGTCCTCTACTTATTTACATCGAGATGGTCCTAGCTACCCACGACAAACTGAGCATGATACCTAATCAGATCTCCCTAAATCTATATATGCCCCTACCTTCCAACGTATATATGTATGTGTTTATATATTGTCCTGTGGACGACTCTATTAAGACAGAGTGTCCACGGATAGTAATCGAGCTTACTTTGAGGCGTTTCCAATTGATGGCAGACGATACGCGAGCAGGGGGGTTTGGGGGAGAATGCCACTTACCTTCACGGCCCCGCGCGCAGTCTTCACTCTGTGGAAAGTAACTCACGAACGAAATTGGAATTTATGATACAAAAAGAAATGATTTATTAAACGGTACCCGATAACAAAGGACGCGACGGTAAAAACTAAACCCCCCTAGTGAGCGCTCTTACACACCGACTTTGAATACAAGACAAATGGGAGAATATGAAAATAAACATTTTGTTGTGTTCTGTAGTGCATCTTATCTGTCTGTTGTGTGTGTCCTCGTCAAAGATGGTCTGGGATCGAGGGCGTTCATCTGACGCAGCGCTGGTGTTGGCGGGAACTGCCTGGTCGTTAGCGCGGAGCAGCCCTCGGCGTGCCCACGCGATCGCTCGTCAGCGCTCCAACCGCAAGCCTCGCTCGTTGTTCGTATGTGAATGCAGGGGAAGAGAATCGTCGGCACTGGTCTCCCCACCAAAGTCCAAAGGCAAGAACGGGTCCAAGAGGAAGGCAAGGGGCAGAAAGGAGGTCCACGCAGGAAGGAAGCCAAAATGAGAAGAGAAGGAAATGTCCGTGAGCGAGTCGTTTTTGTCGCTCGTTGTCTGATGTCAGCTCTCTTCCCTTCCAACCAGTGCGTCATTTCCTTGTGACCTTTCGCACCTTCACATGTCACCGGTGCTTCTCCTCCAACCAGTGCGTAGCTTCTTGGTAGTGGTTTCGCGCCTTCCGTACTGATTGGCCGTGGTGTCATCGGTCGGTGGCCAATCAGTGTGGCACGTCCTTCACCTTCCTTACCCCCAATCACGGCTCACGGGGAAGCTTTCTGTCCCTTCCCCGACCAATCACATGACCTTCCCTACTCTGCCAATCTGTGGCCTGCTCTTTGCTTGCTCCCCCCTCCCCCCCCCCCCCCCCCCCGCACCGGTCAATCAAGAGTCCGTCTGGGCGTGTCTCTCAGTCTGCCTGTTCGATGTTTGCCTGCCATGGCACCATAGTGTGTGGTCGCTTGCTGTCTGCTCTTCCGGTCAGTTTTATCGTCTTGTGGTGGAGGGGGATTTAATTAGTGTGTGCACTAATGGATCTATCTACTGTCTATTAGTGCGTTGCCATATGGGACACCAGGATGATCACAGAGGGGACGACACACCGGGGCATTAGCATAATCCCTACGCTAGTCAACAAGCCCCGCCCCCTCGTGGCGGGGACGAGGACACAAGCTTAATCCGACATTTGGCTGCAGAATTTGCAGGCAACATCAAGATTTCCTATCACGACAGCCGGAGCATAATACCTACGCAGATGTACCTAAATCGATATATGCCCCGACCCAAAATTCATAACAATATACAGACTTGGCATTTAATATGGAATTTTTTTTTTTTCTTGACTTGGGTTTACTTTCTGAACTCAGTATATCAATCTGGTGAGTTTCTTTTACCCTTGGGTGATGTCTTTGTTGAAAGAACCATGTCACTGATTGTCTTTCGCAGCAAGAAGTCAATAACAGGATTATATCACAGGTGGCGTGACAAAATGTAAGGACAGGTACTTTTGATGATTGGCTTCACAATCGGGTATATAATGGTTGTTGCGTTCAGTATTAGTGGAAAACAACTGCTGCACATCTACAAAAGTTATTGCCGCTTCCTCTGGAGATGGTCCGTCAACTTGACAATGCTGTTTGTCATGGAGTGGTGGCTTTACGAAATGTTGGCATGAAACAGCGTGCTATTGCTCGGCAGTATGGCATAACTCAAGGTCAGGTGTCAAAGATCCTGAAACGAAATGCTCAGAGGGGTGTCCCTACTCCAATACCAAGGCCAGGACGTCCACGCAGAACCACAAGGAGAGATGATCGCCAGCTGCACCGGTTAGTCTGCAATGGCCGTACCAAGTCAGCTAATCGGCTTAGGGCTGAGTGGCAGCAACTGACAAATGTGCCTGTATCCAGAAGGCTAGTCAACCAACGACTGGTTCAAGCAGGCTATCGTGCCAGGCATCCCCTGAGAAAGCCACGCCTGACCAGACAACACAGCCAGCGTCGATTGCAGTGGGCCAGAGAGCACTGTCAATGGCAGTTTACTTTCTGAACTCAGTATATCAATCTGGTGAGTTTCTTTTACCCTTGTTTTACCCTTTTACCCTTACCCTTTTACCCTTTTACCCTTGTCAAGGTTTTTACCTTGATCTTTTCTACCCCCGCTAATTTCGCCCCAATTCCACTTTTTTGAAATACCAACTTCTGTCCTGGAAGTCCTTGGTGTCCTTGTGTTTTATACTTCTCCCTCCCCCCCCCCCCCCCCTTCCCACGCCTCCTCCCCCCAAGCCCTCTCCCTTCCACACATCTCCCTGCTCTCAAATGTTGTGTTTGTGTGCTTCCCCTTCTCTCCCCATCTTGTTTTCCGCTCCCTCTTTTTATATCTTTTGTTTGTCTGGTTGATTTGTTTGTGAAGTAAATGTTAGCTCTTTCACGAGCCTCGATTCAGTATACAAAAAAAAAAAAGAAAAAAAAAAAAAAGTCAAGACACTGGAATCACGTGACCTTCAGTGATGAGTCAGATTTCTGGTCTATCGTCAAGATGGCCGCGTCCGAGTGCGCAGACAATTGCATGAAGCCCACAACGAAGATTGTATAGTGCCAAGAGTCCAAGCTGGAGGTGGTGGGGTGACAGTTTGGGCTGCTTTTCATGCAGGGGGCAAAACTGACCTGGTTGTTCTGAATGGAAACCTGAACCAGATCAAGTACAGGGTCATTCTGGAAGAAACATTGCTTCCATTTGCTCGTGCAGCCTTTCGAGGAAACTTTGTCTTCCAAGATGACAATGCATGGCCTCATCGTGCTCGCATGATCCAACATTTTCTTGCTGACCGTGGTGTTGAGCATATGGAGTGGCCTGCCATGTCCCCAGATATGAATCCGATAGAGAAGTTGTGGGCAGAATTAACGCGTCAAATCGTCAACTTGGACTACCAGCCTAGCTCTGTGCGTGAATTTCAGGAAACTATTGTCACTGCATGGCAAGCGATTCCTGTCCAAACCTTGGCAAATCTCGTGAACAGCATGCCTCGACGTGTACGTGCTCTCCTGAATGCTCGTGGGGGTTACACAAAGTACTGAACTGTAATTTTACTGTCCGTAATCCCAGTCATAATTTAGCTTTTGTTTTTGTTGAATTTTTTTTTGGCTAATGTGCAAAATAAAGAGATACTTCTGGAAAACGTACAGAAGTTTAACACAGTACTGTCCATGAATTGAGTTCGATATCAGTTTACATCACTTTCAAGGATCAATTTATTTGCTTTGAAATGTCAAATGTGGTTTTTGTTTCTTTTAAAGGTCACATTAACAAAATCTAGAATAATTTCAACATAATTCCAATGAACTTTTG
Source organism: Myxine glutinosa (assembly GCF_964187855.1). Classification (NCBI taxonomy): domain Eukaryota; kingdom Metazoa; phylum Chordata; class Myxini; order Myxiniformes; family Myxinidae; genus Myxine; species Myxine glutinosa. Next base: position 65,687,333 of record NC_136262.1, read on the forward strand.
GTTCCAAGTCATCTTGAAAAGTAAGTTCACCCCCACAAAAAAAATATTCCATATTAAATGCCAAGTCTGTATACATTATATATATATATATATATATATATATATATATATATATATATATATATATATATATATATATATATATATATATATATGTATATATATATGTATATGTATATATATATGTATATATATATGTATATATGTATATATATATATATATATATATATATATATATATATATATATATATATATGTATATATATATATATATATATATATATATATATATATTGTTGCGGATTCGGGGGGTCAGCTCTCCCCTTATCAAGGGGGGGTTAATCCCTTTGTCTTTTAAGCTGGCCGTCCCCCAATCCTGGGAATTTTAACGCTCCTTTCCGGTCGAGATTGGCCAGGGTGATTGGTCAATGGAGTCCCAAATACCTGAGTGCCAATCCGACCGCAAAGCAGGGAGATAACTCCTGCTCGGACTGCGGACAAGATGGAAATTGCCAAGCGGTTTAGCAATCCGAAGCCCGAGCCATTAACTAAGGACTAACCCGATCCTCAGCGGTTCCGAAATCCTGCCACAGGTACTCAATTGGGAAAGGACGCAAACGATCGAATAGAGGAAACCAGAGTAAAGGGAAGAACAAATAAGGGTTTATTAATTATATACAAGAACCCAAAGAAGAGGAAACTAAAGCAATATACAGAGCAAAAGAGCACAGGGCAACCTTCCCTATACAGTCTTTATCTTACTTAACCCCAGGACAAACAAACAGACTTACATGGGAGGGTAGTGGTAGGAGGAGAAGCGTCCAGCCAGATGGTAGGGCGTTGAGGTCCGGCTCCAGTCCAGGCTGAAGAATGGGAGGCCGCTTGCGTGTCGCTGGTGCACGATCGGACCTTACATATGGCGGGGGGGGGGGGGGGGTAGTTCTTCGCAAGTCCGTATGCGCAGTTCTCTGCTCGTGACCTCCTTACTCAGCTTCTCAGGTGTTCAGCGCCGCTTAATGATTCCTTGCGCATCTGGTACAAACGAGCTCAACAACCGGCATCAATAGGGGTCTAGAGGGCCTCAGCCTATTGTAGCAATGCGAGCACCCCCACGTCTCTCTATTCTCTTGCTTAGCATCTCCTCCTCTCAGCACTTCTCTCTCTCCTCTCATCTCATCTCTGTAAAGGCACCGCGCTTGCGCTTATATAGTGCCCCTTTGAAATCAAGCCGCGTATTCTCGCACTCCGCCCACCGGTGAGCTCACCTCAGCCCTGGTTAGTCAGCGAGGGCTCACCGGCTCCGCCCTTGACAAGGCCATGCCTCGTTCTGGGCGCTCCGCTCCCTTCTTCTCCAAGCTTGACCGCGTGCATAATGGCGGCGTTTGGGCGGAAGCTCAGCGAGGCAGCGAACGCTGCTAACAAAAGGCGCGTAATAGAATTTGGAGAGAGTCAAGCCACAAAATGAATGGAATTGAAAAGGACCTATGTTATTTGATTAATGCAATGCAGATTCAACTATTGGGAACACAGCCTTATCTGATACACATACTAAGGAAATAACTACAAGTCCTATGGTGTCCTACGTGTTGTTGTGGCCTAACTACGGGTGCTCCGATTACCTTTACAAAGGGAATATTTACAAGTATTATTTACAAAGTGAGGGGTTCTAAAAACCGCAACAATATATATATATATATATATATATATATATATATATATATATATATATATATATATATATATATATATATATATATATATATATATATATATATATATATACATGCAAAGATTTGCGGTTGGGAGTAAATCCAAATGACTCCATGGTAAGATCTCCAACCTTTAATTGAACAAACAATGACTCAACGTTTCGATTAACAACATGTGAAGCCACACGCCTCCGTTAATCTTCCTCAAGAGTGATAAAATCATCTCAACATCCCCTTATATGCAAAGTGGGTGGGGTATATGCAAAGTGGGGTGGGCAAAGCTGGACAGCCAATGAAACCGTATCACACCGCTCTCGTGAACGGAGACGTTACTGACCAAATTAAAAAATCAATCGCATATTAACAGCTCAAAATAATCCTGTAAGCAATGCTAGATTATAACTCAAGTGTTTAGAAAATCAGGAACAATCATTACATTTAATTAAAAGTTAAACTTGTAAACAATTAAATTGTAAATTAAATTAAAACTGTAAATATAATAAAGTAAAAATTTTGGAATTTGGTCAGTAACGTCTTCGTTCACGAGAGCGGTGTGATACGGTTTCATTGGCTGTCCAGCTTTGCCCACCCCACTTTGCATATACCCCGCCCACTTTGCATATAAGGGGATGTTGAGATGATTTTATCACTCTTGAGGAAGATTAACGGAGGCATGTGGCTTCACATGTTGTTAATCGAAACGTTGAGTCATTGTTTGTTCAATTAAAGGTTGGAGATCTTACCATGGAGTCATATATATATATATATATATATATATATATATATATATATATATATATATATATATATATATATATATATATATATATATTGTTGCGGATATGAGGACTGTATTTTTTTTTGATTGTGTGCTGTATTATTATTATTATTGTTTATTCTGCGCCCCCCTACCTCCGGAGCTGTGTAAAGGTGAAAAGGGCATCCCATAATTAGTCCACAAGCATACACGTCAGCCAATAATAGAATACCCCTGTTTGATAGTTATATCTTATTCTGTGTTTTAGGGTAAGGCTGTGTCTCCCATTAATTGAAGTACTCCATTGCACCAGTGAAAGAGAATAGATCCCCTTTCATTCCCATCCCCAAAATCTCCTTTCCTTTCACATCCCCTTTCGTCATTGCCGAGCCTCGATTGCCAATTACCTCCCCTCCAAAACCACCATTGAACAAGGGCTCGGGTCGGGGAAGAGGGGCGTGCCCGCCCGTCGTCATCAAGGGCGGAGCCAGAGGGTCGCATGACCAACCAGGGCCGAGGTGAGCATACCGATGGGCGTGTCCTGAAGGCCGGCGGCTTGATCGCTAGAGGCGCTATAAAGGCGCGCGCGCAAGTGGCGTGAGAGAGTCAGGAGAGAGAATGAGAGTCAGTCAGTGGAGTCGGTGGTCAGTTGGTTGCGGTGAGGAGTCGGTGGTGGTGGTCAGTTGGTTGCGTTGGTTGCGGTGAGGAGTCGGTGGTGAGGAGTGAGTGGACCAAGAAAGAGTTGAGGGTTGGACCAGACGAGTCAGACGAGTCCTGGCAAAGCACGCGACGTCCACAGCAGCCACAACAGCAGCTTGGGGCCTGAACGGCGGTTTTGAGCAGGGCCGCAAAGGAACGGCGGCTGCTAAACGCGCCGATCGTGCTGCAGGACCCCCTTGGACCTTCCTCTCCCTCCAGCCATCCACCTCCTGCCTTTCCACCCTTCTTGTGTACGTGAGTTTGCTTTGTTTGTTCTGTCCTTGGGTTAGTATTTGCACTGTGTCACCTGCGTCTTATTAGTCTAGTAGGAAGACTAGGTCCCCCTGCACCCCCCGGAGATATACTTCTAATCAGTGTTTCTAGATTGGAAAAAATGTGTAGAAAATGACTAGCTATGGCCCCAAGCTGAAAAAATGTCCCACATACCATTTTTATGCAAATTACTGCTGCCATTATCAAAAAAACGATTTTTGACATATCTCAGCCAATATTGCAGATAATTGAAAAATGAAGGTGTCTAGACCCATGTTTTGAAGGGCATAGATCATGATAGAACTATTCATAACATGATTACATGTGTCTATGGTATACTAGTATGCATATTAATGCTGTAATTACAAAATAATCAGTTTTACAAATGATAAGGATACGTTAATACTGCAGATAACTTAACATGGTACATAAGGGGTCTAAACCCAGGTATTTTCAAGGTTAAATGTCAACAAGATGCTCCTGAGTCTTGCATAGGGGCGGGACATTGGCAGTAACATTGGTACCACTCAACTTTTCTTCCCACCATTGACTTTGTATTGCGAGAGATTTTCACTTGCTTATTTAAAGGTTTCTCACCCAGCCCACGTAAAATCTACCAACTCCTGCTGTTAACTCCCAAACATATTTTTTTATGTTATCCAATCACAGTGCAGAAATGACAGACTAGAGATCCAAATTAGTGCTGCTATAGCTGCCATTTTACATTTCCATCCATGTAACATGCGCGCTCGCGCGCTCGTATCAATTGGTAATGTCGCGCGCTCGTATCAATTGGTAACGTTGATGTTATTGAATACCTCAGTTGAAAGTTCAGTCTTCCATTCCATCTGTGTGTTGTTCTTGGTATTCATCCTCCAATCTAGCCAGGTAAGATGCTAACTATAATGTTACTCACACTCTTGACTTCAGTTTCTGCATGAAATCATAAACAGGCAGAATAACAGCTGAGCCAGCTAGCACCATGTTAGCTAACGTTAAAGCTAGCCTCATCTATGTACAGTATGTTCCTAATGTCGGTGTAACTTAAACTTTTGTTAATGCCAAACATGAGACATATCTGTTGACTTCTGTATATGAATTGAACCAGAAAGAGGCACGACAGCTGAGCTAGCTACAGTAACTTAGCACAATGTTTCATTGGCCTAGATAGCTAACGTTAGTGTGGAAGAATTTAGATGTTTTAGCTATTAGCACTTTTGATGCCACTAAACATGGTTTAGTCAGCTAAAAAGTACCCTAGTGTAGAACATGACTCAGAACCTCTGTTACCTCACTGAAAACTCAGAGCCTCCTTTCACAGGCACTTTTAACATCATTCGTGATTTCTTATTTGTCATTTAACAGTGATGGTAGACATCGACAGCAAGCATGCCCAAAAGAAAACGGAGTGTAGAACCTGCAGCCCAAAGCTCTCCTCCTACATGCATCCTTCATGTACCATCCATGTCTGATCATGGGGATTTCACGCCCCTCCGTAAAATTAAAGGATCTGCTTCAGAAAAACTGCAACTGCTTCAAAAGATCCGGGATAGACGTCTCAACCAACCGCATGACTCCCCATGTCGTATGCAATCAGTATGTGATCAGATCCCGGCAACTCTTCCTGATGACCTAGAAAGAGTAGGATATCACAGCAAGTGTTATAAGCACTTTGTCCGCCACTTTCATCGTCTGGGAGATGATACAGAACCAGGGCCATCAACCTCATCATGGCATCACTCTCCTCGTAAACCAGGAGGTTCTGCTGAACCCATCTTCCCGCCAGAGTGTATATTTTGTGAGAAAGTTGAGACCAAAGATGCTCATCGCAATACTGAGAGGCCTACAACCTTCCCATCCTTTAAAAACAAAGAAAATGCATGGGAGCAAATCGAAACACGGGCTGAGAAAATGGGTCTCTATCGACTCCATCGAAAGGTGAAAAACAAAGACCTCTTTGCATGTGAGGCCAAACACCATCCGTCATGTTTTAAAGCTTTCCGCACAGCATTCTACAACTATGAGCGTGCGATTCACAGAGCCGAAGCACCAAAGGAGCAGGCTTGCATGTCAGCCGCCCATGAAAAGGCATTCAACTCAGTACTGGAACACATTCAAACCCAGGTCATCCAGCAGAATAAAGTTCTACAGCTTTCTTCCTTGTGCTTGCTCTATGTCGAGGAACTGAAACTGAATGGATATGAGAACTCAAATTATCGGTCAGAGAAACTACTGAAACGCCTACAGAATGACCCAATCAAGGAGCATATCCACTTCACGAAGGTTGATCATGACAAATGTGATGTCATTTCTTTCTGGCTTGTGCACAGCTCAAACATAACAGTTTCCAATGCTCTCGCACGAGCATTCACACTCGGAAGCACAAACAAGAACCAAAATGTTGCCCTCCAACTTCGCCAGGGTATTCTACAGGCTTTCAGAGAGTGTAAAGACCAACCATGGCCACCAACAGCTGAAGACATGGAGCTCAATCCTGAAGACATCCTACCTCCAGACCTTGTCCGCTTTCTCAGCGTGCTAATGACTGGCAAGGAGGGCATCGAGACAGAAAAGGTGAAGCGTCTGGTCTTCTCCATTGGACAAGATCTGTGCCGTGCAGTGTCAGATGGAAAATGGAAGTTACCAAAGCACATTCTCCTCTGTGTGACTGTAAGGCACCTGTTCCGAAGCAAACAGCTCACCACAATACTACACAGGCTTGGACACTCTGAGAGCTACGATTTCGCCTTGGAGTTGGAAACTGCTCTCGCCAAGGTCCTGGATGAAGTCTCAACTTATCGTACACCACAAATTGTGACAGGAGAGGGCAACCTTGTATTCCACTGTGAGTGGGACAACTTGAATAAAACCACTACCAGTGTGCACGGCAGCAACATTGTAAACAGTGCTGGAGGAATCATGGTGCAGGAGGTCAAGCCCGGGTTCGAGAGCAGCAAGGACCGAATGCTACCTACCATCAATAGGTCACAACAGCGTAGCCTGAAGGTCGACACACCAAAAACTCTCCCACCCTTGCACTTTACTCGCGTTGGCCCGAAGTTCCCTGAAGGCTCATCATTCACACCGCCAGCAGAGAATGACACAGTCTATGCCACTACGATGCAAGAGTACTACATCTGGCTCTTCATCAGATACATCGGAAGCTGTGGCCTGCAGCCTGTGCCTGGGCTAGGGGGTTTCACCTCTGCAACTGGTTCTCCCCCACCCAGCAAATCAACAGTCGACTACTGCACGCCTATCCACCAACCGATCACAGACAACGCAGTTGTTCGTGAGCTACTGAAGCGTTCCGAGGCAGCAACTGCTGAGGTGGGTCAGAGATGGGTCCTGAATACATTTGATCTGGGTGTCTGCATGAAAGCCCTTCCCATCATCTGGCGCTGGCCAAATGAATTTGCTAGTCATGTAGTAACGATTGGACCCTTCTGGAGAAGCTGGAGAAGAATCCCAGGTTTCACAGGGCATTCGGTGAACTGGGTGACAACTGGGATGCCAACCCTGAGGTGGAGAGGCAGTTAGAAAAATTCACCTGTGTGATGTACGGCCAGAGTCGCGAGTCATCAGTGGACATTGTCCGTGCCAAGCTGCTACGAAAAATGGTGGGAGAGGACAAGACCCTCACATCCAAGTCCAAGGTTGATCTGGCTCGCCTTCCTCCATGCCAGTCTGCCCTGAAGCCGCACATCCAGCGTGTGAACCACCGCGTAGCATTGTACAAAAGAGCCGATCAACCTATCATCGAAAAGCCAAAACCTTATGAGGAGCAAGGATGGATAAGGACTGATGAAGGACTGTTGAAACCAATGTGGTCCAGTGGTCCCATCCTACCAACCTCACTGGTGGATCTTCTGAACACAGGAGAGCACGAAGAGGAGGAGGAAGAGGAAGGAGAAGAAGAGTTTGACTCTGACGATTTCGATGAAAATGATGATGACTGACTCAGTGTAGAATCACTAATGCTAATGATGTTTATCTAAAACAAGCAAGAGAAGAGTGGTCACATTGAGTGCTAGGACTATTTTGACAGTTGTAATATTTAGAAAAATAAAACTTTGTGTTAACGTCTGTGTAGACGGACCTTAATATGAGTCTATTATTTCGTAAAACTGTGATTATTTTGTAAATAAAGCACTAATTAGCATACTAGTATACCATAGACACATGTAATCATGTTATGAATAGTTCTATCATGATCTATGCCCTTCAAAACATGGGTCTAGACACCTTCATTTTTCAATTATCTGCAATATTGGCTGAGATATGTCAAAAATCGTTTTTTTGATAATGGCAGCAGTAATTTGCATAAAAATGGTATGTGGGACATGTTTTCAGCTTGGGGCCATAGCTAGTCATTTTCTACACATTTATTCCAATCTAGAAACACTGATTAGAAGTATATCTCCGAGGGGTGCAGGGGGACCTAGCCTTCCTACTAGACTATATGTGTTGTAAATAAACTTGATTGCTCCTTTTTGCTTGTGTGTGTACAATAAATCCAATTACTCTTCTGTCCGTCTTCTCGTCTTATTCCTTTTTCCTCTTTGCATTTCGTCGTTTTAGTCTTTTCTCAGATTGGGTAGCTGCGGTGCGATACGGCCAATGTTCTGGGTGAATCGGGTGAGTCGGGGAACAACTGTTCGGTCGCGGAGCCTTCGCTCGGCAAGTAACATCTAAACCGCGATCAGTAACAATTGATTGCCAGGAGTTGGGATTCGGACCTGGGACTAAATTTGTTAGGCCCAAATTTTGGAACACCAATTGTGTTATTACAGTAACAATTGGTGTCGGGAAGTGGGATTGGACCCGAAGCGCGCTTAACGCGCTCAAAATTATAAAATACCGAAATTGCTTTTGTTTTACAAAACCCGAATTTTGAAATCGCGCCATGGCTGGTCAAGGCGACGGGATGCCGGTGGGAGAGATAGACGGGGTGGAATCGACCCAGGACCTAGGGGAAATGTATGTGGATGAAAGAGAGGAGGAGAACATTGGCAATGAGGTTGAGGGGGTATCAGACGCACAAAATGGCGCTCTCGCGCACGTGGTTGAGGGGGCCACGGCCGCGGAACCAATGAGCGCGGCCCAAATGCAAGCCTTCATGACCCAATTCATGGTGGAAATGCAGAAAAAAAACGATAGTGAGAAAATGGAAAGCAGAATGATGGGGGCCATTATGGGGCAAATGGGGGCAATGAGGGACGAAGCGAGGGCTGATAGTGAGCGATTGGGGGGCGAAATGGGGGGCAAAATGGGAGAAATGGGGGAACGGCTAGAAGCTAAATTTGAGGGGTTAGACAATGGGATAAAAGAGGTTAAGAATGGGTTAACGGGGGTGGAAAATAGAATGGCTGCCCAGGAGAATCAGTTAGAGGGGGTGAAAAATGGGTTAATGGGGTTAGAAAATAGGATGGAAGACAAATTGCGGGAAATAGGGGAACAATCTGCCAGGGAAATCAAACGAATGGGGAACCAGATAGAGGAGGTGCAAATCGGGTTAGAAACCAAATTGGATGCTCAGAGGGATGAATTGGGACAGATGAGGGTGGCATCTACAAAAGAGATGGAGGAGATGAAAGAGGGGATACGACGAGGTGTGAGTGAGGAGGTCTCAGGGCTACGCGAGGAGGTAAAGCGAGGTGAGAAGCGTATGGAGAAAGAAGTGAGGAATAATACGGCTAGGTTACAAGGGGGCATAGAGGACCTGACGGAGGAGGTGGAACAGCTGACGGAGGGACAGACGGAGTTAGTGGAGCAGGTTCAAAGGAACACTGCAGTACTAGGAGGGTTAAAGGCGACACAAAAAGACATTAAGAACGAATTAATAGCGACACAAAAGGAATGTCAGATGGTACATGAGGGGTTGACGAAGAAGTTGGAGGAGGTGACAGACGTAATGGAGACGAAGGACCGAGAGGTGAGGATGCACATAGAAACGGTTAAAGTAGCGATGGAGGAAGAAATAGAGGGGGCGCACCGGGAGCTGAAGGAGGTAAAGGAAAAATTAGAGGAAGTAGAAGAAGAGGTGAGTGAAATTAAGAAGGGACGGACAGAAACTAAGAGGGAGATAAAGGAGGAGGTGATGGAATATGTCCAAGGTCGGTGCTCAAATCGTGATGTCGTGCTCACTAACCAAATAAAAAGTTTGCAGGTGGCAAAAGAGGTGCGGAGACGAGGTGCCAAGGTGAGTGGCGATATAATCGGAAATGTACATGATGTGAGGAAAGCTTCAGTCGGCTTGGGGATTGGTTTGGATCCCGGTGTTCGTGAAAGGCCGTTGGTGAAGTGTGCGACATGTCTGGTGTGTGAAAAAAGAGGTGTGCGAGAATGTCCGACCATGGGGTGTGTGAGGAAAAAGTGCGCGCCGACCAGTGAGTGTGCTGTCGAGAGTGAGTCGGTAGTAGCGCGTGTGCGAGGGAGCACATGGAAGCGCGGTGTGGTGAGTGTTACGGAGGAAGTAACGAGAGAGTGTACACCAGTGGTGAGTGTTACAGAGGATGTAACGAGAAAGTGTACGCCAGTGGTGAGTGTTACAGAGGAAGTAACGAGAGAGTGTACACCAGTGGTGAGTGTTACAGAGGATGTAACGAGAAAGTGTACGCCAGTGGTGAGTGTTACAGAGGGTGTAACGGGAGAGTGTGCGCGAGAAAGGTGTGTAACGGACAGGGGCATGAGGAAAGAGTGCGCTGTCAAGAGTAAGGGGGAATGCACGCCGGTGGTGAGTGTTACAGAGGATGTAACGAGAAAGTGTACGCCTGTGGTGAGTGTTACAGAGGATGTAACGGGAGAGTGTGCGCAAGAGTGTGCGCGAGAAAGGTGTGTAACAGACGGGTGCATGAGGAAAGAGTGTGCTGTCGAGAGTAAGGGTGAGTGCGCTGTCAAGAATGGAGGTGAGAGTAGTGAGAGTGACACGGGGCGTGAGTTGGTTGTGACAGGTGAGCGAGGATGTACACCTGGAATGGAAGGGTGCACACCTGGAATGGTAGAGCGTGTGTGGGAATGCACACTTGAGTTGGTCGTGAGGCATGTGGTGGGGTGTGCGAGTGAAAGCACACCTGTGATGGTCACAGAGGAGGTGACCGAGGAAGGGGCGCGAAGAGGTGTGTTGGTGAGGTGTGCGAGCGACGAATGTGTGCCAAGGTGTTCTGTGGTCAGGTGTGTGACCAGGTCTGTGAGCGGAATGAGTGTACCGAGGTGTGTAAGGAAAGGTACGAGGAGCATGGGAACGGCTGGAGGTATGAGCAAGCAAGGGGTAGCGTATGCGTATAAGCATGCAGGTGAGGCATCGACGGTAACCGGGTTAGCGGTTAGAGCGACTTTTAAGCCGAATCGGGCCCTCGGTGCGTGCCGGGCTTCGCGTGCCGCGAGAACCAGCGGGGATCCGAGCCACGGCGGGTTCGAAAGGACCGCCGTACGCGATCCACGCTGGGCCTCGCTTGGAACGGCCGTGTCCGTGCTCAACTAGGCGGAGCGGGCAGCTCGATAGGAAGGGTCGTCATGGCGACCACTTTTTGTTGAGACGTGCCGGCAGGTCGAGATCGGGACATTGGATGGCTCCACGCCGAGGTGGTGCGTGGGATCTCGGCCCGGGTAAGCCCCCGTCCCTGCACCGAGTGCCGGACGCATGCAGCCGCCGGCACCAAAGAACCCGCGTTCATTGCTCGGCTGTACGTAGCCGAGCTTTAGAAGGGAATTGGCGCACCGAGAGGACCTAATAAATAGACGGGTGATGAGGTTAGTGTTTTGGACCCAAAATTAGAAAAAAAAGCAAAATTTGATGATTGGTACGATGATTGGCAAAATTTTAGATTGGCTGAAATTTGGTGTGCCAAATTGATAGTAGGACCTCCCCGATGTGGTGGGATGGCAAATCCACCATCCCTCACAGCAGGTGGGGCAAATGCGCTATAGCTTATGGGGTGTATGGCAGTGAAAACTAGCCCGGGTGGGTTAGGATATCGTGTGTAGGGACCAAGAAGATGACATTAGGTAACGTTAAGGTTAGTTAGTGACATGGATACCTGTAGTGGGGACGCAGGTAGATTAGTGTGGATTATAATGACGAGGGAGCGCATTGGTTTAAAGGGACGACTGGGAAGCGCAAGTTTCAGAGGGGAGTAGTTAGCTGAGATGATGCCGTGTGTTTGAAGATTGAACAGGTGTGATTGAACAGGTGTGATTGCACAGGTGTGCAACTGAACAGGTGGATGGAGCAGTGTATGAGTGAGTGATGGTGATTGCGTGTTGTGTTGACCAAATGGTCCAGGAAGAAAGGAGGGTGCAGGTGGCACCAGGTGTGAGTGCACAGGTGTGCAACAACAGGTATGGAGAATGGTAGTGTGGAATAAATGGAGTATTGGAATGGATGGTCGTGGAGTGAGTATGGTGGAAATTGTGGAGTGGAGTGGATGGTGCGAAGGTGTGAATGGGGGAAGAGTGGACCCCCATCACGGATACCCGGGGCGGGTAGAGTATGTGTTAGGTAGAGGGTACAGGTAAATTGTGGTTGGATATTGGCATCTGTGGTGCGGGTGAAAGAATGGTCTTTGGATGGGTGCATTAGTGTTGTGGAAATGGCTGGGCGTGTAGCCTGTTAGTGTGTGTAGTTGGTTGGGCGCTCCACCACTGTGAGGATGTCGGCCAGGTGAGGCCGCAGGTGGGCTCTGGGAGCCGGTAGTAGTTGTTGTGGATGGGGCCCGAGGATCCGGAGGACGGACCCGGGTAGCCCAGTGCCAGAGGGCACCGAGTGGGGTGACAGAGCCAGGAGGGGCTTTCCCCAGTTAGTTAGGTTAGGGTGAGGAGCTAGGTAAGCTCGGGTGGCAACTACAGTGGTGGAGGTGTGCAGGTGGGTAGACCTGCTGGGAGAGCTACACGCCACAGCCCAGAAATTGGGCGAGGGCACCGGGAGATGAATCGGGGGAGTGAGACCCCAAATTGAGAAGCACCACAGTTTGGCCAATGGGAATTGGTTTTTAGAACCCATAGTGTAAGTTGGCCAATGGATTGGCAGGGAGAGACCCCGGGTAGTGTAAAGTGTGTTAAGGTCATTTAGAAAGTAGTTAGGATGAAGTCTCCTCGCACCATCTGCATCCACTCACCTGAGGTGACAGGTACTCCACACCATGCCATGTTTTGATTATTTTTTATGATGCAAATGTTTGGATTGTGAGACGCATCATGACGTGGGAGTGACATTGTGCGTAATTCCATCTCTCCCTCCTTATATGAGGATTGATGACGAATTGGGTGATGGCAAATTTTGGATAGAGGGATTGTGGTGACGAATTTGGTATAGGAGAAATATGGGGAAGACGTGACAGTAGTGACGAATTGGTAATGTGTAGATTTTGTACATATGGGGTAAGGGCAAGGGTAGTGTAGGTGACAGGGGGGTGACGTACGGAAGGGACGAGCTTTCTCACTTCGCCCTCCGTACGCATTTCGCCTTGCATTGCCTTATTGATGTGTACCCTTGTGACCTTACCCCTCGCTCAATTGTCTCTTTTGTCTCCCACATGACCTGTGCGGCATTGGGCGCCGAGGGGAGCGTGCGTGGGTCGGCCATTGTGCGCCCGAAATTCCCAGAACCAGCTGTCTGCATCGATGCACCACATTATGGACCACATGCCTGTGGCCGAGCACCACTTATGGATCCCATGGGTTGGGGCATGGCCCCTCTGCTGGAACCGGCCATGAGGGCCCGAAATCTTGCTGGCGGACCTTGGCCACAGGGCAACGATGCCCCACAGGTGAACCACACGTAGTCGGCCCTGTGGGCCATAAATAAAGAAAATAAAAAGGACACATTGGGCACACTTTATTGCAAATAGGCCGCCAGTAAGAAAATGAAAGAATGACAACATCTGGAAGAACAAATAATAATAACCAGCAGAGGGAGCCGAAGAGCAAGAGATCACCTGCAGGGTTAGGGGTTGTTGATTCTATTTTTATTGAACATGCATTGAACACTGATGAACTATGGTGACTGCACCAATTGGTGCTTGAGGGTGCTTGTATTGGTGGGTTTTTGGGTGCTTTAATGGTGCGTCGATGCAGAGCAGACTGTCTCCCCCCCAGAAAGAACAATCACAGGTCCTGGGTTAGTCTTGTAAATAAAAATAGCGTCATTGTAAATAATGCTCCCCACCGTCAATGTATAGTTTGAAGACCATTCCGCAATTCGGTTAGCTGTGGGCGTAAGTCTGTTAGGCAGGGTGCAATGGAGCAGCGGGACACATTTATTTATGTTTTAAAACTGTCGCACTCAGGGTCAGGTTAAAAGTAGAGGGAACTACACCTACGTGTCACACTAAATAAAAGTTGTAGGCCCCGGACGTGCCTAAGAGGAGGAGGGTGCAGTGTTGCGGATATGAGGACTGTATTTTTTTTTGATTGTGTGCTGTATTATTATTATTATTGTTTATTCTGCGCCCCCCTACCTCCGGAGCTGTGTAAAGGTGAAAGGGCATCCCATAATTAGTCCACAAGCATACACGTCAGCCAATAATAGAATACCCCTGTTTGATAGTTATATCTTATTCTGTGTTTTAGGGTAAGGCTGTGTCTCCCATTAATTGAAGTACTCCATTGCACCAGTGAAAGAGAATAGATCCCCTTTCATTCCCATCCCCAAAATCTCCTTTCCTTTCACATCCCCTTTCGTCATTGCCGAGCCTCGATTGCCAATTACCTCCCCTCCAAAACCACCATTGAACAAGGGTGCGGGTTGGGGAAGAGGGGCGTGCCCGCCCGTCGTCATCAAGGGCGGAGCCAGAGGGTCGCATGACCAACCAGGGCCGAGGTGAGCACACCGATGGGCGTGTCCTGAAGGCCGGCGGCTTGATCGCTAGAGGCGCTATAAAGGCGCGCGCAAGTGGCGTGAGAGAGTCAGGAGAGAGAGTGAGAGTCAGTCAGTGGAGTCGGTGGTCAGTTGGTTGCATTGATTGTGGTGAGGAGTCGGTGGTGGTGGTCAGTTGGTTGCGTTGGTTGCGGTGAGGAGTCGGTGGTGAGGAGTGAGTGGACCAAGAAAGAGTTGAGGGTTGGACCAGACGAGTCAGACGAGTCCTGGCAAAGCACGCGACGTCCACAGCAGCCACAACAGCAGCTTGGGGCCTGAACGGCGGTTTTGAGCAGGGCCGCAAAGGAACGGCGGCTGCTAAACGCGCCGATCGTGCTGCAGGACCCCCTTGGACCTTCCTCTCCCTCCAGCCATCCACCTCCTGCCTTTCCACCCTTCTTGTGTACGTGAGTTTGTTTTGTTTGTTCTGTCCTTGGGTTAATTAAGTCTGTATAAGCTAGTATTTGCACTGTGTCACCTGCGTCTTATGTGTTGTAAATAAACTTGATTGCTCCTTTTTGCTTGTGTGTGTACAATAAATCCAATTACTCTTCTGTCCGTCTTCTCGTCTTATTCCTTTTTCCTCTTTGCATTTCGTCGTTTTAGTCTTTTCCCAGATTGGGCAGCTGCGGTGCGATACGGCCAAAGTTCTGGGTGAATCGGGTGAGTCGGGGAACAACTGTTCGGTCGCGGAGCCTTCGCTCGGCAAGTAACATCTAAACCGCGATCAGTAACAATATATATATATGTAAGTGATTGTGCATGTATGTGTGTGTGTGGCTGTCCACATGCCGCCCTTTGTAGCCGAAGAAGGTCGTTCACATGAGACATGTGACTGACCAGTTCAATTTGTTTACAAGTGAAAAAACTGCTGTCCAGACAGCTAGCACACTCTAGGAAAGCAAGCATGTGTGTAATCTCGTGTCAAGGAATCACCAAGAAGACCAAAATACTTCACTACGCATAGTTAAGGCATAAAAGTGGAATTTAGCCACGGTGCCATCGATAGCTTACCTTTTTTGTGGTGTGTGATTTTGAAGGTGATTAGTTGCACCTAAGCTAATTTACAATTGCTATTATAAGGGGGATGGGGGGGGGGGGGGGTGGACACTTCTCCAACTAAGATATTCTAGTTTTGTATTTTTAATTAATTTTCTGAAATTTGTACAATTTGTTTTGCATTTGGAAGTTGTGGGTTACGATGTGGAAATAAAGGTGGAAAAGTTTGATTCAATGCAAGTTAATTCCAGGATATGAGGCAACACAATTTTGTTACGTGCTCCTCCCCGACCACCTGGTATCGGTATACCCCCGAACCCCGGGAAGAGCCACGGCAGAAAAGAAATATATAATTCCGTGTCGAAATCAATAAGGAAACCACACCAATGGGTATAGACAAACCAATAATATATTAAAAACCACACAAGAATAACATTATCAATAAATGATAGCAAATCCAGACAATCAATATATCTTAGGATGGTACCACCACTAAGTCACAGAACTCACTGCGTTCCCGGTGACTGGAACAAAACCCCTCAATGTCTCTATAACTCAACGGAGATGAGGCGACGGGACGATGGCGAGTAAGGAGGTGTAGGCAAGGTGTGGACTGTCACGTGATCCACACCAACAGCAAATGGGCAGTGGAAAGGGAACTCCCAAAGACGCGATCCAGACGTGCACAAGCACCGTTCAATCAGCGAACCGCAGTGCAATCTTCAGACGCCGCTTTAGTGCACACTCAGCCTCGGCAGACCACCGGAGGGTGAGACCAGCGGACACGGCAGAAACCTTTTCCAGTGAACGATGCGTGAGGGTCCAAAATGGTGGCCGGCTCTTGCTCGAGCCCAAAGCCTCTAGGCGAGGATTCTCCGGAACCTCACGCCTGTACCTGACTTCGCAGGCTTTTCCCACTCCTCCCGCGATAACACCAATCGCACGATTCCTTTCACGGACTCAAAGTTCCCTCACGACGTTCACTCAACCACGCTCCGTACGGAGCTTCAAGACACATCTTTTACTGTCCTCACGCCTTCTTCTTCTTCACCGCCTTTTTTCTTCCAGGTCGGTTTCCTGTATCCTTTTACGTTAACCTTTTTAACTTTAGATAACTGTTCCTGAATACTAAACCTTTTGAGAATAATAATAATACATGATATCAGAAACATGTCAAGTGGGTGAAAACCACAACAGCGGAAGTGACGAATCCGTAACACTTCCCCCCCCTCAAGAAAGAAAGTTTGAACACAGCGAAAACTTTCTTTGCATGCAAACTCCTTAAACAAACAAAAATAAACTCACAACCCCAAATCACCAATTCCCGTGAGCAGCAATTAATATCTCCCAAAAATAAAGCAACAAACTTCGAACAACCCACAGAGATTTCCAACATTAATTGACTCTGGGCAAAGCGTCAGCCACGACATTGTCCCTGCCCTTTACATGTTCAATTTCCAAGTTGAACCCCTGCAAAGCTAAACTCCATCTCATAAACCTCTGCTTTTTATTTTTCATTTTTTGAATGAAGGTTATGGGGTTGTGATCCATGAAGACTTTTATGGGAAAGGACGTAATTCCTAGATACACCTCATAATGCTGCAGCCCTAGCAGGAGAGCAAGGGTCTCTTTCTCCACGGTGGCATAATTTGCCTGATGTTTGTTGAACTTCTTGGAGTAGTAGCACACCGGGTGATCCACTCCCTCCTCATCTTCTTGTAATAGGACTGCCCCAGTGCCCCAGGCCCCACATCACTTGCATTGATGGCCAACTTGAAAGGTGCTTGAAAGTCTGGGGCTGCTAGGACCGGAGAGCTCATTAATATTGCTTTGATGTGGGCAAAGGCCGCCTGACATTTGTCATCCCAAACAAATTTGGTCTCTTTTCTCAGAAAACTCGTTAAAGGGGCTAACACATCAGAAAAATTCCTACAGAACCGCCGGTACAAACCCGCCATACCTAAGAATCTCATCAGCTCTTCCTTCCCTTTTGGGACTTGGAAGCGATCAATGGCTTCTACCTTGGCTGTCACCGGTTGCACCTGACCCTGACCTACTACATGGCCGAGGAATACCACCTGTGCCTTTACAAATGCACTTTTAGCTAAGTTGATGGTCAACCCTGCCTCGGTCATTTTCTGAAAAAATGCATCGATTTGTTTAATGTGGTCTTCCATGGTCATGGTGTGGATGATGACATCATCCAGATAAGCCTCCACTCCCTCAAGGTCTGCAATGAGCTTATTAATCATCCGTTGAAATGTAGCTGGCCCATTTTTCAATCCAAAGGGAAGAACCTTGTACTGATACAACCCATTTGGAGTGACTAAAGCGGAGATTTCCTTGGCTCTATCAGTAAGAGGAATCTGCCAATACCCTTTCAGCAAGTCAAATTTGGTTACAAATTTAGCTGGGCCTATCCGATCAATACAGTCATCAATCCTTGGGAGGGGATAGGAGTTGGTCTTGGTCACTGCATTAACCCGTTTTAAATCCGTACAACAACGAAAACTGCCATCGGGTTTCGGAACCAACACACATGGTGAGCTCCATTCACTGTTGCTTGGTTCGATGATGTCGTTTTCCAACATATATTGCATCTCCTTCCGGAGATACTCCATCTTCACAGGGTTCATCCGATAGGGGTGTTGTTTCACCGGAGTGGCTTCCCCCACCTCAATATCATGATATACCAGGTCAGTACGACCGGGTACATCAGTGAACAAATGTGTAAATTCCAAAATTAGGCTGGATAGTTGCCCTTGTTGTTCCCTCGTCAAATGACCTAATTTTTCATTTAAATGACTCAACACTTCTGTGTCGTCAATCTGGGACAAGCCTGGTCATCCAAGTTATCAAACTTCACCCCGGCGTCCCCCTCTGTATTCACTTGTTCGCCGGCCACCGGCACGACAGGTGAGACAGGAACCATTTCTTCCACAGGCTGCCTCTCATGATATTTCTTCAGTCGGTTGACATGACACAGCTGTCGCTTTTTCCGTCGGTCGGGAGTTGTCACCACGTAATCTGTCTCATTAACCCTCTTTTCCACTGCATAAGGACCAAAATACCGAGCCTGTAGTGGCTGAGCTGGAACAGGAAGCAATACTAACACCCAGTCCTTGGGACTGAAGTTCCTTATCTGAGATTTCTTGTCATGTCTCTTTCATTTTTCCCTCGGTCATTTTCAAGTTATTTCTTGCCACGTCACAGGCCTTTCCCAATCTGTGTCTTACCGTGGACACATACTCCACCATCGGTGTTTGTGACTCCTGCTGTAACCACTGTTCTTTCACCAATTTCAACGGTCCTCGCACTGCGTGTCCAAACACAAGTTCAAAAGGACTGAATCCCAATGAATCCTGCACGGACTCCGTCGTAGCAAACAACAATAACGGTATTCCTTCATCCCAATCCTTGTCACATTCAAAACAATACGTTCTAATCATATTGTTACAGTCCGCGGATTAGATGTTATTTACCGAGCGGTTGGTATTACCGCGACCGAACAGTTCCCCCGATTCTTCCCCAACTCACCCGATTCCCCCAGACGTTGGCCAAATCGCGCTATGCCAAATCAATGAGAGAAAGGACACGACGACTGGGAAAGAGGAAACGACGCAAGGGGTACAGTTCTCAAGACCTCCGGAGGAGGGTATAATTACAGTGGTGGAGAAAAGGGGTAGATTACAAGGCAGTGAGGTAAAGACACAGAAGAGATGGGCACTTAATTACCGTCTTATCTTATCCCAGACAGACCACAGACAAACGGAACAAGGCAGACTTACACAGGGATTGATGGCAGGAAGGGACAGGTAGGTCGATAGCACAAGGTGCACCTTGGCTCGGGGACAGGATAAAGCACGGTCCAGAAGATGCGGGGAGGTCTCACAGCGCTCGAAGGGGACGTCTTTCTTTCTCCAAGCTCAGCGCGCATCTGACGTCACCTCCCTCTCACTGCGCATGCTCAGCGGGGAGTGACACGCCCTCGGCTGGTTGGTTCCGCCCCACTGGGGCCGGTCCGCCGCTTCCATTGGGTGCGGGGGTTACCGGGCTCCGCCCTTGACGAGGAGCTGACAGGGAGCCCCTGTTTGGTAACCCCGTCGAGCACATGTTCGATGGCGGCTCGTTGGGAAGGCCTGGTGCCCTCCCATCACCCCTACCAACCAAGCCGGAGTGAGGACGCGCACTCCCTTCGCTCGTTGTTGTTGTTGTTGTTGTTGTTGCTGAACTGTGAGGAAGAGCTGCGGGGAGGTATTGGGAGGTCCTAAACTTCCTAACGGTGCCATACAATCACATTCTGGTGCAACGAAGGGTCAGAATTAATGGAAACGAGTCCTTAACTGACATAGACTAAGAATAACTAGCAAGATGTCCTATAGTTGTCTTACATGAGATGCGGTGAACCTGGGCACGACATTTAATGGGGGAAATAGGGGGAGGTTGGGTCTACAGAGTGTTGTTTACAGAAAATGGGACTAGGGAATGGGGGATTTGGGGAGAGTTGGGAAGTATTGAGGAAATAGGGGAATATTTACAAGCGGATATGGATGGATGCAAATCCCATATCCGCAACAATATTCTTCAACGTCTGGTGAAACCTTTCCAAAGCCCCTTGGCTCTCGGGATGGTAAGTGCTTGATCTTATTTGTTCCACTCCCAACAGGTGTACCACTTGTTGAAAAAGCGCGGACATGAAATTGGAACCCTGATCAGATTGGATGACCTTAGGTAGACCAACCAAAGTGAAAAATTTAATCAAGGCCTTCACAATAACTGCCGCTGTTATTTTCCTAAGAGGCACTGCCTCTGGGAACCTTGTGGATGCACACATGATGGTCAGCAAATATTGATGTCCAGCCTTAGTTTTGGGTAAAGGGCCTACACAGTCAATAATGACTCGGCTGAATGGCTCTTCAAAAGCTGGAATTGGTTTTAAAGGGGTGGATGGGATTTTTTGATTGGCTTTCCCACCAGTTGCCAAGAATGGCAAGATTTGCAGAACTCCGCCACATCCCGTCGCAATCCTGGCCAGAAAAAATGTACCAATATTCTGTCACAGATCTTGTTCACTCCCAGGTGCCCGGCCCAAGGCGTCTTGTGTGCCAAACCCAAGATCTCCTTCCGGTACGTCGGTGGCACCACAATTTGGTAATGAACTTTCCACTCATCGTCTGCTAGCACTTCCGGTGGTCTCCATTTTCTCATGAGTATTTCCCCCTTCATGAAGTAACCAACAGGTATCTTCGTAGCCTCTTCCTCTGTAACGGCTTTCCCCATTAAACTCCGGATCTCCGAGTCCCCGTGTTGCTCTTCCACCAGTCTCTTTCGGACCAGCACGGTTTGCTCACCCTTGTTCCCCGCGGTCTCCGACGGACACTCCATGTCCCCTTTTGTTCCATACGCCACCTTTTCCTTAAGTTCTTGGAGGTCACTCCCCTTGTCATTATTTCTTTCCGAGGTTTCTTCCAATATCTCTAAGGACCCAAAATCCCCCTCGCTTTCCTTTTCCTTCTCTTCAGAGTGCCTTCTACCCATAGCCCGAGTCACTGCACAGGATGGAAAGATACCCGGAATCTCCTTCTCTAACCGGGTGGTGTTATTTTCCTTACTGGGCTTGTCCACCAACATTGGATTACCAGAAACTCGACCACCGGCCAAATCATTCCCGACAATAAAAGAGATTCCCTCCACAGGAAGAGTGGCTTGTAAACCTACGGTGACCAGTCCTGACACCAAATCAGACCTCAAATGGATGACATGAAGTGGAGCTTTAACATAGCCACCAACCCCCTGTAAAAGCACACTAACACCAGTTGCCGCCTTCTCTGATAATGGCACAATGCCCTCAAGCATCAAAGATTGGTGTGCTCCTGTGTCCCTCAATACCCTAACAGGTCTCAGGTTAGTCCAGTCCCCATCCAGTGACACAAACCCCTCTGAAATGAAAGGCTTGTAACCCTCTTGAACAAGGTCGCTCCGGGATGCCGTAACTTTGGCAGGGGAACCTTCACAAGGCTTTGCTCTCCAAGAACGATTTCTCACATTTGTCAATGCATTCGGAGTTGTACTAGGCTGATTCCGTTCTTGGTTTTCCCTTTTCATGGTGTAACACTGGGACATCAAGTGTCCAGGTTTATGGCAAAAAGCGCAAGTAGGCCTGGAGGAGAACCTCATGGTCTGCCTCAAGCCCTCCGGAAGATAGGTCTGCCTTGGGACCGCAGTCTTCTGATTTCTAAAAGTTGTGGTATCAGAGTGGTCCCCATAATCATCTCGAGACCGCCACCATGCCTTTTCGTTCTCCGCACTGGATGTACCATAGCTCCCCTGTTTAAGTCTAGGCGAGAAGTTAGGTTTGTGGAACCCCATCCTGTGTGTTAAGGCATAGTCATCTGCCATGGTTGCTGCCTCATACAACTTTGGTACTTTCCTTTCCTCCAGATGTACTTTAAAGTCCTCATGGACACACTGCTGGAATTCCTCCACCAGGATCAATTGTCGCAATAGTTCGAAGTCTTTCCCAACCCCTTTGGAATCACACCTGGTGTTGGGCTAGCGGCTAGGGTGCCGGCTTCGGATCCTAGGATCCTGGGTTCGAATCCCGGTCGATCGCGAAATTAACACCAGGGGGGTTGACTCAGCCTGTCATCCTTCCGAGGTCGGCTAATTGAGTACCAGTTCACTGGTAATTCCCTGTTTGTCATTAAAGGCGGCAAAAAGGGTTGGCGTCAGGAAGGGCATCCGGCCGTAAAACATTGCTTCAAAAAGAGGACCGAAAAACAACAACAACCACGGTTCCCGAAAAAGGCCAACCCCCGCTTTGCAGGGAAAAATGGCCTCTAAAGGTGGTTATATATATATATTTGGAATCACACCACCTGTCAAACATGGTTTCTTTCATTCGGGCAAACGCCACATGGGTCTCACTCTCCCTCTTCCTGGCATTCCGGAATTTTTGTCAGTAAGCTTCCGGGACCAATTCATATGCTTTGAGAATGTTTTTCTTCAATACCTCATAATCTGCACATTGGTCAATCGGTAAAGCCGAATAAATATCTTGAGCTTTACCCACCAGAACACTTTGCACTAATATGGTCCAGGACTCCTCAAGCCAGTATAGCAGTTGAGCCTCTTTCTCAAAGTGTGAAAAAAAAATTGCCTACCTCCTTTTCATTGAAGGGTGGAACCAGCCTCACATGTCTGCCAACATCCCAGGTGTTCTGACTAGGTGTCGAACCAGTCAGCATGGATGGTACCTCTCCCCGTTCTTTCATTACATCCAGCTCCTTGAGGCTAATTTCCTGCTGAAGCGCCATTTCACGGTCCTTTAACTCCCTGTCGGCTTTTCTCTCCTCTGCTTCGAGTTCCCTTGCAGCTCTCCTTTCCTCTGCTTTTTTCTCTTCTAACCTTTCCTGGAGTTCTCTTTCCTCTCTCCTTTCCTCTGCTTGTTTCTCTTCTCTTCTCTCTTCTGCTTTCCTTTCCTCTGCTTTTAACCTTTTCTGGCTCTGCAATTGCAACTCCAGTTTCCGGAGCACCACATCTTCTGGTTCCTCGGGTAACCAATCCCAGGCTACCTCTTCCCATGTTCCTAATCCCACCATAGATTCTATCACCACTGTCTGCATTTCTGCCTTCCTCATATTAGTTCAGACCTCCAAGCTAAAATGTTTGGCCAATTTCAAGAGGGCCGATTTTACTAACGCTCTGAACTGTGCTTCACTAGGGGTCACTGCAAACATCTCTGCGTCAAACTCCATGGTGACTATTGTTAACACCTGTTAACCTTCACACAAGAAAAAAAATATATATATATATATATATATATATTTTTTTTTTTTGGAAAAATTTGGGAATGTTAGGGAATTCTTTCCCGGACTAAATTTAGGGAATTTTAGATCCCGGACGCAGACCCAATTTCGAGCCCACGAGTCAATTGGATGAGCCCCCAATTTCTGTTACGTGCTCCTCCCCGACCCCCTGGTCTCGGTATACCCCCGAACCCAGGGAAGAGCCACGGCAGAAAAGAAAGATATAATTCCGTGTCGAAATCAATAAGGAAACCACACCAATGGGTATACACAAACCAATAATATATTAAAAACCACACAAGAATAACATTAGCAATAATGATAGCAAATCCAGAGAATCAATATATCTTAGGATGGTACCACCACTAAGTCACAGAACTTACTGCGTTCCCGGTGACTGGAACAAAACCCCTCAATGTCTCTATAACTCAACGGAGATTAGGCGATGGGACGATGGCGAGTAAGGAGGTGGAGGCAAGGCGTGGACTGTCACGTGATCCACACCAACAGCAAACAGGCAGTGGAAAGGGAACTCCCAAAGAACGCGATCCAGACGTGCACATGCACCGTTCAATCAGCGAACCGCAGTGCAATCTTCAGACGCCGCTTTAGTGCACACTCAGCCCCGGCAGACCACCAGGGGGTGAGACCAGCGGACACAGCAGAAACCTTTTCCAGTGAACGACGTGCGAGGGTCAAAAATGGCCGCCAGCTCTTGCTCGAGCCCAAAGCCTCTCGGCGAGGATTCTCCGGAACCTCACGCCTGTACCTGACTTCGCAGACTTTTCCCACTCCTCCCGCAATAACACCAATCGCACGATTACCTTTCACGGACTCAAAGTTCCCTTGCGACGTTAGCTCAACCACGCTCCATACGGAGCTTCCAGACACGTCTTTTACTGTCCTCACGCCTTCTTCTTCTTCACCGCCTTTTTTCTTCTAGGTCGGTTTCCTGTATCCTTTTACGTTAACCTTTTAAACTTTAGATAGCTGTTCCTGAATACTAAACCTTTTGAGAATAATGATAATACATGATATCAGAAACATGTCAAGTGGGGGAAAACCACAACAGCGGAAGTGACGAATCCGTAACAATATATATATATATATATATATATATATATATATATATATATATATATATATATATATATATATATATATATTGTTGCGGATATGAGGACTGTATTTTTTTTTGATTGTGTGCTTTATTATTATTATTATTGTTATTCTGCGCCTCCTGCCTCCGGAGCTGTGTAAAGGTCAAAGGGCGTCCCATAATTAGTCCACAAGCATACACGTCAGCCAATCATAGAATACACCTGTTCGATAGTTATATCTTATTCTGTGTTTTAGGGTAAGGCTGTGTCTCCCATTAATAGAAGTACTCCATTGCACCAAGTGAAAGAGATAGATTCCCTTCATTCCCATTCCCAAAACCTCCATTCCCCCTTCTCGTCGATTGGAAACTACCTCCGCTCCAATTGCCGCCATTGACCACGAGGCAGGGTTGGGGAAGAAAGGTGGGTCCCCACCTCGTCATAGAGGGGAGGAGTGAACCAGCCCTTGCCGACCAACCCAGAACAAGGGGTTGGCTTTAGAGGGTGGAGAGAGAACGTTATGGGGAGGTTCGGAAAAGGGTCAAGGGTGCGGCTTATATAACCCGAGGCAGAGGCCCCCAGAGAGAGTCGAGGAGGGAGGAGATCAGAAGACAGAAAGGCCTTGAGTTGGACTAAGCAAGAGAGGAAGTTGTTGGACTGGGTGGGACTAAGAAAGAGAGAGAAAGAGTCCTGAAGCTTGTGAGGGAAGGAGAGAGAACCCGTCACACCAACCCCCCCACCAGCCGCGTTGGCTCCACCAAGCGTTCACCTCCACCAAGGCTCCACCAAGCTCCACGTTGGCTCCACCAAGCGTTCACCTCCACCAAGGCTCCACCAAGCTCCGCATTGGCTCCACCAAGCGTTCACCTCCACCAAGGCTCCACCAAGCTCCGCGTTGGCTCCACCAAGCGTTCACCTCCCCCAAGGCGCCACCAAGCTCCGCGTTGGCTCCACAAAGCGTTCACCTCCACCAAGGCTCCACCAAGCTCCGCGTTGGCTCCACCAAGCGTTCACCTCCACCAAAGCTCCACCAAGCTCCGCGTTGGCTCCACCAAGCGTTCACCTCCAGCCATCCACCTCCTGCGATTCCTGTCATCATTCCCCGCGTGAGTCTGTCTTTTGTTTGTTCTGTCCTGGGTTAATTAAGACTGTAGGTAAGCTAGTATTTTCACTGTGTCACCTGCATCTTATGTGCTGTAAATAAACGTGACTGCTTTCTTTTTGCTTATGTGTGTAAATAGTAAATAAATTTAGTAGTATTTCCAAACCTTTCTTTGCCTTCGTCTTCCTCTTTGCATTCGTCGTTTTAGTCTTTTCCCTCATTGAGCAGCCGCGGTGCGATCCGGCCAACGTTTGGGTGGAATCGGGTTCTAATCGGGGAATAACTGTTCGGTCGCGGTAGTACCAACCGCTCGGTAAAATAATATCTTTAACCGCGTCCGCAACAATATATATATATGTATATGTATATATATATATATATGTATATATATATATATATATATATCTATATATATATATATATATATATATATATATATATATATATATATATATATATATACAGGTATATGTATGTATATATGTATATATATGTATGTATATATATGTATGTATATATATGTGTATATATATATATATATGTATATATATATATATATATATATATATATATATATATATATATATATATATATATATATATATATATATATATATATATATATATTGTTACGGACACGACTTAGATGTTATGATGGGCCGAGCGGAATGGCCGCCGTGTTCGCACAAGTTACCCGATTACACTCGAACGTTGGCCGAATCGCGCTATGCTAAATCAATGAAGGAAAGGACACAACGGCTGGGTTAAATGACACGACACCAGGGGTACAGTTCTCAAGACCTCCGGAGGAGGATATAATATGGGATATGCAGAACGTTTAGATTACACGGCACAAGAGGTACAGCACAGAAAGGTGGGCACTTATACACGGTCTTATCTTATTCCCGACAGACCACAGACAAACGGGACAAGACTGACTCACACAGGGATTGATGGCAAGGAAGGGCAGAATCGATGGCTCAAGGTGCACCTTGGCTCAGGGGCAGAATCGACTCGGTCCGGTCCAAAGATGCGGGTAGGTATCGTCGCGCTGGAGGTGGCGTCCGTTCTCCTTCGTAGCTGAGGCGCATCTGACGTCACCTCCGGTAAGTGGCTGCGTATGTCCAGTGGGGAGTGACACGCCCTCGGCTCGTTAGCTCCGCCCCATATGGAATCGGTCCGCCGCTTCTTATTGGGTGCGGGGGGGTTACCGGGCTCCGCCCTTTACGAGGAGCTGACAGTCAGCCCCTGCGTGGTAACCCCGTCGGAGCACATGGTCAATGGCGGCTAACCAAGCCGGAGTGAGGACGCGCACTCCCCGCGCCGCTGTTGTTGTTGTTGGTGTTGTTGCTCCATGAGGAAGAGATGCGGGGAGGTATTGGGAGGTCCTAAACTTACTAATGGTGCCATACAATCACATTCTGGTGCAACGAAGAGTCAGAATTAATGGAAACGAGTCCTTAACTGACATAGACTAAGAATAACTAGCAAGATGTCCTATAGTTGTCTACGTGAGATGCGGTGAACCTGGGCACGACATTTAATGGGGGAAAAAGGGGAAGGTCGGGGCTACAGAGTGTTGTTTACAGACAATGGGACTAGGGAATGGGGGATTGGGGATAGTTGGGGAGTATTGGGGAAATAGGGGAATATTTACAAGCGGATATGGATGGAGGCCAAATCCCATATCCGCAACATTGCACCCTTCTCTACCTCGGGGCGTCCCGACCCGATAAATTTTTACCTACTTTAGTGTGGCACTCAGATGTAGTTCCCTCTACTATTAACTCAACCCTGAGTGCGACAGTTTTACTGATGTTCACAAATGAGTAAATATGTCCCTCTGCGACATTGCACCCTTCTCCTCACAGAAACACACCCACAGGATAACCGAATCGCGGAAAGAATTCTCAAACTAAACATACAGCCGGTAGGGAGCATTATTTACACAAGACTACACTGATATTTACACTAAGATCCAGGACCTGTTTTTGGAGGAACACATGCAGATGTTATGCATAGAGAGAGCACGCATGCCAGCATCGATACACCAACCCACGAGTGCTCTGTGGCCTTACGGCCTTTAATAATGTGCAGAGCACCCCATCCAAGCACCAAAAGCACCACCCCATAACACAGTCAGCACCATCCGGTGCACCAATAAAGTGTTCAACAATCACCGGTGGTGTCGCAGCCGGCCGATGTTCTGCCGCTGGTCTTGCCTTCATGTGGTGCACTTGGCCTTCTTGCTTCTTTTAAAAATAAAGAAAGGTGCCAACCGCGTCCATTTCTGTATTGTGGTGTCAGGGGGCCAACTATTAGTGGTTCACCTGTATGGCAGAGGTGCCACATCGACCCATAGGTCCATCAACGGGTGGTGCTTGCCCGCAAAAGAACTGTGGTCCGTGGTGGGCGGCCACAACATTGCGGTCCATATGGTGTATCGATCCAGGCAGCAAGCAGCGAAAGTACAGGCCCACAACTGCGGAGCCAGCACCTCTCTCTCCTCTCTCTCTGCCCCAAAGCCAGATCCTCGGAGGTGGGAGACAAAAGAAGAAGACAAGTGAGTAAGGTGGTAAGGGCGCAAAAGTGCATGCAATATAAGGTAATGCACACTGGGGGCACATGGGAACCAGGTGAGACAGGTACGTTCCTACCGTACGCCCCCCCCCCCCCCCACCAGGTAACCTACATTGCCCCTCCCTTACCCCTTACTGTATCCACAAAACACAACACTACCCATAAACATCTACTTTACAAATCAACAAACGTCCCTACTGTCTTCCCCGTTCCTCCCATAAACCAAATTCGTCTTCTCTCCCTCCTAACCAATCAAATTTGCCATTTTCAACTCTCATCAAAATTTGCCATCTCCAACTCAACATCATAATTTGCCATCACCAATTCATCATCAGTCCCTCCTAAGGAGGGAGAGATGGAATCACCCCAATGTCTCATCCACGTCGTGATGCGTCTCACAAATCCAACAGCAATTCTCACTTCCTGCAACACAGAACAAAGGAACACAGGTGTGGAGTCATCATCACCACAGGTAAGTGGCTGCGTATGGTGCGACAGGTTCATCAATCCTAACTATTTCATAAATGACTTTAACAACTTTACATTACCCGGGGTCTTTCCCTGCCAATCCATTGGCCAACTTACACTATGGGTTCTAAAAACCAATTCCCATTGGCCAAACTGTGGTGCTTCTCAATTTGGGGTCTCACTCCCCCGATTCATCTCCCGGTGCCCTCGCACAATTTCTGGGCTGCGACGTGTAGCTCTCCTAGCCGGTCTACCCACCTGCACACCTCCACCACTGCAGTTGCCTCCGAGCTTACCTGCTCCTCACCCTAACCTATCTACCTGGGGAAGGCCCTCTGGCGCTCTCCCCACTCGGTGCCCTCTCTGGCACTGGGCTACCCGGGTCCGTCCTCCGGATCCTCGGGCCACATCCACAACTCTACCGGCTCCCAGAGCCCACCTGCGGCCTCACCTGGCCGACATCCTCACAGTGGTGGAGTGCCCAAACCAACTACACACACTAACAGGCTACACGCCCAGCCATTTCCACACACTAATGCACCCATCCACAATACCATTCTGCAACCGCACCACAAATGCAAATATCCAACCACAATTTACCTATACCCTCTACCTAACACTTACACTACCCGCCCCGGGTACTCGTGAAAGGGGTCCACTCTTCCCCCATCCACACCTTCGCACCATGCACACCACTCCGTACCACTTACTCCAACTCTCTCCACACCACTCATTCCCTGCTCCATATATTCCACACACCTGTACTTGCACACCTGTGCTCTCACACCTGGTGCCACCTGCACCCTTCTCTCCCCAAGCGCATTCGCGCTGATCCACAACACTCACTACTCATACACTGCTCCACACACCTGTCCAGCTCTCACACAGCATCATCTCATCTACCTACTCCCCTCTGAAACTTGCGCTTCCCAGTCGTCCCTTTAAACTATTGCGCTCCCTCGTCATTATCAACCACGCTAATCTACCTGCGTCCCCACTACAGGTGTCAGTCACTATCTAACCTTAACGTTACCTAATGTCATCTTCTAGGGCCCTATCAATATCCTAACCCACCCGGGCTAGTTTTCACTGCCATCAACCCCATAAACTATAGCGCATTTGCCCCACATGGGAAGGGTGGCAGGGATGCCACCCTTACCCACCGGGCCCATCGCTCACTACCAATTTTGCACATCAAATTTCAACAAATCAAAAATTTGCCAATCACTGCCCATCATCTGCCCATCATTACTGCCAATCCTTTGCCAATCATCAAATTTTGTTTTTCTAATTTCGGCGCCATAACACTATCCTCGTCATTACAGTCTACTTACTAATGCCTCTCGGTGCGCCAATTTACTTCTAAAGCTCGGCTGCGTACAGCCAAGCCATGAATGTGGGTTGTTCTGTGCCAGCGGCTGGATGCGTCCCGCATTCGGGGCAGGGAAGGAGGTTTACCCGTGTCGAGATCCCACGCACCACCTCGGCGTGGAGCCATCCAATGTCCCGATCTCGACCTGCCGGCACGTCTCACTAGAAAGTGGTCGCCATGACGACCCTTCCTATCGGGCTGCCCGCTCCGCCTAGTGGAGCACAGACGCGGCCGTTCAAAGCGAGGCCCAGCGTGGATCGCACACGGCGGTCCTTTTGAACCCGCCGTGGCTCGGATCCCCGCTGGTTCTCGCGGCACGCGAAGCCCGGCACGCACCGAGGGCCCGATTCGGCTAAAGGTCGCTCTAACCTCTAACCCGGTTACCGTCGATGCCTCACCTGGATGCTTACAAGCATACGCTACCCCTTTCTTGCTCATACATGCAGCCGTTTCCATGCTCCTCGTCGTACCTTTTCTTACACACCTCGGTACACTCATTCCGCTCACCGACTTGGTCACACACCTGACCACCGAACACCTTGGCACACATTCGTCGCTCGCACACCTCACCAACACACCTCTTCGCGCCCCCTCCTCGGTCACCTCCTCTGTGACAATCACAGGTGTGCTCTCACTCGCACACCCAACCACGTGCCTCACTACCAATTCCAGCGTGCATTCCCACTCACGCTCTACCATTCCAGGTGTGCATCCTTCCATTCCAAGTGTACATCCTCGCTCACCTGTCACAACCAACTCACGCTCCTTGTCACTCTCACTACTCTCACCACCACTCTTGACAACGCACTCACCCTTACTCCCGACAGCGCACTCTTTCCTCATGCACCTGTCCGTTACACACCTTTCCCGCGCACACTCTCCCGTTACACCCTCTGTAACACTCACCACAGGTGGACACTCTTCCTTACTTTTGACAGCGCACTCTTTCCCCATGCACCTGTCCGTCACACACCTTTCTCGCGCACACTATTGCGCACACTCTCCCGTCACACCCTCTGTAACACTTACCACACCGCGCTTCCATGTGCTCCCTCGCACACGCGCTACGACCGACTCACTCTCGCCAACACCCTCACTCCTTGGCACGCACTTTTTCCTCACACACCCCAGAGTCGGACTTTCTCGCACACCTCCTCTTTCGCACACCAGACCGGTCGCACACTTCACCAACGGCCTCTCACGAACACCCGGGTCTATCTCGACCCCCAAGCTCATTAAATCACCTGGCGCATCATACGCACGACCATATTGGTCACCACTTACACCGGGTCCTCTTCCTCTTCGGTCTCCTCCATCACCTGCGAATCCCTCATCCGGTTAATGAGCACATCATCACGATCCAAACACAGACTTTGGACCAATTCTTTTATTTCCTCTTTTATCTCTTTCTTATCCCCTCTCCGTCGCTTCTTAATTTCGCTCACCCCTTCTTCCACTTCTTCTAATTTCTGCTTCACTTCTTTTATTTCCCGGTACGTCTCCTCAAGCTCGTCCTCTAAGGCTACCTTGACCGTTTCTATGTGCGTCCTCACCTACCGGTCCTTCGTCTCCATTACCTCTGTCACCTCGTCCAACCTCGTTGTCAGTCCCTCACGTACCATCTGACATTGCCTCTTTGTCGCTATCAAGTCGTTTTTTATGTCGTTTTGTGTCGCTTTTAACCCTCCTAATACCGCAGTGTTCCTTTGAACCTGCTCCGTTAGTCCTTTTTGTCCCTCCGTCAGCTGTTCCACCTCCTGCGTCAGGTCCTCTATGCCCCCTTGTAACTTTACAGTCCCCTTTCTCACCTCCTTCTCCATGTGCTCCTTACAGTGCCTCACCTCCTCGCGCACTCCTCCGCCCTCCTCACTCACCCCTCTTCTGATCTCCTCTCCCATCACTTGCATCTCCTGCCCAGATGCCACCCTCATCTGCTCCATTTCCTCCCTGTGAGCATCCAGTTTAGTTTCTACCCCCATTCTAACCCCCTCTATCTGCTGCCCCATTTGTTTAACTTCCCTTTCCGCTTGGTCCCTCATGTCCCTCAATTTGCCTTCCATACTGTTTTCTAACCCCTCTAACCCCTTTTGCATCCCTTCCATTTGATTCTCTTGAGCGGCCATTCTGTTTTCTACCCCCATTAACCCCTCCTGTATTTCCCCTAATCTATTGTCTAATCCCTCTATTCTACCCCCTAACCCTCCGATCTGGGCCCCCATCCTTTGTTCTAACCGTTGGCTATTGGCCCCCATGTCCTCCCTCAATTTCTCGCTATTGGACCCCATTTCGCCCCCCATGACCCCCATTTGGTTTCCCATTACCCCTAATTGCTCACTCTGCAGTTTGAGGGACGCCTGCATTTGCGCCATAAATTGCTCCATGAGGGCCTGCATTTGGGCCATCCCTCCCACTTGTGCAGCGGGTGCGGCCGCCGTAGCTATGTGCGAGGCGCCATTTTGCGCGCCCGCAACCTCGTGCGCGACGACGCCATTTTGCGACCCTGCTACCCTCACTGCTTCGCTCTCCTCATGTCCCTCAATTTGGTCCTGGATCGACCCTGCCTCACTCTCCTCTACCGGAACCCAGCCGTCTTGATTTGCCATAGCACGACTTTCAAAATTCGGGTTTTTATTTTTTTTGTAAAACACAATCAAATTTCGCCGTTATAATTTCGAGCGCGTGAAACACGCTCCGGGACCGATCCCACTTCCCGACACCAATTGTTACTCTAATAGTACAATTGGTGTTCCAAAATTTGGGCCTAACAAATTTAGTCCCAGGTCCGAATCCCACTCCTGACACCAATTGTTACGGACACGACTTAGATGTTATGATGGGCCGAGCGGAATGGCCGCCGTGTTCGCACAAGTTACCCGATTACACTCGAACGTTGGCCGAATCGCGCTATGCTAAATCAATGAAGGAAAGGACACAACGGCTGGGTTAAATGACACGACACCAGGGGTACAGTTCTCAAGACCTCCGGAGGAGGATATAATATGGGATATGCAGAACGTTTAGATTACACGGCACAAGAGGTACAGCACAGAAAGGTGGGCACTTATACACAGTCTTATCTTATTCCCGACAGACCACAGACAAACGGGACAAGACTGACTCACACAGGGATTGATGGCAAGGAAGGGCAGAATCGATGGCTCAAGGTGCACCTTGGCTCAGGGGCAGAATCGACTCGGTCCGGTCCAAAGATGCGGGTAGGTATCGTCGCGCTGGAGGTGGCGTCCGTTCTCCTTCGTAGCTGAGGCGCATCTGACGTCACCTCCGGTAAGTGGCTGCGTATGTCCAGCGGGGAGTGACACGCCCTCGGCTCGTTAGCTCCGCCCCAGATGGAATCGGTCCGCCGCTTCTTATTGGGTGCGGGGGGGTTACCGGGCTCCGCCCTTGACGAGGAGCTGACAGTCAGCCCCTGCGTGGTAACCCCGTCGGAGCACATGGTCAATGGCGGCTAACCAAGCCGGAGTGAGGACGCGCACTCCCCGCGCCGCTGTTGTTGTTGTTGGTGTTGTTGCTCCATGAGGAAGAGATGCGGGGAGGTATTGGGAGGTCCTAAACTTACTAATGGTGCCATACAATCACATTCTGGTGCAACGAAGAGTCAGAATTAATGGAAACGAGTCCTTAACTGACATAGACTAAGAATAACTAGCAAGATGTCCTATAGTTGTCTACGTGAGATGCGGTGAACCTGGGCACGACATTTAATGGGGGAAAAAGGGGAAGGTCGGGGCTACAGAGTGTTGTTTACAGACAATGGGACTAGGGAATGGGGGATTGGGGATAGTTGGGGAGTATTGGGGAAATAGGGGAATATTTACAAGCGGATATGGATGGAGGCCAAATCCCATATCCGCAACAATATATATTGTTACTGATCGCGGATTAAGATGTTATTTACCGAGCGGTGGTATTGCCGCGACCGTTACAGGATCCCTGACTCACCCGATTCACCCAGAACTTTGGCCGTATCGCACCGCAGCTGCCCAATCTGGGAAAGGACTAAAATGACGAAATGCAAGAGGAAAAGGAATAAAACGAGAAGACGGACAGAAGAGTAATTGGATTTATTATTTACACAAGCAAAAAGGAGCAATCAAGGTTTATTTACAACACATAAGACGCAGGTGACACAGTGCAAATTTTAGCTTACCTACAGACTTAATTAAATACCCAGGGACAGAACAACCAAAACAAACTCACGTTCACAAGAAGGGTGGAAAGGCAGGAGGTGGATGGCTGGAGGGAGAGGGAGGTCCAAGGGGGTCCTGCAGCTCAACCGGCGCGTTTAGCAGCCGCCGTTCCTTTTCGGCCCTGCTCCAAACCGCCGTTCTAGCCCCAAGTGGCTGTTGGGTGTTCTTGCTGCTGCGGCCTCCGCTGCGTTCCCAGGACTTGTCTGACTCGTTGGTCCACACCCTCAACTCTTTCTTGGTCCCTCACTCTTTACCACCGACTCCTCACCACAACCAACGCAACCAACTGACCACCGACTCTACTGACTGACTCTTCACCACTCTCCACTTGACGACCGACTCTCAACCAACTCAGACCAACTCACGACTCACTTCCGTGCGCGCCTTTTATAGCGCCTCCAGCGATTAAGCCGCCGGCATTTTGGACACGCCCATCGGGGTGCTCACCTCGGCCCTGGTTGGTCGCGCGACCCTCGGGCTCCGCCCTGGATGACGACGGGCGGGCACGCCCCTCTTCCCCTCTATGACGAGGTGGAGACACGCCTTTCTTCCCCGACTCGAGCCTCGTGGTCAATGGCGGTTATTGGAGGGGAGGTAATTGCGAATCGAGGGCTCAGCAATGACGAAAGGGGATGTGATAGGAAATGGAGGTTTTGGGGATGGGAATGAAAGGGGATCTATTCTCTTTCACTGGTGCAATGGAGTACTTCAATTAATGGGAGACACAGCCTTACCCTAGAACACAGAATAAGAGATAACTATCAACAGGGGTATTCTATTACTTGGCTGACGTGTATGCTTGTGGACTAATTATGGGATGCCCTTTCACCTTTACACAGCTCCGGAGGTAGGGGGGCGCAGAATAACCAATAATAATAATAGTACAGCACACAATCAAAAAAAATACAGTCCTCATCTCCGCAACACTGCACCCTCCCCCTCTTAGGCACGACCCGGGCCTACAACTTTTATTTTTAGTGTGACACGTAGGTGTAGTTCCCTCTACTTTTAACCTGACCCTGAGTGCGACAGTTTTAAAACATAAATAAATGTGTCCCGCTGCTCCATTGCACCCTGCCTAACAGACTTACGCCCACAGTTAACCGAATTGCGGAATGGTCTTCAAACTATACACTGACGGTGGGAAGCATTATTTACAATGACGCTATTTTTATTTACAAAACTAACCCAGGACCTGTGATTGTTCTTTCTGGGGGGGGAGACAGTCTGCTCTGCATCAATGCACCATCAAGCACCAATCGGTGCACAGTCATCACTGTTCATGCATAAAAATAACCAAACAACCCCTAACCCTGCAGGTGATCTCTTGCTCTTTGGCTCCCTCTGCTGGTGATTATTATTTGTTCTTCCAGATGTTGTCATTCTTTTGCTTTGCTTACTGGCGGCCTATTTGCAATAAAAGAATGCACCTAACGTGTCCGTTTTTATTTTATTTATGGCCCACAGGGGCCGACTACGTGTGGTTCACCTGTGGGGCATCGGTGCCCTGTGGCCAAGGTCCGCCAGCAAGATTTCGGGCCCTCATGGCCGGTTCCAGCAGAGGGGCCATGCCCCAACCCATGGGGTCCATAAGTGGTGCTCGGCCACAGACATGTGGTCCATAATGTGGTGCATCGATGCAGACAGCTGGTTCTGGGAATTTCGGGCGCACAATGGCCGACCCACGCACGCTCCCCTCGGCACCCAATGGCGCACAGGTCATGTGGGAGACAAAAGGGGAAAGACAATTGAGCGAGGGGTAAGGTCACAAGGGTACACATCAATAAGGCAATGCAAGGCGAAATGCGTACGGAGGGCGAAGTGAGAAAGCTCATCCCTACCGTACGTCACCCCCCTGTCACCTACCCTACCCTTGCCCTTACCCCATATGTACAAAAATCTACACATTTACAAATTCGTCACAACTGTCACGTCTTCCCCATATTTCCCCTATACCAAATTCGTCTCCACAATCCCTCTACTTCAAAATTTGCCATCACCAATTCATCATCAATCCTCATAAGGAGGAAGAGATGGAACACAAAGCACAATGTCACACCCACGTCATGATGCGTCTCACAATCCAAACATTTGCACAGTAAAAAATAATCAAAACATGGCATGGTGCGGAGTACCTGTCACCTCAGGTGAGTGGATGCAGATGGTGCGAGGAGACTTCATCCTAACTACTTTCTAAATGACATTAACACACTTTACACTACCCGGGGTCTTTCCCTGCCAATCCATTGGCCACTTACACTATGGGTTCTAACAACCAATTCCCATTGACCAAACTGTGGTGCTTCTCAATTTGGGGTCTCACTCCCCCGATTCATCTCCCGGTGCCCTCGCACAATTTCTGGGCTGCGACGTGTAGCTCTCCCAGCAGGTCTACCCACCTGCACACCTCCACCACTGCAGTTGCCACCCGAGCTTACCTAGCTCCTCACCCTAACCTAACTAACTGGGGAAGGCCCTCTCCTGGCTCTGTCACCCCTTGGTGCCCTCTGGCACTGGGCTACCCGGGTCCGTCCTCCGGATCCTCGGGCCCCATCCACAACAACTACTACCGGCTCCCAGAGCCCACCTGCGGCCTCACCTGGCCGACATCCTCACAGTGGTGGAGTGCCCAAACCAACTACACACACTAACAGGCTACACGCCCAGCCATTTCCACAACACTAATGCACCCATCCAAAGACAATTCTTTCACCCGCACCACAGATGCCAATATCCAACCACAATTTACCTATACCCTCTACCTAACACTTACACTACCCACCCCGGGTATCCGTGATGGGGGTCCACTCTTCCCCCATTCACACCTTCGCACCATCCACTCCACTCCACAATTTCCACCATACTCACTCCACGACCATCCATTCCAATACTCCATTTATTCCACACTACCATTCTCCATACCTGCTGTTGCACACCTGTGCCCTCACACCTGGTGCCACCTGCACCCTCCTTTCTTCCTGGACCATTTGGTCAGCACAACACGCAATCACCACTACTCCCTCATACACTGCTCCATTCACCTGTTCAGTTGCACACCTGTGCAATCACACCTGTTCAATTCTCACCTGTTCAATCTTCACACACACGGCATCATCTCAGCTAACTACTCCCTTCTGAAACTTGCGCTTCCCAGTCGTCCCTTTAAACTATTGCGCTCCCACGTCATTATCAACCACACTAAACTACCTGCGTCCCCACTACAGGTATCAGTCACTATCTAAACCTTAACGTTACCTAATGTCATCTTCGCTAGATCCCTATCAATATAACCAAGCCCTCCCTGGCTCGGTTGTCATAGCCACCCCATAAACTATAGCGCATTTGCCCCACATCTGTGAGGGATGGTGGATTTGCCATCCCACCACATCGGGGGTCTCTCACTATAAATTTTGTTCGTCCAAATTCAATAAATCAAAAATTCTGCCAATCATCTGCCAATCACCATACCAATCATCAAATTTCGCCTTTTTCTAATTTTGAGTCCAAACCACTATCCTCATCACCCGTCTACTTATTACATCCTCTCGGTGCGCCAATTCACGTCTACAGCCCGGCTTCGTACAGCCGAGCAATGAACGCGGGTTCTTTTGTGCCGGCGGCTGGATGCGTCCGGCACTCGGTGCAGGGACGGGGGCTTACCCGGGCCGAGATCCCACGCACCACCTCGGCGTGGAGCCATCCAATGTCCCGATCTCGACCTGCCGGCACGTCTCAATAGAGAGTGGTCGCCATGACGACCCTTCCTATCGGGCTGCCCGCTCCGCCTAGTGCAGCCCGGACGCGGCCGTTCCAAGCGAGGCACAGCGTGGATCGCGTACGGCGGTTCTTTCGAAACCGCCGTGGTTCGGATCCCCGCTGGTCCTCGCGGCACGCGAAGCTGCCCGACGCGCACCGAGGGCCCGATTCGGCTATAAGTCGTTCTAACCTCTAACCCGGTTACCGTCGATGCTTCACCTGCACGCTTACATGCATACGCTACCCCTTTCTTGCTCATACCTCCAGCCGTTTCCATGCTCCTCGTCGTACCTCTTCTTACACACCTCGGTACACTCATTCCGCTCACCGACTTGGTCACACACCTGACCACCGAACACCTTGGCACACATTCGTCGCTCGCACACCTCACCAACACACCTCCTCGCGCCCCCTCCTCGGTCACCTCCTCTGTGACAATCACAGGTGTGCCCTCACTCGCACACCCAACCACGTGCCTCCCGACCAAGTCAAGTGTGCATTCCCACACACGCTCTACCATTCCAGGTGTGCATCCTTCCATTCCAGGTGTACATCCTCGCTCACCTGTCATAACCAACTCATGCTCCGTTTCACTCTCACTACTCTCACCTCCACTCTTGACAACGCACTCACCCTTCCTCTTGACAGCGCACTCTTTCCTCATGCACCTGTCCGTTACACACCTTTCTCGCGCATCCTCTCACGCACACTCTTTCGTTACATCCTCTGTAACACTCACCACAGGTGTACACTCTCTCGTTACTTCCTCCGTAACACTCACCACACCGCGCTTCCATGTACCCCCTCGCACACGCGCTACGACCGACTCACTCCTGACGGCACACTCACTCCTCGGCGTGCACTTTTTCCTCACACACCCCATGGTCGGACATTCTCGCACACCTCTTTTTTCGCACACCAGACCTGTCGCACACTTCACCAACGGCCTTTCACGAACACCCGGATCCAAACCAATCCCCAAGCCGACTGAAGCTTTCCTCACATCATATACATTGCCACTCACCTCCGTACCTCGTCGTCGCACCTCCTTTGCCACCTGCAAACTCTTTATTCGGTTAGTGAGCATCACATCATGAGTTGAGCACCGACCTTGCACATATTCCATTACCTCCTCCTGGATTTCTCTTTTAGTTTCTGTCCGTCCCTTCTTAATTTCACTCACCTCTTCTTCCACTTCCTCTAATTTTTGTTTAACCTCTTTTATTTCTCGGTGCGTCTCCTCAAGTTCGTCCCCTAAGGCTACCGTGACCGTCTCTATGTGCATCCTTACCTCTCGGTCCTTCGTCTCCATTATCTCTGTCACCTCGTCCACCCTCATTGTCAGTTCCTCACGTACCATCTGACATTGCCTCTGTGTCGCTATTACTTCGTTTTTAATTTCCTTTTGTGTCGCCTTTAAACCTCCTAGTACCGCAGTGTTCTTTTGAACCTGCTCCACTAGTTCTTTTTGTCCCTCCGTCAGCTGTTCCACCTCCTCCGTCAGATCTTCTATTCCCCCTTGTAACTTTGCTGTATTATTTCTCACCTCTTTCTCCATACGCTTCTCACCTCGCTTTACCTCCTCGCGTAGCCCCGAGACCTCCTCACCCACACCTCGTCGTATCTCCTCCTTCATCTCCTCCCTTTCTTTTGTAGATGCCACCCTCATCTGTCCCAATGCATCCCTCTGAGCATCCAGTTTGGTTTCTACCCCGATTTTTACCTCCTCTATCTGCTCTCCCATTTGTTTAATTTCTCTGGCGGATTGCTCCCCTATCTCCCGCAATTTGTCCTCCATCCTATTTTCTAGCCCCATTAACCCATTTTTCATCCCCTCTATCTGATTCTCCTGGGCAGCCATTCTATTTTCCACCCCCGTTAACCCATGTCTCACCTCTTTTATCCCGTTGTCTAACCCCTCAAAATTATTGTCTAACTTCCCAAATTTCTTGTCTAACTCCTCAAAATTATTGTCTAACTTCCCAAATTTCTTGTCTAACTCCCCGATTTGATTTCCTAGTCGCTCCCCCATTCTGTTTTCCATTCCCTCCATTTCCCTGGCTCTTTTTTCGTTGTCGCACTTCGACTGTGCCATGTATTCGCTAAACCGTGCCATGAACTGCTGCATGTTAAAGCCCGCTGATACAGCGGGCTCGGCTACCGCGCGCTCGTGCGAGGCACCTCTTTGCGCGCCTGAAACCTCGTGCGCGAGAGCGCCATTTTGTGCGTCTGATACACCCTCAACCACCTCATTGCTCTCCTCCTCCCTTTCCTCCACATACATTTCCCCGAGGTCCTGGGTCGATTCTACCCCGTCTATCTCTCCCACCGGCATCCCGTCGCCTTGACCAGCCATGGCGCGATTTCAAAATTCGGGTTTTGTAAAACAAAACAAATTTCGGCCGCTCCAAATTTTGACCAAATTTTTTCCTAGATGTTTTAAAAATTTGGTTCGGGCCCCGAATCTCACTCCCAGACACCAATTGTTACTGATAACACAATTGGTGTTCCAAAATTTGGGCCTAACAAATTTAGTCCCAGGTCCGAATCCAACTCCTGACAACAATTGTTACTGATCGCGGATTAAGATGTTATTTACCGAGCGGTGGTATTGCCGCGACCGTTACAGGATCCCTGACTCACCCGATTCACCCAGAACTTTGGCCGTATCGCACCGCAGCTGCCCAATCTGGGAAAGGACTAAAGTGACGAAATGCAAGAGGAAAAGGAATAAAACGAGAAGACGGACAGAAGAGTAATTGGATTTATTATTTACACAAGCAAAAAGGAGCAATCAAGGTTTATTTACAACACATAAGACGCAGGTGACACAGTGCAAATTTTAGCTTACCTACAGACTTAATTAAATACCCAGGGACAGAACAAACAAAACAAACTCATGTACACAAGAAGGGTGGAAAGGCAGGAGGTGGATGGCTGGAGGGAGAGGGAGGTCCAAGGGGGTCCTGCAGCTCAACCGGCGCGTTTAGCAGCCGCCGTTCCTTTTCGGCCCTGCTCCAAACCGCCGTTCAGGCCCCAAGTGGCTGTTGGGTGTTCTTGCTGCTGCGGCCTCCGCTGCGTTCCCAGGACTTGTCTGACTCGTTGGTCCACACCCTCAACTCTTTCTTGGTCCCTCACTCTTTACCACCGACTCCTCACCGCAACCAACGCAACCAACTGACCACCGACTCTACTGACTGACTCTTCACCACTCTCCACTTGACGACCGACTCTCAACCAACTCACGACTCACTTCCGTGCGCGCCTTTTATAGCGCCTCCAGCGATTAAGCCGCCGGCGTTTTGGACACGCCCATCGGGGTGCTCACCTCGGCCCTGGTTGGTCGCGCGACCCTCGGGCTCCGCCCTGGATGACGACGGGCGGGCACGCCCCTCTTCCCCTCTATGACAAGGTGGAGACACGCCTTTCTTCCCCGACTCGAGCCTCGTAGTCAATGGCGGTTATTGGAGGGGAGGTAATTGCGAATCGAGGGCTCAGCAATGACGAAAGGGGATGTGATAGGAAATGGAGGTTTTGGGGATGGGAATGAAAGGGGATCTATTCTCTTTCACTGGTGCAATGGAGTACTTCAATTAATGGGAGACACAGCCTTACCCTAGAACACAGAATAAGAGATAACTATCAACAGGGGTATTCTATTACTTGGCTGACGTGTATGCTTGTGGACTAATTATGGGATGCCCTTTCACCTTTACACAGCTCCGGAGGGAGGGGGGCGCAGAATAACCAATAATAATAATAGTACAGCACACAATCAAAAAAATACAGTCCTCATCTCCGCAACAATATATATATGTATATATATATATATATATATATATATATATATATATATATATATATATATATATATGTATATAAATAAATAAACAAGAAAACGTCATGCGTAGCACGATACTTGCAAAATACGCCCTCCCCCAAAAGTTTTCAATGTGACATGATGGCCTATGGTGACCTCAAAAATACTTGGTGGTTGAATTCAGTGACCAGATATGCAAGTCCTCTTCAAATTTCATGTCAATTGGATGAAAATTGAGGATTTTAGAAATTTGGCCTATGTTGACCTTTTGGCCTATGTTGACCTCAAAGATACTTGGTGGTTGAATTCACTGACCAGATATGCAAGTCCTCTTCAAATTTCAAGTCAATTGGATGAAAATTTAGGATTTTAGAAATTTGGCCTATGTTGACCTTTTGACCTATGTTCACCTAAAATATAATTTGTGGTTGAATTCAGTGACGAGATATGCAAGTCCTTTTCAAATTTCAAGTCAATTGGATGAAAATTGAGGATTTTAGAAATTTGGCCTATGTTGACCATTTGGCCTATGTTGACCTCAAAAATTCTTGGTGGTTGAATTCAATGCAAGTCCTCTCCAAATTTCAAGTCAATTGGATGAAAATTGAGGATTTTAGAAATTTGGCCTATGTTGACCATTTGGCCTATGTTGACCTCAAAAATTATTGGTGGTTGAATTCATTGACCAGATATGCAAGTGGTCTTCAAATTTCAAGTCAATCGGATGAAAATTGAGGATTTTAGAAATTTAGCAATGTTGGTGACCTTTGGCCTATGTTGACCTTTTGACCTATTGACCCCAAAAACTATAGGCTTCTGGCATTTGACCAACTCTACCACTTGGTGAAGTTTGGTGAAGATCGGTTGAAAATTGTGACCTGTAGGCCGGTGACAAACAAACAAACAAACAAGCAAACAAACAAACAGACAGACAGAGTCACAAACACAACCGACCAATATACTTGTAAAATCTTCGATTTTGCAAGTAATAAATATACACATATTGTCCTGTTCGTAGCTAGTGAAGACCAGCCTTGGACGAATAGCTGAATGGTCCTTAACTCCGAGGCGACCAGCCGAATATATAGTGGTTATTTTTGGCGTGCGCAGAATGGAAGGATGTGAAGTGCTTACCTGAACGGAAGCACATGGGTTCATTCCCGAACCCACAATGAATAAACGAACACAACAAATGAAAAATGCCACACAATTAATTTAATGAAAATAAATCAGAAAATAAAATGAATGCTGTTGTAAAACGAATATTCTCTACTTTGAGACGTCTCCACTTAGTCGCAAATACAAACACACAGGGGAAAATGAAATAAAATAAAGTGTTTCTTTCCGCTGGCCAGCACTCAGCTTTGGCCTCAACGAGGACTTTTAGTAGCTTGGCGCTCGTTGATACTCGATGCCACAAGATGATACAAGATGGTGACGTCGATCACCGCGCGTCGAGGGCACCAAGCGTGAAGCGAGCAGATTAGACAACCTCTTTTTGAGTCTCTACCGTCAAGTGCAACATGGCCTTCAGATTCCAAGAGCCCAGCAGTCGTCCAAAACCTCCTGTAGAACACTGCCGACATGGCAAAGAGCTCCTCACTTCCCAAAACAGTCAGCACCGATCATCCACGATCAGAACACAAATGTCGCACTTCTTCTCCGAGCAAAGTACAACTGGGAGAGAGCCAAGAGACGCACTCTTCTTCCTCCACTCTCCTCCAAAGCACAAAAACTCCATGACCCAACCAAACCAACAATGGCCAGTGTCCTGTTCAAGCACACCAGAGAACCACTCTTTTTCCAACGGCCCTTTCTCTCTCTAGGACCTTCTCTGGTCTGAACATGAGAGGGTCTTCCTCCAATGGGGGGACAAATCCATGTTCTCTATTATAACCAGGCCGTTGGTGCTGCTATTGTTGGCAGCGAGTGCCCCGGAAGTATTGACGGAAAGAGATTGGCAATCATATGTGTGGGAAAATTGCATAATCAGTCAGGGTTGCCCCAGATAGCTCAGGTCGAAGAGCACTGGTAAAGCTTTCCAGAGGTCCTGGGTTCGATTCCTGGTCTGGGCACGTAATTTTCCACATATATTAATTTAATATATGTATTTTTTTAAATGTACATACCATATACAGTCAGACCCCGCTATTCGCGGTTCCGCTATTCGCGGTTCCGCTATTCGCGGTTCCGCTATTCGCGGTTCCGCTATTCGCGGTTCCGCTATTCGCGGTTTCTCTCTCTAGGATCCACCATTTGCTATATTATGGCATCAACAAATCCACCGTTTGCTACATACGGAAGAAGGAGAAAGCCCGCAAATCACGCGTCGCAAATCACGCGTTTCAAAGATGTTACACAATGAAAACGCTTCGGGGGATATTCCATCAGCCACTATACATGTCATCCTCCACGAATTATAAAATGCAAATGATTCATTAAATCTATTATTGAAAGGAACAGATGCGCTCGATACAGCATCATCCTATAACATCCCCCACAAACAATGGGCTCCCGCAGATACCCACAAAGCTCGCAATCATATAAATACAGATTGTGTCCTCTATCTCCATCATTGTTCTCGTCCTGTTACTTCGAGCTGTGGTTTTGACTCACTCTGATCATCATTCGATTATGGCTCCCAAGCGCAAGACCAGTGCCGGAGATGCGTCGAC
This sequence comes from Myxine glutinosa, assembly GCF_964187855.1. Lineage (NCBI taxonomy): Eukaryota > Metazoa > Chordata > Myxini > Myxiniformes > Myxinidae > Myxine > Myxine glutinosa. Next base: position 65,731,515 of record NC_136262.1, read on the forward strand.
TACCAAGAGGCAGAACAAAAGTGATGTGCCTGAGCCAGAAAGTGGAGATGCTCGACTGGCTTTCAAGAGGAGAAAGTGCCACATCTGTTGGCAGGCATTATGGCATCAACGAATCCACAGTTTGCTACATACGGAAGAAGGAGAAGGCCATTCGTGAGAAAGCTTCAGCGAGCTCTGTATCGAGTACGAAGGTGGTCACTCATGTCCGGAATTGTCCACATGGAAAGGATGGAGAAGACCCTCAGAATATGGATCGAGGACAACACACAGACGAGGGACTTCATGCTGAAAACCATGATGCTGAACCGTTCCCTAAACCCACTCATCGAGGAGGAGTTAGACACCATTTCAAAGGTTTCCTCGGAGGAGGAGGCGGAGGCGGGCAGAAATGAGGAAGAGGTGCCGAGGTCCAACCTCACAGTCCAGTTCCTGGGCAAGTTGCTGCAGGACACGCGGGCAATTGTCAACAGGGTGCAAGACGCTGACCCGGTCGTGGAGAGGCACCTCAAGTTCAAGAGGGCCTATGATGATGCGCTGCTCTCGTACAAAGAGCTGCATCGAAATGTTAGGCAATGTCTCAGGCAGCTCCCCATCACCAATTTCTTCAGCCCTGCTCCCTCCACCTCAAGATCACCAGCACCCTCTCTAGCATTCCTCTCAGCGTCCTCACCAGCATTCTCACCAACGTCCTCACCAACGTTCCTATATACACACACACACACACACACACACACACACACACACACACACACACATATATATATATATATATATATATATATATATATATATATGTGTGTGTGTGTGTGTGTGTGTGTTGCTTGGTTTTCTAACCAAGCTCAAGCATCATCAAGCCCCCTCCCCCCTCCACTCCCCTCTCCACTCCCCTCCCCTCCCCCTCCCCCCTCCCCCTCACCTCCCCCCCACCCCCTCCCCCTCACCTCCTCCCCCCCACCCCCTCCCCCTCACCTCCCCCACCCCTCCCCCTCCCCCTACCCCCTCACCTCCCACACCCCCTCCCCCCTCCCCCTCCCCCCTCACCTCCCCCTCCCCCTACCCCTCCCCCTACCCCCTTCCCCTCCCCCTACCCCCTCCCCCTACCCCCTACCCCCTCCCCCTCCCCCTACCCCCTCCCCCTCCCCTCCCCTCCCCCTACCCCCTTTATATATCTCTATATATAAAGGAGGAGTGTCTGTCTGTGTGTGAATGTGTGTGTCTGTCTGGATGTCCGCTTAAAACTCAAGAACTACACATCGGAGAAAAGTTTTGGACACAGATTCGGAATCAGCATAAAATCCCGGTGGTTTTAGGCTACGTTTTATTTTAATATCAATGGTTAAAAAAACCACGCCAGCTGCAATTCCATGGTGAAGTTTGTGGCGGCGCTAGACGTTCGGGTGTATTGCAATGGTTTGTCGGGTTTGGCTGTGGGTCCAGAATAGCTCCAATTTCCTTTTGTTCTTCTACGTTTATTTTGATCCTTCTGTTACAACGCCTTCCTTATCTACCTTATATCCCCCCGAGGAGGCCTCTACATAATTTCATGCGGCAGAATTTCGTGCATTTTGAGTGAAAGAAGTGAGACGAAGCTGAAGGAGGAAGAAGAGGCGCATCTCTTGATCGTGAGTGGAAATGGCGGGAATTGCGTTTGTATCGCAAAGTAAAGGATCTGCATTCATTTCTGAACTTGCATTGGTGGATTGTTATACATCTGCATTATTTTTCATAAAAAAACTTTATGTTGAACTTTAAGGCTCCAAGCACGGACTATATATATAGCCTCATTGAGGTAAAAATAAAAGTTAAAATCCTGCTATCGCTTGCCAAGCTAGCCGTTCCCCTCTCCCCCTCCCTCGCCTCCTCCCCCTCCCTCCTCTTCTCCCCACTCCTCCTCCCCCCTCCTCTTCTCTCCTCTCCTCCTCCCCCTCCCTCCTCTTCTCCCTCCCCCCCCTCTTCTTCCCTCCCCACCCTCTTCTCCCTCCCCCCTCTTCTCCCCTCCCCACCCTCTTCTCCCCTCCACACCCTCACCTCCCTCCCCCCCATCCTCTCCTCCCCTCCGCCCCCATCCTCTCCTCCCCTCCCCCCCACCCTCTCCTCCCTCCCCCCTCTCCTCCCCTCCCCCCCTCTCCTCCCCTCCCCCACCTCTCCTCCCTCCCCCACCCTCTCCTCCCCTCCCCCCACCCTCTCCTCCCTCCCCCCACCCTCTCCTCCCCTCCCCCCACCCTCTCCTCCCCTCCCCCCACCCTCTCCTCCCTCCCCCCACCCTCTCCTCCCCTCCCCCCCAACCTCTCCTCCCTCCCCCCACCCTCTCCTCCCTCCCCCACCTCTCCTCCCCTCCCCCCCACCCTCTCCTCCCCTCCCCCCCATCCTCTCCTCTCCTCCCCCCCACCCTCTCCTCCCCTCCCCCCACCCTCTCCTCCCTCCCCCACCCTCTCCTCCCTCCCCCCCACCCTCTCCTCCCCTCCCCCCCCATCCTCTCCTCCCTCCCCCCCACCCTCTTCTCTCCTCCCCACCCTCTTCTCCCCTCCCCACCCTCTTCTCCCCTCCCCACCCTCTCTCCCCTCCCCACCCTCTCCTCCCCTCCCCCCACCCTCTCCTCCCCTCCCCCACCCTCTCCTCCTCTCCCCCCCACCCTCTCCTCCCTCCCCCCCACCCTCTCCTCCCCTCCCCCCACCCTCTCCTCCCCTCCCCCCCACCCTCTCCTCCCCTCCCCCCCTCCCCCCACCCTCTCCTCCCCTCCCCCCCACCCTCTCCTCCCCTCCCCCCCACCCTCTCCTCCCTCCCCCCCACCCTCATCCTCCCCTCCCCCCCCCTCTCCTCCCCTCCCCCCCACCCTCTCCTCCCCTCCCCCCACCCTCTCCTCCCCTCCCCTCCCCCCACCCTCTCCTCCCCTCCCCTCCCCCCCACCCTCTCCTCCCCCCCCATTCCCCTCCCCTCCCGTTCCCCTCCCCTCCCCTTCCTCCTCCCCTCCCCCTTCCTCCTCTTCTCCCCTCCCCCCCTCTTCTCCCCTCCCCCCCCTCTTCTCCCCTCCCCCTCTTCTCCCCTCCCACCCTCTCCTCCCCTCCTCCCCCGTTCCCCTCCCCTCCCATCCTCCTCCCCTCCCTTCCCCCGCCCGGCAATGCCGGGTACTTCCCATGGCCAGCTGTACGTGGGCTGCTCGAGGGTTAGAAAACCAAGCAATCTTTATGTCTTGGCACCAAGT
>NC_136262.1:65744335-65796835 GCF_964187855.1 Myxine glutinosa
CCTCTTCTCTCCTCCCCCCCGTTCCCCTCCCCTCCCCTCCCCTGCCCGGCAATGCCGGGTACTTCTGCTAGTTGTTTAATAATGGTACACTTGTGGGGCTCGGCTTGCAATTATGAGAAGCTGTGATGGTTGGCATGTATATTATGTGAAATTCCGGGCCGGCTGTGAAACCAGATTTGCTCTTTTCTTTCTTCCTTCCCTTTCGACTTTATTTTTATTATTTTGTTAAGAAACAAACAAAGATCTTACTTATCGACCTCCTCCCTCCCACCGGAGCCCTACATAATTGAATAGAGAAATAACCTCTGAAAAAAAAGAAAGAGGGGGAGGAGAGGAGGAAGAAGACGAAGAAGAAGAAACCGGTTGCATCGGGTCGGTGGAGAAAGGCGAAAACGAACACAGGGTGCGCGGGTCCAGGTTTTGACGAGAAACTCGGTCTGTGTGAGCTTTTTGAGGCTTTGATTAATCTCTCTGGGGGCTGCCTGTGGGAGGCACAGTCGGTGTTGGAGAGATTGGGGTGGAGGAGGATTTTCTCGGTGCACGTGGGATTGTGAGGAAAAGTGAGAGAGGGAGCAGAAGCGTTTGCTCCTCGTCAAGTTTCTTCTGAGCCGACCGGAGGCAACGTGCGGCTTCATGGTTTTGCAGAAACTGCTCTGGGCAAGTCGTTCGTGGAGTTTGAGGACAACCACAGAGAAAGAGAAGAGTGGCGGGGAGGCGCCATCCTCGGGACACGTGTCTGGGGTGAGGCAGCCGGAACGCCACCTGAAACAGGCCTGAATTTCCCTCCTCCTCTCCCGGTTTTATTTTACCTTTTATTTTCTTTATATTCTGGTGAATATTTTTTTGTTATTTTGCTTTCCACTCCCTCCCCTTTGGGTTTAGCTAGGGATACCGAGTGGGTCGCTTAATTGTCTTGTCTGTTTTGTCTTGGCGCCTGTCTGTCCTTCTTTAATTACTTGGTCTTTGCCGCTGCATATCAGCGGGATTTATTTTCCTTATGATTTATCTATTTCTTGGTGATATATGCTGTGTTTTTTTCTTGATTTTGAATAAAGGATTTGCATTTATTCCATTGTTTTGAATTTGCATTGTATTTCTGGATTAGCATACTGTGTGTTGAAGAGTGGGGGGGGGGGGGGGGGGGCAGGGGTGTAAAATTGCGTCAGCATTTGGATGGTAACTTCGCTCGGTCACTTCTGACTGCTCATACGGCGCGACCCGCCCACGGGGAACGTATTGGCCTCCCAAGCACATCAATTAGGATCTCTGGAGCAATAGGCAGTACCCCGAGCCCTTCACGCAGGAGCCAGGTCGTAACACATATCTGCATTGTACTGGTCTGCACAATCGGGGTTGCCATCCAAGTGCCGTGCAATGGCAGAAGAAGAAGAAGACGAAGAAGAAGAAACCGGTTGCATTCTCGTACCGGTTGAGTTCTCACTCCCAAGTTCTTTCCTCGAATCCCCAGGGGGACATGCTGTTTGATGCAATCAGCCAACCTTTGGTTTGTAGGGCCCACGTACCGAGCTTCACATCGGCACTTAAACTCAAGTGGGCAGCACATCCTTGTTGACTGACGTGAGCAGACGGCGAGATGTGAAGATTACTCGAGGTTGCACAGCCAGGTACGTGTTTGATACCAGCTAGGTACGTGTTTGATACTAGCCAGGTACGTGTTTGATACCAGCCATGTACGTGTTTGATACCAGCCAGGTACGTGTTTGATACCAGCCAGGTACGTGTTTGATACCAACCAGGTACGTGTTTGATACCAGCCAGGTACGTGTTTGATACCAGCCAGGTATGTGTTTGATACCAGCCAAGTACGTGTTTGATACCAGCCAGGTACGTGTTTGATACCAGCCAGGTACGTGTTTGATACCAGCCAGGTACGTGTTTGATACCAGCCAGGTACGTGTTTGATACCGTATGTTTGATTTGTTCTTCAAACCTTCGTGATGATTGTCATTTCCATGGCATACTGATATATACCGGACATTTGTCAGGACCGATCGTGTGTTCCTATGTTGTGTTGAGAAACTTGGGCACATATCTCTTAAGTATATACTCCAGGTAACCATTGTCACCGAGTATATTCATGATTTTGTCTATTTCAGCAGGAAGATTATAAGGTGAGTAAATCCTCCGAGATCTGTTCACAAGGATGTTGATCAAGGCAATTTTGTATCTTGTGAAGCTGTAGGAATCCCAACAAGTATACTGCCCAGTGAAGGTAGGCTTCCGGTAGATGGATGTAGTGAAACCACCTGCGAATCTTTCGACCAACACGTCCAAGAATGGTAAAGTGTTTGAGGATTCCGGCTCCATGGTGAATTTCAGCGCTTGATGGAGAGTGTTGAACTGTGTCAAGAATGTGTCACATGCCATCTGAGACTCAAACAAAGCATCATCATATCGATAGTATGGGATGGGAGCATCCACACCTTGCCGACCAGGAAGCTTCTCCATTTCGTGAAAACCCACAAAGATATTTGCAAGCACTGGGCCTAATGGAGAACCCATGATGACCCCATCAGTTTGGACATACATAATGTTGTTGAAACTAAATTCCACTTGCCTCGTTGCTGTGTTCATTAACTCCACAAAGACTTGTTCCGAGATCTGTGGATGTCCCAGATCACTGTGATGTAGCAGATGTGCAAATATAAAAATAGTCTCGGTCTGTGGGACATTCATGAATAAACTTTGTATATCAAAGGAGGCGATTATGTTGTCCGCACTTGTCGGTGTTGTAGCACAAATTGCTTCTGCAAAAGTGAAAGAATCTTTGATCACGATGGTTGCAGTTCCTCTCCCAACCACTTGGCAGGTTCATGTTGTGCAGAACCAACCATTAGTAAGGGCATTTTATGAGATATTTCACAAATCTGTTAACTAAATTGTTACCAAAAAATTTCTTCACCAATATGTTTGTAAAGGTGTGTAATAACATGTGTTAAAATGTTGAAGTTCAACTCCCGTGGGAAACCCAGAAAAAAAGCTGTTGAATTCGGGTACCGAAAAATTATTTTCGAGAATTTTAATTTTTTTAAATCGGCCCTTAAGTAACTTATGAGGGGTCAAATAAGGGTTTTTCATGATTCTGAGTTGATTGTTAACATTTATATTTTCACTTTTACATTTACACACAAAGTAGCTTTTATTTCACATACATATATAATACTCAAGAGTTATTTCTCATTCACAATGTCAGAAGTTTCAACAGTCATTGTCTATGTCTTCTTCAGACTCAACAACATCATGACTGCAGTTTCTGCATATAATGCCATTACAGACTCCACAGGCCGAGATGCACGTGACCCCATTCTTCTTGCAGCTGCATCGCCGGTTGCTGCAATCTCCATGACAATTACAGCTGGTGAACTGCAATAGCTCCTCAGGAGCCGTGGGGTCCAGTGTTGGAACTGGCTCATACCCATGCACACCTATTGTCCATCCATAGTCACTGGGGTTCAGAGACATGCTCTGTAGAAGGATCCAGTCCCGGGTCTGCAGGTAGGCACGGAGTGAATGTTGTGCAGCTGCACCCTCTGTTGGAGGTAGAGTCTCTGGTTTGATCACTCCTGCCGCTGCCTTCCTTGAGAACATGTTGTACCGAATTTCACCCTTCTTCAATTCCTTCAATCTCCTTCTCCTGGGAGGAACTCGATCTGTGTGCTCTGCTTTGCATCATTAGCATGGATTCTCTTCATCCAGCCATTCCAGTTGGAGTGTGGGAACTCAGGATCGTTGGCTTTGATCACCCACCCCGCTGCCCAGAGTGTGTCACCTGGAGTGAGGAGTGGCTGATCATGAGCCAGGGAGGAGGAAAGCTCAGCGAGGGGGAGAAACATGATCGCGTTCGTTCCTATCTGTTTCCTGTTCGTAAATGGAATAATCTTTACTTCAGTTCCTCTCAGGATCTTAGCTTTGTCGAGTGCCTTCAACTTCACCCGGGGGAAAGCTGCTGTTGTCTGTGGATCTGGCAAAGGTGGTGCCGGAGAGGTGACTTCGATCCAACCCATTGAGTGAAAGGGAGTGTTTCCGTGAATAGAGACAATGTTTAAATCTATATTGTCTCCAACAAACTGAGTGACTGCATTGTTTGTTTCCCCAACCTCCATAAAGACCACCTGATCATTACTTGACAATTCACTTTCACTGGCTGGCACTTTGGCTGTCATCACTGATTGATCCTCAAGCGCAGCATCAACCGCAACCTCATCATTGATCTGTTCATCGGTTTCCTCCACAATGGTGTCAAGAGTGCCAGAAGTATCTGGAACATCATCTCCACTCCTACTATTAAGGAAGCAGTATTTGTAGTTTTGTGTCTCCGTGTAAGACTCAGTGTATCCCAGCCGGTGAAACTTGTTGAGCATCCATTTTGACCCAAATCTATGATCAGGTTGTATGGCAAGCCCCATTTGGTGTGGCAATACTCCAGACCGAGGTCGACAGGCCTTAATAAAATTCTGCCCCCAAACGGCAACTCTTTCGTCTGTCTTGACAATCGGTCTCAAGAACATCTGAAGGCTTGCAGGAACAAGTGTCAGCTGACTATCGATGTCAGTCATACTGTGTGTGGTGGGGTATGACTTTGGACCTAAATCAATCAAGGCAATATCATTGGATATGAACTTGAGTGCCGTCTTTATGATCTGAGTCTTCTCATCTCCATAGTCAAGATTAGCATGATGCCCTCGCAGAATATTGTCGGTGCCATCTTTGAGACAGAGTACATCTGCCCTTCTTTCCTGTGTTGTGAAATACAAGGTGTTGTAGCGGCTGCCGCTGGGGTTTCACAATCGCCTTGCACCTATCAAGGACGCGGAGCGATCACCATGCCGGGCTCGTCCAGGACGCCCGGGCAGGCCCGCGCTCAACTTGCCAGGCCTCGGTCGGGACGCCCGGGCATGCCCGGGCATGCCCGGGCAGGCTCGCCCTCAACTTGCCAGGCCGCAGCCAGGACGCTGGGCCACGCCCCCTGGCGCCGGGCCTGGGAAAACCCCCTGGGTTAATAGATATATATTGCTGACCGATAAACGGGTTTTCAGAGTGCCTGAGTGTTTGATTTCAATAAAGCAACTCAGATGAATTCCAGCTTTTTGTCGCGTCCATTCTTCTGATCGACGTGGGAGCCCCAGCTCCTTCATTGGTGACCTATCGACATGGACACGGCAGTCGCCCTTAAACTGCCTACCTTCTGGGAGGCTCACGCTGCGGTTTGGTTCGCACAGGCGGAGTCCCTGTTCGCCCTGCGAGGCATCACGGCCGACGACACCCGCTTCCACCATGTGGTAGCTGCGCTCGGGTCGGCTACCGCAGCCCGCGCCCTGAGCCTCCTCGAGAGCCCGCCAGCCGCTGACAAATACGGCGCGATTAAGCAGCTTCTCCTCGATGCTTTCGCCCTCCCATCGGCGGAACGCGCACGGCGCCTGCTCGAACTGCCTGAGCTCGGCGACACGCGCCCTTCCGAGCGAATGGACTACATGCTTTCACTGCTCGGCGAGCACTCTCCGGCATTCCTGTTCCGGGAGCTGTTCCTCCGTCAGCTGCCTAACCCGGTACGCCTCGCCCTGGCAAGCACGACGATCACAGATCCCCGGGCCCTTGCCAGAGAAGCCGACAAGATCTCCGCTGCAGGACGGCGCATCGCAGCGGCGACATGGGACCCACCGCCGTCCGACGCAACAACCATGGCGCCCGAGCACCCGGCACGGTCGACGGCCGAACTGCCGACGCAATTGGCGGCCGCTCTACCGTGCCGACCACCTCCACCCGACCAAGCGTGGTGTTACTATCATGCCAGGTTCGGACAAAAGGCCCGGACATGCCGACCCCCGTGCACCTTCGGCAGGCCGGGAAACGGCCGGGCCGGCGTTCATTACCAGCCATGAGCGCCGGCCATACGGGCAACTTACTGTTCATCACGGATAAAGCGTCCGGACGGCGCTTCCTGTGCGACACCGGCGCCCAACTGAGCGTCATACCCGCCTCTGACCAGGACAGGCAATCCGCGGTTTGCGGCCCCTCCTTAGTTGCGGCCAACGGATCGACTATCCGCACCTTCGGCCCGCGCAACGTCACCCTCTGCTTCGGCGGCCAACGCTTTGCTTGGACGTTTGTAACCGCCAACGTGCCCGTGGCTCTGCTAGGCGCCGACTTCCTCTGCGCACACGGACTGCTGGTGGACGTCCAACGGCGTCGTTTAATCAACGCTGAAACCTTCAGCTCCGTGGTATGCACATTGAGCAGCTCCGCGCCGACCGAGCTGGCATGCACCGTCCCGGCGGCGAACGAGTTTGCTCGCCTGCTCACGGAGTTCCCGGCCCTCACGCGGCCGACGTTTTCGGCCGTCGCAGTACGGCATGGGATCGAGCACCACATACCAACCACGGGCCCGCCGGTCTACGCCAGGGCCCGCCGCCTCGACCCAGCCAAGCTCGCCGTAGCGAAGGCCGAATTCGACGCGTTGGAGCACCTCGGCATCGTGCGGCGCTCCGATAGCGCGTGGGCCTCGCCACTGCACATCGTGCCAAAGCCGGGGGGTGGATGGCGCCCGTGTGGCGACTACCGCCGTCTGAATGACGCTACCACCCCCGACAGGTACCCGATCCCGCATATCCAAGACTTCTCCGCCCGTCTGGCGGGACGGGTCATTTTTTCGAAAATTGATCTCATACGGGGATATCACCAGGTACCTGTCAGGGCGGCCGACGTCCCTAAAACGGCAGTCATCACGCCGTTCGGCTTATTCGAATTCTTGCGGATGCCGTTTGGTCTCAAGAACGCGGCTCAGGCGTTCCAGCGCTTGATGGACGGCGTGCTGCGTGACCTGCCGTTCCTTTTCGTTTACCTGGACGACATCCTCGTCGCCAGCACGTCCCGGGCCGAGCACCTCCTCCACCTCCGAACACTGTTCGAGCACCTCAGCGAGCACGGCCTCATCGTCAACCCGGCCAAATGCCACTTCGGCATGACGGCCGTTGATTTTTTGGGCCACCACATCACCAAGAACGGGGCCGTGCCGCTGCCAACCAAGGTCGAGGCCATCACCACGTTCCCGCGTCCCCGCACCATAAAGGCCCTGCAGGAATTCCTGGGAATGGTGAATTTTTATCACCGCTTCGTGCCCCGCGCTGCTCACCTCATGCGGCCCCTCTACGAAGCCCTCCGGGGCAAGCCGGCCAAGCACGACATCGTCTGGTCCGCAGCAATGGATGCGGCCTTCCAAAGCTCAAAGCGGGCCCTCGCCGACGCAACACTGCTCGCTCACCCGGTGCTCAACGCTCCCATCGCCCTCACCATGGATGCCTCCGACTACGCGGTGGGCGCCGTCCATGAGCAATGGGTGAACGGGGTTTGGCAGCCACTCGCTTTTTTCAGCCGGCAGCTCCGGCCGAACGAGCTCAAATACAGCACGTTTGACCGGGAGCTCCTCGGTCTACACCTGGCCGTCCACCATTTCCGCCACCTCCTGGAGGGCCGACCTTTCACGGCGTTCGTCGACCACAAGCCATTGATTTACGCCATGGCCAAGGTCACGGAGCCATGGTCGGCCCGCCAACAGCGCCACCTCTCCGCCGTGTCGGAGTTTACCACGGACATCCGGCACGTCGCCGGCAAAAACAACGCCGTGGCCGACTGTCTTTCCCGGGCCAGCGCGAACGCGGTCCACCTGGGCGTGGATTTTGCGCTTATGGCGGCGGACCAAACCACCGACACCACGGTGCAAGCCCTCCGGGCGGCGGACACGGGCCTCCGCCTGGCCGACATCCCCTGCGCGGACACTGTCCTGCTCTGCGACGTCTCCCAAGGCCAGCCTCGCCCCATCGTGCCCGTCACCTGGCAACGCCGCATCTTCGCCTCCCTCCACGGCCTTTCCCACCCGGGCCGGAAAGCTTCCCAGAAGCTGGTGTCGGCGCGTTTCGTCTGGCACGGCCTTCGTCGGGACGTCCGCGATTGGACCAGCGCCTGCACGGCCTGCCAACGGGCCAAGGTCCACCGACACACCCAGGCCCCGCTGGCACCTTTCACCGTGCCCGAACGACGTTTCGACCACGTCAACGTGGATCTGGTGGGCCCCCTCCCCCCGTCACGGGGGTTCACACACCTGCTCACCATGGTGGACAGGACCACCAGGTGGCCGGAGGCCGTTCCCCTCGTCTCCACCACCACCGCCGACGTGGCGCAGGCTTTCATCGCCACCTGGGTCGCCCGCTTCGGCGCACCGGCGGACATCTCGTCAGACCGCGGACCACAGTTCACCTCCGAGCTGTGGGGCGCGGTCGCCCGCAACCTGGGGGTCAAGCTCCACCGTACTACGGCCTACCACCCCCAAGCAAACGGGTTGTGCGAGCGATTCCACCGCTCCATGAAGGCCGCGCTCATGGCCGGCCTTCAAGACGGCGGTTGGGCCGACCGGCTGCCGTGGGTCCTTTTGGGCCTTCGCACGGCCCCCAAGGAGGACCTCCAGGCATCCACCGCCGAGCTGGTCTATGGCCAGGTGCTACGCGTCCCGGGCGAATTCGTGCCCGACGCTACCAGTCCCTGGTCCGCAGCTCACCAGCGCTCGGACCTTTAGGAGGCCGCCCGACGGTTTGCCCCCGTGCCGACATCCCACCACGGTGACCCCCGATCCTACGTCCCCCCAGCACTCCGCACAGCGGAGTATGTTTTTGTGCGTCACGACGCACATCGGTGGCCACTCCAGCCGCCGTACGACGGGCCCTTCCGGGTGCTGCGACGGGACGACAAGTCGTTCGTCATCGACATCGGCGGCAGGTCGGACCGGATTGCAGTGGACCGCCTCAAGCCGGCGCACGTGGACGTCAACCACCCACCACGGGTGGCCCTTCCGCCGCGGCGAGGCCGCCCCCCGTCCACGGGGCCCCCCACTCGACCGCCCACCACCTCACCGGACCCCCTCCCACGACCCGCCAGGGGTCGCTTCGGCCGGGTCATCAGGACCCCCCTCAAGTTGACCCTGCCGGTGCAAGTCGATTCTGGGGGGACGTGTGTAGCGGCTGCCGCTGGGGTTTCACAATCGCCTTGCACCTATCAAGGACGCGGAGCGATCACCATGCCGGGCTCGTCCAGGACGCCCGGGCAGGCCCGCGCTCAACTTGCCAGGCCTCGGTCGGGACGCCCGGGCATGTCCGGGCATGCCCGGGCAGGCTCGCCCTCAACTTGCCAGGCCGCAGCCAGGACGCTGGGCCACGCCCCCTGGCGCCGGGCCTGGGCAAACCCCCTGGGTTAATAGATATATATTGCTGACCGATAAACGGGTTTTCAGAGTGCCTGAGTGTTTGATTTCAATAAAGCAACTCAGATGAATTCCAGCTTTTTGTCGCGTCCATTCTTCTGATCGACGTGGGAGCCCCAGCTCCTTCAGTGTCTTCGTATTTCTCTAGAAGTTTTATCTTTAGCCAATGCTTTGAATAAGAAAGGCTCTTCTCTGGTGACTGATCAAACTCCTGCAGCTTTTCATGGACTTGGTCCATGTTCATTACCCCATGCTCTAATTCTGAGTCTAACCATTTGCAGAATTCAATAAAAACTGCCTCTCGCTCCTCATCAATACTCCTCTGTCCTCTCTTCCTTTTTCCTTCCTCATCAGTCTTGGACAAACTGTCACCTCTCGCAAACATAAGTTTGCATCGCAAATGGTACAGTGTTTCTTCTGCTACCAAGTCGTTGATCCCTTCCAGGCGTCCAGTGACTTCAGTGCCCCAGTCATCCCCGCGACTCCGTGCTGTCTTCAGCAAGCTTGCCTTCAGTGTATCTGCAGTCAAATTATCTGGCACTCTGTATTTCTTTCTAGCTTGTGCTGGATTATTTTTGTAGAGCTGGGCTGGTTGGTTGCAAAGAATGCATACATCCTTATACAGGAGGTCAAGTGACTGTGATCTTCTAGAACTGCAGCCAGTTGATGAACTGAACTCACAAGTAGTGCGTCTTCTCTTCAACTTTGATGACTCTTTCTCTGCCTTTGATGCTTGAGCTGACTTCTTGGTGGTTGCAACAAAGTTGTTGTACAGATCATTTTTACACTTCTGGTGGTACCTCAGTTTTCCTTCCTTTTGAGCCTCCTTCATACGTTCCACAACAGTAACATTTTCGACAGCTTCTGCTTGTTTCAATAAAGTTGAGTATCCCTTTGGAGTTGCCTGTATGAGCCTTTCAGCTGGTGTATCCGAGCGTGCACAGATGAAGCAATTGAGCACAGGTGGAGTAACGTCTTCATCCATATTGCTAGACTCCATGTCCTGCAAAGTAGAAAATGAGATATATTTAGAAATTATTTTTCCACAAAGGAGTGTCTGTGGTGAAATATAAATGTTAACAATCAACTCAGAATCATGAAAAACCCTTATTTGACCCCTCATAAGTTACTTAAGGGCCGATTTAAAAAAATAAAAATTCTCGAAAATAATTTTTTGGTACCCGAATTCAACAGCTTTTTTTCTGGGTTTCCCACGGGAGTTGACCTTCAACATTTTAACACATGTTATTACACACCTTTACAAACATATTGGTGAAGAAATTTTTTGGTAACAATTTAGTTAACAGATTTTCATATGTTTCCCTTACTACATGGACAATATTGGTCTTCGTGGGAAATTTTCTTTGTGTGTCTTGGGCAAGCCGTATATTCTTGGACTTTGGACTCCAACAGGTTTGATTTTGTTGTATAGTTCCCCCGCGCTTGTGGAGCTGTAACAGCCTTTTGGTGATCTGAGCTTCCAACCGTGACGTACGGTCGGTCGTGTTCGGCTGCACTTCCCAATTGTTGGAATTTTGTTTTATCTTTGAGGATATCCATCATTTTGTTGATGTAATCGATCTTCCTCAAGATTACAACTCCGGTGCCTTTATCAGGTTTACAAATGTGAATGTCACCATACCTCTTCAATCCTCGTATTGCCAAGAGACGGTCTTGTTGTTGCATGTGAAAGTCCGTGACGTCATTCGGGGTTCCACAGTACGCATGCTCGAGTTCCGATAGTCTGGCCCTCAACGCTTCATCTGCTTCCTCGGATACGGGTTGATGCGTTGACAGTTGAGCATATAGGAGTTCAAACTCGGCAAAGATTTCTTCCCTCTTGATATTGTGGTTGGGAATGCCAAAGTCAAAACCACGTGCCCAGAGCAAACTTTGCGGTGTCAGACAGCCTATAATCCGATTGGTTCCTTATAAATGCAGTAGTTATCATCTCTTCCGGTCACTTTGCTGTGAATTGCCTTGAAGAGTACAGCACGAAAAGCTTCGGTGTTATTTTCATTATGTCGTGTTTGTTTTCCTGTATATTAAAGAATAAGTAAGGTTAGCTCTGGTTCGCCTTCCACATCCCTCTAATTTATTTCATAAGTTCATTACGTATGTGAGAGTAAGAGCTAAGGCCGGAATCTTGGGTTCCTGTTGGAGAATCTTGGTGGGTGCCTAAGGTTTCGGGGAGGGGCTGTGTTACGTGGAATGGGGTGGGAGGGTTCATAACTAGATTGTGGTAAGTGTAGTATGATCTGTGTGTTTTGAGTAGATTAGACTGCCATGTAGCAGGGACCTGTTAGAGTAAGTCGTTTGTTACACGTGAAGCTGAGGAGCAGTGTATGTAATTTATAGACAGGATAGACTTAATTTTGCGTGCGTAAACACCTCATGTTTGTAGGCAGGGCTATGTGAAGATTTCCCACGAGAGAGGCACCTACATGTCAGGGGCGGATCCAGGAATTTCAAGATGGGGAGGGGGGGGGGTGCATGAAACTATAGCGCTGGGGAGGGGGGGGATAAAGGGGGAGTCTGGGGGTCTTCCCCCAGGAATTTTTTTAAAAATGATCGTCAGAAATGGCATTTCATGCGTTCTTGGAAGTTTCTGCAGTTCCTTGTGTTCTTCTCTGGTCCAACAATTCAGCAGATTCGCACCGCCTGCACCCTCATCCTGGATCGAGGGGGGGGGGGGAGTGCGCACCCCTTGCCCCCCCCCCTGGATCCGCTCCTGCATGTCACGAGTGCGAAAGGCCGGTCACGATCTGTCTGGCCAGTGTGTGGCGGCGTAACGTGCTGTGGAGCAAGAAGTGCCATTGCAATGTATTTTTATGGGGACCACTCCATGGGCGGGACAGCAAGAGGAGGACTCAGCCCAGGAGGAGGAAAAAGAGGAGAACATAAGAGACCTTGCTTAGAGGAGGGAGAGATGGTGAGCAACCTTGCTTGGAAGAGGAAGGAAGAAACACAAGACTGGGAGACAAGGAAGAAGAAGGGGTCTCGTGTGTGAGAGCATGATCAGGAAGCATCGTGTGAAAGTAGTACATTAGAGCAAGTGTTCACAGAGGAGCTTTGTGAGGAAACTTGTTATGGTTCTCTCTGGAGTTTTGGCATCACCCTGTGTTTCTGCAGGGCCTGGAGGAAGAAGACATAAGGCAGAGCAGGAGGTAGCAATCTAAAAAGTACAAAGTGGTCCACGAGTCCTGGTGGAGGCTGATCGTCACTGGCCTTCCTCCTGACTGAATCTCATCGTGCTCTGTTTGGTTTTCGGAATCTTGGGAGCTACTTGTCACTGGTTCTTGTCTCACACCTGGTTTCCAAAGCAGGCTGCTTCGAGTCCGGCGTCCACCCTGCACATCAGAGAAAAGGGAAGTCTTGCCTGCATTCTTGTCTTGTCTTGTATGAGTGTGATCCGTGGGGTCTAGTGGGTTAGGAATTGTTTTATTTCCAATCATGTACCGTATATTATAAAACAGGAGTGTCTCTGTGTGTCCGTCCTGAAACTACTCCCTCAGTTTTGGGGCTAGCCCCGCCAAACCTGTGGAATATTTTGGGGTCCCAGCGGACATCGTAAGGTAGGTAGGAGCTTTCATAAGTTCCTCAATAAAATTATGATTTTGAAATTGGCTCGATACGGACCTGCTCCCAAATTCGGAATTTAATAGATGACGACAATGAGCTGGTTTGATAATATCTCAATACAATCGTGATTTAACACAGTATTTTGTTATCGTTTTAATGTATGATTCAACTGATGCTGTTTGGAATGAAAATAGATATATTGAGTTTAAATGAATGAGGAAATGACGTGAAGGTTTCTACTTTCTAACTGTGACATTCGCGGATCGCCATATGCAGATTCACCATTGACTGGGTGTAGAACCATTCAGACGGGGTACATTTTTTGCTCAAGTCCTTCACGAACCTGCTGTCAATGCCTGACATTCGACTAAAGGTGATACAGGAATGTGGAATTTCTTCGGTCCATGGTTTAGCATTCACCGTTTCCACATTGTTTGTTTGCTTCCGGCTTTCCATCCGTGCATAGCAAGGATGCCTCGCTAGTTGTACACAAGTTTGAATATTCCCATTTACCTGCATCCATTGGACTTGTTTGGATAGTTCTGCTTTTGTTTATAGCGTCTTCTTTCCCTTCCTTCCTGTGGTTTACTTTCCAAAATAAATCCTTTAAAAGATAAGAAAACATGTTTGAGGTATCTATTAGTCAGGTTCACTATGTCAATAAATTATATTTCGTTCAAAATCATGGTAGATTAGCAAACCTATACATTTTTGGAAAGGTTATAGCATAAGGAAACTAAAAATCAATGTTTACATTTGGAGAGATACCTGTATGGCGGCCATTTTGGATTTTCAAAATGGCCACTGTAAAATACATATTTTGTTCTATTTCTGCCTCTAATTACCCTAAAAACTTTTAAAAATATACTAAACCTATATTTTCAGGGACAAGGAATCCAATAAAAGTATCAAATTAGTGCTATGGGGAATGGTAAGACACGAATCAAAGGTTTTGAATTGCAAAATACTGTCTTTATATTCGCGATAAGTTGCATAATCAAATACATGTTATCATTTTGTACAGGCAGTTAATAACATCAAAATGTGTCACAATAATTCATATCACCAAACATACACAGGCAGTTAGCAAAATCATATATACACATGCAGTCAGTATAACTTCACATCTACACAGGCAGTCAATGACAAAATATACACAGGCAGTCAATGGCATCAAACATACACGATTACAGAATATGCCATTTAGAGTTCGTCATCACTGTCCTGTGTGTCGTATCCGACAATGTAGTCCGCATCGTTTTCACAGTCCGTTCCACACAAGCAAAGGTCGGTCAAATTGATTGGCAAATCGAATTGGTCGAATGGTCGATCGAATCGAATTCGATGAATCGAATCGAATCGAATCGATCAAATTGGTCGAATGGTCGAATGGTCGATCGAAGCGATTGGTCGAATGGTCGAATTGGTCGAATGGAATTGGTCGATTGGTCGAATTGGTCGAATCGAATTGGTCGGAATTGGCAAATGTAAACATTGATTTTCAGATTTTCCATGTAATAACGTTTCCAAAAATGTATAGGTTTGTTAATCTACCATGATTTTGAACGAAAAAACATAGTGAACCTGACTATATGTTCCATGTACATTTGCCATTGATTTCGGCCCAATTTAATTATCCTTGGAAAACAGTAAAGTTATAATTGATTGAATGCAGTGTTTTAAAACATCGTTTGGTCCATCTGCCGAGACTAAAGGTCCCGGTGCTGAGTGTTCTGTCTTAAGCTTTCTAATAATAATGTTAACGTTTGTGGGGGTAGGCATGAAATACCTTAAGAAAGTTCAGAATGTGTAGTTTAGCATGCTCTGAGTGTTGCGAAGAAGAATAACCAATCTCGATGTAACTAAGTAGGGAATCTGTATGGAACAAGATCGTATATGTGTCTCCATACGAGGGGTGGAGCTATGCTAATTAGGTAGGGCTTAAGGATTACCTCCCCAGTGTATAGTTGCACATGGTGATTTCTCCCTATGTTGTTTTATTACAAATAAAAAGGCTTGCCACAAACGCTCATTCGCTCATGGCACCCGCCGCCAGGGCCGACAGAAACAGCATTTGCCGAACGGCATGTAAATCCCGCCTCATGACCGCCGACATCATCTGAACATTCCCGAACGACGACTGGACTCCGCCCCCGACACCCGTAATGGGGAGGCCACACCCCGGCCTTCGTAATTGAGTAGCACTCGATGATTGGACAGAGTGTGACGTCAGCGTGGAACATTCGAGAGCTGGAGGAAGAGAACGCACTCTCGCCATCTTGGTCTCCCTTGTCCCAGGTTTGGTTGTGGGTGGTCGCAGTCTTCACTTCTGGTCTTGTCTTGATTGCAGCGGTCGCTTGGTTGTTTTGCGTGGGGGGACTATGTGCGCTCGTCTGTGTGCGCCGGGGAGATCATCGGAGCCGTATTACCAAAGAAGGATCCTGCCTGCTTGCCTGACGCCGGTGGCTGGCTGCAGGTGCCATTCCATGCCATCTTGTGCGTTTCCCGCGTGGTGGTTCGAGGTGACGACCAGCAAGCCTTACCAGCCATTTGGGGACGCAAAGCTGAGTGCCGGCCGATTACCAAAACATGATTTATTTTCTTTCATTATCTTTTGCCCTTGTTTGTATACGAGTGTGAGTGGAGACGTCGCAATTAGGAATTTTAGTTTTTACCTCACCTTTCATTGTTATTTGCATTTATTCTCATTAAATCATTATTTGTTGCATATTACTTTTCTTGTATCGTGGATTTTGCTGTCCCATCTTTGTGATTGTGGGTTCGGATAACCCCTGCATCTCGCATGTGTTTCCGATTGGATAAGGCTCGGGCCTTCCCACTCGCGCCATAGACAATCCCGCCAAGGTTCGGTGTACGCCTCGGAGTTCGGAGTACGCCTTAAGCTCGTTTCGGTCATTTGTCCTCTTGAGGTCTTAACACTGGGGATACGACAATAATAATAATAATAATAATAATAATAATGTTATATATTGTTATTATGAAGGTAATCCAGAAAACATAATGGCAAATTTCTTACACTATTTGAAAACAACCGTTATACAGTAATTGTAGACAACTAGTCTATACTCTATAGTCTATACGATGTGTATTCCTGCCTTGTTCAGAGTTACATTGAAATAGACATACAAAAGGATCCCTGTGTGCAACTTGTTTAAATTATCTGTTTATAACTGAACCATATAAGTTATGGTAGCATGAGTCAGGATCATATAAAATGCATGATATACATATAGTATTTGTAATTCGTGCCGCAGAAATCCAATATCACACCAAAGCTAAACATAATTCCATACTTTTGTTTGGTTTACACAGTTGGCTGCTATTGGCCTCGCAATCTGCATGCATCATTAACAATTTAACCTCGACCAGGACTTACTGAAAACACAACTCGTAAGAACGTACCTATGGATGCTGATAACCCATGCAGGTGTGGCTACCCTGTTGTGATGGCTCAGAGGTATGGCATGCTCACCTTAGAGCTATCTAGTCTGTGTTCAATTCCCAAGCCTGGCGTTAAATTGCCAGCCAGAATGCTGCACCAACGAGCATGCCATGCCTTAAACCATGCGGAGCATCCTCTTTGAATCTGGGAGGTCAGCGAACCTCAGCCACACACCAAATATTTAAAAATCTGCTACTTCTTTGATTAACATTCAGCATTTAAAAGGTTAAGAACACGGACAATCCCCATAGGTTGTCATCAATGTGGGAGGAAATTCATCCTGAGGAAATGCCCCGCTTAGTGCGGTGCGAAAGGCGGTGCCACTGTTGTTGTGTCGCCGGCACCCAGAGTGCCCCAGGAAGTGACGATACCTCCCCACGTTCAGTGACCGTGTTGTGTCTTTTGTATTCGTCTGTATGTCCAAGTGTGCGGCAGCTCCACTACGAGCCCCAGATCCGGTAAAAACAAACGATGCAAACCGAGTGATTACATGAAATAGGTTGTTTGTTTGTTCCTGTATGTATTTTGACAAGGTGGAGAGCTTCTCATTGCGAAAAAGTAAAAGTCATCGACTGATACAAGCACGCATAATGGTCGCCATGCTTAGCTTCTGCGTAGATTTGTGGTTGATTACATCGCGAAAATTACCTATACCTACAAACTTTCATTTCACAGAGTTCTTGGAGAGAGTTCACAAGGGTGGTCGTTGCAATGTTGTGAGGGATGTAAAAATCATATGTTGTGAAGACAGGGAAGAGGAGAGAATAAAATGAGAGGAGCACCGCATGAGACATGGTGATGGAACCTTTCAACCTTAGCTTGAGAAAAATGATTTTTCTTTTCTTTTCTAAAGCTATAGTATATATCCGTATATTAATCTCTTCAACACAATAATTTCTTGAAGGAGACCTAAGGCATCAAAACATACAAAGGCCTGTGGCTTAAGATTTACTGCCATGGGATGTGAACACTTTCTCTTCCTGGACCTTTCGCAATAAAGTTATGGCAGGTTTGCAAAAGATTTGTGGTTGCTTGTCTGAGATAAAACTCAGCTTTGGATTGGCATGTGGCGGTGGACTTTGCGGAAGGCAACTCGTTCCATTATCTGAAGGCATGGAAAGATGTCGCTTGCATAGTATTTGTTGGTATTAACAGGAGGTGGTTAACGTTTTTTAACTTATATTTATATATTTTTTCAAGGTTTGTCTCAAAATGGTTGCTTTGCAACCACAAAACCGGTATAATGGCCTTTACAAACACGAGCTTTGGCAACTCATGACAGGAGTCCAGGTCTCACATCGTAGGCAGTTTGGATATCCTGATTGCTGTCCTGTCTTTCAATATTACATCTCCTTCCAGCAAGCCTGGTGAGTTTGAGCCCCCTGCCATCCGTTAAATTAACACGAGGTGAGTTGACTCAGCCTGTCGTCCTTCTGAGGTGGTCAAAATGAGTACCAGCTGGCTGGTAATGGGGGACACTGAATCAGCGGCACAGCTGTGCTTCCAGAAAATGTTGCAGCCAATCACCCACAGGCTCTATTGGAACCACCACCACTTCTCCTTACCTTCTCTCCCCGTCTCCTACACCTGTAAGAGTTATTCTAGAAATCCAAACCTTTGCCCCTACCCAATTCTAAGCATTATGCTCACCTCCATCTCTTAATCCCCATGTTCTCTCATCTAGGGAAATTTCTCCATGCACCTGTCATCTTTCCTTCTTCCTCCAAGTTTATAAGGCTGCAGCGCATCACCTTCTTATAGTCCCTCAATGACCCATCCTTTCATTGTTCTACACTCACTTATTCCCTACCCCTTTGCCATTACACCCTCTGTCATTTGGGTTATGAATTGGATGCATAAAGTTTGTGTGATTGTGGAATTAATTGAAAAACATTTCTTCTCCAGGGGAAGAAAATCTCTATAAAGAGAGACTATTACCAGCTAGTATGATCCAAGTAAAACACCAATAATTGCAACAAGTACTCACTCTTACGCCTGTTATGTGGATAGTATAGAGTGATATCTGTGTCCAACCCAAGAGTGGTATTTGCTTGGATGCTATTGGTGGAGTTTTGAGAGTAAGGCAGGATGCTACACAGTATCGAAAGCTTCAGATATGTCCAGAGAAATGACCCTGATCACATATCTGGCATTGCGGGCCTCTATCTATTGCTGGGAGAGCATACGCAGCGTGTTCAAGGTAGAGTGACCAGGTCTGAATCCGAATTGATGATCTGAGATTAGACCATTGGAGAAAAGGAAGGGTTTTATACCAACTGTGATGATGGATTCCATGACCTTGCTGATTATATTGAAAGTAAGATAATAGGTCTGTCGTTAAGGGGATCGGTTTTTGCATATTTTTCATGTAATGCAGTGATATTTGTGATTTCCAAGACGATAGAAGATGACGTAAGGCAAATTATGTGAAAGTGGATCAGCAAGAGTAGCAGAGAAGGTTTTTTAGGCAACATGAGATGATGCCGTCCAGTCCAGTTGTAGAATCAGAGTTGAAGGTTGCCAGAAACTTATCCACCTTTTCAGGTGCCAAAGACACAGTCCAGGATCAGGTTGATGTAACTGGGAAAGAGTAGGTACAGAGAGGAAGGTGTTGGCGACCTAATATTTGGAAACAAATACAGAATTGAGGCATTCAACCTTCTCATGAGCGGAGTCGGCTGCGATGCCATTTTAAGTGAGGGAGCACACTCCAGAGACAGACTTAATAAGGCACCACCAGGTTTAGAGGAGGGAGACAAGTTTGGGAGTTAATTATTGAGGTTTTACAGATGTTGTTTGACAGGAGAGACAGTAGAGACTCCTGAGAGTAGAGACACACTTGTTGTTGCGGGATTTGTGGAATGATATGAGATTGCCTTCGGTCATATTTGCCAACCAGGATGAGAAAGCAAGTTCTTTGAAAGCAACCACAGGATTCAGTGTACCATGGGAAGAAATAATGTAAAGATAACTGTAGACAAGATGGGATGGATCTGTGCATAAGAGAGAGCAGATTTCTGTGAATGAATTCCCAGGCTGAGTTAATATCAGGGGCAGTAAGTAGATATGGGAGACCAGTCCTGAAGTGTGATGACTGCTTACAGACTGCAGTCCCAGCCAGTCTGCCTCAGTGAAATGCCAGACTCGACAGCGCTGAGGCAGAATAGCCAGAGACATGTTCACTCTCACTTGCACATGATAAGATGATCTGCACTCGTGGCTCACGGACTTCCTCTCTTGTCGTAGTCAAAGTGTGGCTCCAAATGGAATTCTCTCATCTCCGATTTCTGTCTCGGCTGTAGTTCCCCAAGGCAGTGTTCTGGGCCCTGTGCTTTTTCTAATCTTCATCAATGACCTATACAACTCCCTGGAAAATCCTCTTTATCTTTTTTTGCTGAGGACTTCACCTTCTGCCACTCCATCCCTCATCCCTATAATCAGCAGGCAGCAGTTTCTTTACTCTCTGCAGACCTGGATAAAATCACAAATTGGTCAAACAAGTGGAACATGTCTTTCATTCCTGACAAATCTCACACTCTCTCCGAAATGTCTCATGATGTTTCTCCGAAAAGACCGTCTGGAAAACCCTGCCATCTATTTTCTCAACAATTCTCTCGAAGAAGTTCTGTCACTCAAGATTTTGGGTCTCACCATCTGCCATGATCTTTCCTGGGAAAACCACATTTCCAAGTTGGCCTCCAAAGCCAGTCGCCATTTGGGTGTCCTCCATCGTGTGAAGTCTTTCCTTGGCACTACTGAGCTGCTGACCACATACAAAGCTTTCATCCACAGCTTGATAGGGTACTGCTCTCCCCTCTGAGCCGGTGCCCCTGCCTCACACCTAGCTCGGCTTCATGCTGTAGAACCTAAAGCTTTCAGAATCGTTGGTATCTCCTGTGATGAAGCTGATTCTGAGGGTCTTTCACTCTCTCACCGCAGGCAGGTTGGCGGCCTTTCTATGTTCTCCGACTCCTCTCCGGCCTTGCACCCCCTGCTATTTCTGTGCTCTGTCCTCCCAATAATTGTGCAGGACGCACAAGGTCTACTAGCAACCTTCTCCTGGTGAAACTGTGAAAATCAAGACTCTCTGCTCACTTTCACTCTTTCATGCCTCTTTTTTTACTCGCCTTTTTAATTTCCCTCACTCTCTTCATTCCCACTCCTCCATCCAGGTCTTCAAAACAGCTGTTCACCACCATCTCTTATCTTCGCCCATCCAAAAGCTTGATCTTTTCTACCCCCATTAATCCACCCCAAACCCACCTCCTTTAAATTCCCTGTTTTCCTTTTTCTGAAAGTCCCTGTCGTGCCCAGCTTGTTTGTCCTGTGTATCCCGCCCCAGCCTTCTCTCTTCCACGGATATCCTGATCTCCCTGTTCCCTACTGTTGTTGTGCTTCCCTTTCTCTCCCTCTCTTGTCTCTTGATATGTTATATGTATTAGCTCTTATTGGAGTCTCGACTAAGTGCACAAAAATAACAAAAAGGAAGAACAGGAGACATTAAAGGGGAAGTTGATCATCGCCAAGTTCCGATGGAGTCACAGAAGTCCTTTGTTGAAGGGCCATGGCTGGTGAGAGATGTACCAAACCAATTCCTAACCAATTGGCATGATGGCAATTTAAATAACCACATATGAGGAAGAGAGAGTTGGGATGAGTAGATAGAAGTTGGTCCATGTTGTCTGAGAGAGAAATGGAGTCGTCACTGTTTGGAGGACAGTGCAACACACAGACAAACAAGAGGTAGGAGTGAAGGGGAAGTCGCAGTCAAAGGTACTCCTGGGGGTTGGGAGGTGTAAGATCTATAGATGTTGGGAGGTGCAAGATCTACAGACAGTGAAACTTAAACTTAGGAATAAACAGATAGATGGAGTTGAAAATTGGGAATTGATCATTTAGGAACAAACAGGCCATAAGGGCCATCTGTCTATGTCTCATTTTTGAGGTATTTATTACCACAATTTTCTCATTCGTTAGTTGTAGATTGAGCATAACTTGTGTGGCCAAAACATAAGCCCATGTTGTTAAGCTTGTTGTTCAAACGCCAAAGCGAAATTACATGTTTGATCCTGCCATGAGTTGCAGCTTATTGTCATCTTGTTAAAGAGTGAAGTGATCATTTGTTCTTTGAGAATTCTGCACATCACCTCTGGCATAAAATTACAAACAATCCGTGTTGAACTTTTTCTGTGCCGACTGGATGTCCTGGTTGCAGTTAGCGACTCATTGTTACCTCTGCCACCAAATGTGGATGCAGTTTACGTCATCTCCCCTGTCTGTCTGTTTGTCTACCTATGAGCAGGATATCTCAAAGTTATGGATGGATTCGGACGAAACTTGGTGGACAGGAGTGGTAAGGATAAATTGATTCGATTTTGGTGACGATCCAAAAACGGGAAATTTCAAACATTTTAAAGAGATTGTTCACCATTAAGACCACTCGGTGTGGTTAAGTGTGGTGTAATTAAGACCATTAAGACCCATAGCGCACACCTCCGCCAGGCTGAACAGCTTACGTTTCGTATCCACTGATAGGTGAATCTGGATTCTGACCTGAACCAAAATCTAATCGGCTTGTTGTTGTCACCTAACCAACTTATCCACCTAGTTTTGTCATAATCCGTCCACAACTTTTTGAGATATCGTGCCATATATCGTTTTTGGCCCGATCACTCAACGGTGAAGAATCACTTAAATTTTTTTTTTAATTCTCTAATCCGGATACGTATTTGGATCTTCACCAAAATCAAATCGATTTATCCGTGTCACACAACCAACCTGTCCATCAAGTTTAGTCCGAATCCCTCCATAACTTTTTGAGATATCGTGTTATATATCGGTTTTAACTATATTACTCAATGTTGAAGAATCACTTTTAAAAATTCTCGGATCAAGATCCGGATCTTCCCCAAAATCTAATCATTTCTTCTGTGTCACATACTCAATCTCTCCATCAGGTTTAGTCCGAATCCCTCCATAACTATTTGAGATATCGTGCTATATATCGCTTTTAACTATATTACTCAATGGTGAAGAATCACTTTTAAACATTCTCGGATCAAGATCCGGATCTTCCCCAAAATCTAATCATTTCTTCTGTGTCACATACTCAATCTCTCCACCAAGTTTAGTCCGAATCCCTCCATAACTATTTGAGATATCGTGCTATCTATCGGTTTTAACTACATTACTCAATGGTGAAGAATCACTTTAAAAAATTCTCGGATCCAGATCCGGATCTTCACCAAAATCAAATCAATTTATCCGTGTCACACACTCAACCTGTCCACCAAGTTTAGTCCGAATCCCTCCATAACTATTTGAGATATCGTGCTATATATCGATTTAACTATATTACTCAATGGTGAAGAATCACTTTAAAAAATTCTCGGATCAAGATCCGGATCTTCCCCAAAATCTAATCATTTCTTCTGTGTCACATACTCAATCTCTCCATCAGGTTTAGTCCGAATCCCTCCATAACTATTTGAGATATCGTGCTATATATCGGTTTTACTACATTACTCAATGGTGAAGAATCACTTTTAAAAATTCTCGGATCAAGATCCGGATCTTCCCCAAAATCTAATCATTTCTTCTGTGTCACATACTCAATCTCTCCACCAAGTTTAGTCCGAATCCCTCCATAACTATTTGAGATATCGTGCTATATATCGATTTAACTATATTACTCAATGGTGAAGAATCACTTTAAAAAATTCTCGGATCAAGATCCGGATCTTCCCCAAAATCTAATCATTTCTTCTGTGTCACATACTCAATCTCTCCATCAGGTTTAGTCCGAATCCCTCCATAACTATTTGAGATATCGTGCTATATATCGGTTTTACTACATTACTCAATGGTGAAGAATCACTTTTAAAAATTCTCGGATCAAGATCCGGATCTTCCCCAAAATCTAATCATTTCTTCTGTGTCACACACTCAATCTCTCCACCAAGTTTAGTCCGAATCCCTCCATAACTATTTGAGATATCGTGTTATAAATCGGTTTTAACTATATTACTCAATGGTGAAGAATCACTTAAAAGAATTCTCGGATCCATATCCGGATCTTCACCAAAATGTAATGATTTCTTCCGTCTCACATACCCAACCTCTCCACCAAATTTTGTCCGAATCCATCCACAACTTTTTGAGATATCCTGTTCACAAACAAACAGACAGGTAGGAGTGAAAACATGCCCTCCATCCACCTTGGGTGGCGGAGGTAACAAGGAAACTAAACGGTGCGCACTCAATCAAATGATCCAATGTGATTAATAATATGAGTTCTTTTCCAAGGAACTTCAACATAGGACGAGGCCATCTATTAGTCCCATCAAAGGCTACAAATTTGTTTCTAACCTATGGTTGTTTGTCCATGCTCTCTCCTTTTTTTTAATGCTGATACATCAAGCAAATAAGCAGCACGTATTTGTAGGTCTTTGGTATGACTCGGCAAGGACTCGAACCACCAACCTCCCAGACTCAGAGAGGACGCTCCGCCATGACACCACCAATTTGACAGAAAGTTTTTGGAAACGAGGCGGCCATCTTTAATTTGCTTTTAACAAGTCGGTTATAAAGGCATGAGGAACACAAAAAGTGCAGACTATTCCAAGCAAGTGTTTAATAGCGAGCATTGTCCCTTTACTGACAGTGAATAATCTACAAATATTCTATGAATATTCATGCGTGTGATAATTTGCTCTGCAACAGACAGAGCAGCAATGTTAAAAGCAAGCAATTTGGATATTTTAAAGGCAAGGCAAAATTTGTCATCCTACAAAGCTGCTACAGCAGCTGCTTTAGCTGATAATACTTCATGCCATTTGTTAAAGATCCATGATGGAAACAAACATCTGGTGGTCAACCTTGTGACTCCAGCAAGAAGGGGATGAATTAGAAGTCATTTTCTTTTTTTTAAAACTCTGTTGGTGCATTTTGCTTTGTCTGCACATTCGGGTAGCACAGGCAGAAGCTCCCCCTCATTAATCGGAAGCTTTGCTGCAGTATGAATCCATTGAAGGTCCCTCTGATTTGCACCAGTCAACTGCCATGCGGCAACCGCCATTGATGGGGTTGCGGTGCTCATGGAGACCTTATGGAGCTCATGGAGCTCATGGAGACCTACTTCCATATGGCAATGAGGGTTTGCAAGTCGCAACGCGCCAGGGTCGACGTGCACACCTTTTTTTATTTCCCTTTTTGTACGTAGGATGATCATTTGTGTATGCCAGATAATGAGCCACGGTGGCCGAGCTCCACCATTGTGCCTCCCATGGACTGGTGAGAGGCTGCTCCATCCAAAAGTTACCTTAGGGCCACGTTTCTCCTGCTTTTATAATCATAGAACGTAAATCATTGCAGGGAACTCATTTGGCCGAGTCACAGGGGGAATGTGCCCCCCTCCCTCTTCACCCACTCCTCTTCCACCACCATTGGCGATGCTTCGTGCGGTGTGCTCTGCCGAGCCCGGGTTGTAAGCCGTGGTGTAGACGGGAACAAATCACAGTCATTCTGGGCATGTAAAACCTAAATAAAAGGCCATGATTGCGTACTTAGCTCAAGAAACGAACACACAGCAAAACAGAGAGGTAAACCATGACTTTTGACCTGGGACTGCCCTAACCTTGTCCTCTGTCTGTTTTTTCTTGTCTGAGGCCCACCTAACAAGGCATGAGTAATGATAGGGAGTCCTGCACCCCTTGTTTGTCATTATTCTTGTGTCATGGTATACGGCAGCAGTTGGGCGGTCCCAGTGGCCTTGCTGCCTCACCAGAGGGGCATGACGTCTTGTATAGCTATCCCAACCCGTAACATTGTCCCACCTACTCTCAACTCATAATCAGATTCTGGAAAGGGAGTATGCATTGGGCAAGTGAGGTTTTGTCACAAACTTGCACACAATTTCTACTTTCTGCACACTTGCACACAACAAAGTTCTACTTTAGGGGATATATGAAGGGTAATGTTTCTATTCCTTCAAACAAATAGTACCACCAAGTATCAGTTGGTGTGACTGATTGTGGCGACACCATTGCATGTTCAATCGATGCCCAGTGATGTATCTTATACTCAATAGGATACATACACACACATCCCACTTTAGCAGGAGAGTCAAAATATTGTCATGAATTGATTATTCAAGATTGCAGGATGTAAATCGGTTGGAATTCCAAAAACCTACAAAATCAACCAGGTTCTCTAAATCCAGTTCGGATACCTTTTATGGACTAGAGAACATAACAGAAGAAGAATAACATAGGGGAAAGCAAAGAGCCATAGCAACGGAAAGGTAGAAGGACACAACAGAGGGACATTTGGAGGAAGAATAGGCATGGTGAATAATGAGATCAACGGGAGGGCGAGGAGGATGCAGTGTGAACAAGTTGGACACGAGCTCAAACTCAGCAAAACGAGGATTGTAAATCCGGGGATGAAACAGAAATGGAACAAAAAACGAAAAAGAGAGTGAGGGAGAGGGGAAGAAAAGCACGTAACCTGGAAAGGAAGGGGTGTGCTTGGGGAGGGTTAATGATGCAGCAAAGATCATGAGTATGGATGGGTGATCACCTGAGGTGGTGGTGAACGGACATCTTGAAGCCCTGGAGGGAAGAATGGGTTTGAACAAGACTGAAGAAGCTGATTTCACAGGTGAGATCAAGTAGGAACAAATTAGTGGGGGCAAGCGGTGATCCTGGATTTTGGGAGTTTCAACAGAAACTAGCAGATGACGTGTGCATGCAGAAACCTGTGGGATGGGGATGGGTGGCAGAGCTAGGAGAGATTAGAGGGTGCAAGACTGGAAAGGATGTGGTAGGAGACAACATCAGAGGCCTGCCACATGAGGGTAAATGCCATGTAGGAATCCTGATGTATGGCAGTGTATCAGGTAGGACATATCTTGTATTAAGACCGATGACATGTATAGGATACCTTTTATGAAGTTGGATGCCAGGTTGATACGGTACCTTGTTTGAAGACATATATCAGGTAGCCGGGACCCTGTACTAATACTGAGTGCATACATATCCACACGCACATAAGCAGATGGAATGATGGAAAGGGGGCATGCATGCGTGTGGGGCATACTTGTCAGAGCGTACTCAATTTTCATTGGCTGTATACATATCATGGCTATTTTGCGATCTCGAATAGGTTGATGCCACTTGACAAAAGGTGTTCGGGAAAGCAAACATCATATTGAGGCATTGTTGCTTTTTTAAAGCCTGGTGTTGGCTTACTTAGCGGTTAGGGTGCTGGCTTGGGATCCTAGGATCCTGGGTTCGAATCCCAGTCGATCGCTGAATTAACGCCCGGGGGGTTGACTCAGCCTGTCATCCTTCCGAGGTCGGCAAATTGAGTACCAGCTTGCTGGGATGAATGATCACGGTGTGTACCCCGATTTAGAATAGGTACACCGTATCCCTGCGCATCGTAAGAGGCGACTCAGGGTTGGCGTCAGGAAGGTGCATCCGGCCATAAAAACATTGCCTCAAACAGGGAACCATGATTGTCATGGGGCCTGCAAGGCTAACCCCTTCTCTGGCGGGGAAAATGGCTTTAAAACGATCATTCATTCATTCATTCATTCATTCATTTTGCTTTTTTTAAGCGATGTGTAAGTTTTAAGACGTTGCTTGCATGCACATTAGGCCACAGTGGACGTTTGAAAATGGGAATGAGTAATGACCATGATAATGGCTCAAACTTTCTGTTATCTACCTCTACTACGTGACTAACGGAGCAAATCAGACCAACACCGAAGGTCAAACTCATGGGGGAAGTTTGAAAAGATGTACACATGTATAAACTGGATTGAACAATATAGCTGGTTTGGATTATTCCAAGTAAACGTGTGGATGAGAGGTTGACGATTCTCTGCGAGTAAACTTGAAGCTTTTCCTACCTTCCCATCTCTACAATTCCCTATGGTGAGTGAAATCCTTTTTAAAAATGGGGTCAACCATTTACAAAGTGTGTGTGTTTTCTACTTCCATGCTTTGTCCAGTGAGAGAAAACCATGGAGGGATTATTATTATCATTCCAATCCAAAACCTTGATCTTTTCTACCCCTGTTAAAACACCCCAAATCCTCCTTTCAATCCCCAACTTCTTTCCTGAAATTCCTAGTAGTGAAATTCCTAGTAGTTGCTTTATACCGTGTACCCCTCCCTTCTCTTCCAGGCCTCCCCCTTCCACAGATCTACCAACGTCCGTGTTCTCTACTGTTGTTGTGGTTGTGTGCTTCCCTCTCCCTCCCCCTCTTGTCTTTCGCTCCCTTCATTGTATGTTTTATGTGTCTGTGCATGTTTTCATGTTCAATGTGTTAGCTCTGACATGAGCCTCGATTCTGTATACAAAAGAAATAATAAAAAATCCTGATTATTATTGGGGTTGCAAACGGAAAAGTGAGAAGCGTATTGTTCTTGCTGGGTTTATTTATTTTATTTTTTTTCATTATTTGCTTTATGTCAAATTTTGTCACTCCAACTATAAGGTGACCATGACCACATTGATAACTCTGAAACTCAGAAGGTTATTTGACGTTATGAAACTAGAGTCTTCTTCTTTCATATGCAGCTTGTGGTTACTGGTTGCATCACTGCTGGGAGCGCACAAATGTTCCCCTGATGCAATCTGATGCAATGCCCTCTGTAGGTTCGGGCAGGAATATGTAATTTGTTCAGGGTACCTGCGATAGCTCGCCTACTCTTCTTATTCTATTTGGTTATATTATTATTAATTAATTATTAAATTTATATTATGCTTGTATATCATGCTAGCATTATTAATTAATATTGTGCTCGTAATATTATTATTAATTATGCTACTTGGTCATATTGAATGCTAGTATACCATTCATTTTTTTATTTTTTTTGTAATACATGGGCTAAGGCTCGTAATAGAGCTCACAAACACACACACACACACACACACACACACACACACACACACACACATACTAAAGAGACAAAAACTTAACACAGCCACTGAGCTTGGAGGAAGTGCCGTCACTACCGTCACTTCCCGGAATACTCTGGGTACCAGGGACGTCATAATAATGGCCCCACTTTTCTTACCGTATTCAGTGGGACATTTCCTCAAGAGGAATTTCCTCCTCCCCATGTATGCCAACTGATGGGGACTGTCCGTGCTCTACCGTTTTCAAGGAAGGAAGCAGCAGTACCATTTTAAAAGTGTTTGGTATGTATCGTATGAAATTATATTAATGCATAATATTGTTACGTTTATGGGGGGTGGGAGGGGGTAGGCAATGAAATACCTTATTCCAGGTAGGATTGTATAGGGTAGTGTGCTCCGAATGTTGCGACGATGAAGAACCTCCATGTAACTAAGTAAGGAATCCGTTAGGCCGGAAGTCGCATAAGGTTGTATAATGTCTCCATGAGAGGGGTGGAGTTATGTCAATTAGGTAGGGTATAAGGGTAATTCCCTGTATGTAAATAGCCTCTGTGGTTTTTCCTTTGTTCCTTATGACACACACCACACCAGCCGTGCACTCCGCACCTATACTAAATAAACACTAAATAAAGTGCCTCAAAGGAACCAGGGACTAAATAAAAGACCCAGGAAATTCAAACACCACTAACGCCACCAGCCGACTCATCACAAGGGCCGTGAGGCCCCACCCCGAGAGGTGATGATTGGTCAGGGCGATGGACTGCTATGATGGACTCTTTGATTTGGGTGCGCACGGACATCATCAAATGCCGTTCAAGCACCAGGGACAAAGAGGCGAAGCGGCCGCCATTTTACTCTCTTGGTCCTGACATTGATGCGAGCGGTCGCATGCATTTTCCTTCCTCTTGTTCTGACTTTGATAGCGAACAGTCACAGGTTTCATGGTCCCTGGCTTTCTTCCTGTCACGGTCACAGATATTCTCTTCGTGCTGGGTTTCATAATTGACTGTCGCAGTTCGTGCATACCTGTGGTGGACGCATCTTTCTCCTGTCTCACCTCTGTGCTTTGGGGAGCAGAGGATGAGGGCGAGCCTGGCCTGCTCGCTTCACGTTAGGCAGCTGGCAGGTGAACGGACTTGGCACCAAGGCACGTGTTTCCCTGCAGAGGGACACGGGATCGTTGACAGCCCTGGACGGTCAAAGACACACCAGCAGAGTGCAGGCAAACGCACCACACAGACACAATAATTACTTTCATTTATTTATCCCTGTGTCTGTTTTACGAGTCTGTGTGGGGGCACCCCAAATAGGAATTTTAGTTCTGCACCTTTCTTGTCCCTGGCATTATTTTCATTAAACCTGTTTATTTGTGAATTTCAATTTCTTGTCCTGTCCCGTTTATTTGTTGGTGGTTCGGAAAACCGGCGTCGCGCCCAGCCATCCAGGTAAGCTTTGCTACCCTGCACTACACCCTCGCACGTATAAGCAACACCGCCATAGTTTGGCTGAACGCATTGGAGTGTAAAGCTCGATCGGCCATTCGTCACTTTGGGGATTTTAATCCTCCCGGTGAACACAACAATATATTCTCCTTAAACTAGAAGGTAGATGGGCACTGGCACTGCTAGGTGGTGGTGCCAATTGAAACTTCCTTATTGCAAAATGCCAATATACAGTCACGTGAAAAAGTAAGTACACCCCATGTAAAGTTTTGACTTTTTCAACATATTTCAACATACAGCTATTTGATCTTAATTTCAACAATATTGATAGATAAAGGTGATATAATATAACAAATATCATGAAACATTTACATTTTGTAGTCCATTGTATAATTTAAATAAACATAAATGCAAATTTTGCATGTAGAAAAAGTAAGTACACCCTTGGCTCTAATAGGTGGTATTGCCCCCGAAACCATGAAACCATGCAGTATTGCCCCTTAAGTAGGCCTTTCTTATAACTGTCTACAAATCTCTGATATCGACTGGGAGAAATTTTTGCCCACTCCTCCATGCAGAATTCTTTAAACTGCACGATCTTTGAGGGGTTTCTTGCATGCACAACAACAACAACAACATGCATTTTAAGGCCATGTTCCCTGCTAGAGCGGGGGTTAGCTTGCGGTCCCCATGACAATCTTCTCCATTTTGCCCTATTTTCTGCATCTCTCCTTGTTAACCCCCTTGCCCGCATTTCTTCTTCCACCATCTTTAGCCAAGTCTTTCTCGGTCTTCCCCGTCCTCTACTTCCTTCTACATTAACTTCCATCACTCTTCTCAAACAGTCACTTTCATCCTTCCTCAATACATGACCAAACCATCTCAACCTGTTCCTCTTCACAGCATCAATCACAGGCAATATTCCCATCATCTTTCACAATTCATCATTTGTCTTCCTCTCTCTCAACGATACTCCGCACATCCATCGAACCATTCGCATTTCCACCCTTTCCAGCCTTCGTTGCTGCTCTACGTTCATTACCCATGTCTCGCTCCCATAAATCATAACACTTCTCACACATGCAGCATACACCTTTCCCTTCAGCTTCAGCGACACTCTCCTCCTCATCAGCACGCCACTCAGTTCCCGAAACTTCTTCCATGCACATCTCACTCGAGCAACCGTTGCCGAGTCTGATCCACCTTCTCCATTCAGCATGTCTCCGAGGTAGCAAAATGTTTTCACACCTTCCAGCTTCACGCCGTCTCCAAGATCCAACTCAACATTTCCTCCATCTGCAGCTCCCTCTGTGCACACCTTACATTTGAATGTAGCTGCCACACTGGTGAATGACCCTCTCAGACCACTACATTTTTGATGAACCCACTCAGCACACATTGTACATTGAATGGAGTTCACTCCGACACCCTTCCTGCACACAGCACACGGCCACTTCCCAGTTCTTTCCACCTCACCACATGCTTTACCACTTGCCATCACCTTTGTCTTTCCGATATTCACCTTCAGACCTTTTGTCTCCATACATTCCTTCCACTTGTTCATCTTTTCCTTCAGTCCATCCATACTTTCCACAATCAACACCAGATCATCTGCATACAACAACTCCCACGGTAAACCCTCCTTTACGGTCTGAGCCAGCACCTCCATCACAGCTACAAATAGTAGTGGACATAGTACCGACCCCTGATGCACTCCCACCTTCACCTCAAACTCACCACTGTTCCCGTCCTTCGTCCTTACAGCTGTGCGTGCTCTTTTGTACATTGCCATCACTACTCTGATCAACCATTCCTCCACTCCTAACTTCCTCAATGCCCATGTCAATACTTTGCGTGGAACCCTATCGAATGCTTTCTCCAGATCAACAAACCCAAAAAACAACTTCTTCCTCTTATCCATGTACTTCTCCTGCAACTGCCTCACAATGAAAAGCGCACGTTTTCCATCAGCTTCTCTATCGCACACCAGAACTTGTCCTTCTCTTCATCGCTTCGACCAACCTGCGGAGCATATCCCGAGATGACGTTCACCAAGAGCTTTCCAATCATCATTTTCACCATCATCAACCTATCACTCACTCTAGTCACACTCACCACACTGTCTACAAACTCCTCAGAAAACAGGACACCAACACCATTCACGCCCTCCGGGCACCCTTGCCACACAAACTTGTATTTCTGTCCCTGCCTACCCTTCACCATTCTCACACCACTTCCCTTCCATCTCGTCTCTTGCACACAACATATGTCCACTCTTCTTCTGACCAATACTTCCACCACTTCTCCTGATCTCCCTGTCATTGTCCCCACATTCCATGTCCCAAACCTCAGAAACCGATCTCCACTTCGGGCTGCACCCTGCCCATATGTACTTGTGATTGTCATGGTTCTCTTTTTGAGGCAATGTTTTTATGGCCGGATTCCCTTCCTGACGCCAACCGTCTTAGTCGTCTCTTACGACATGCAGGGATACGGTGTACCTATTCTGACCAGGGTACACACTGGGAAACGTTTAAAACATGTAAATTCTGGGGGGGGGGGGGGGGGGGGGGCGTCAGCATCACGGCTGCGGTTTAAACATATTCCAACAATATCCAAACAGAACGATGAAAAAAACAATCCGGGAAAAGTCTCCAAGCGAGAACGTGGATTTGACAAAGAAGGAGCACAGGCGGAAGAAAACGAGATACAGGGGGCGGGGCACAAGCCGAGACGAGGAGGGGAGCGAACAAGCACGTGTCCGGGAGGAGAGAAAGAATCAATATATAATTATTTGTCTAGGGAGGTGAGGTGAGGGGGAGAAAACAAAATAAAAGAAACAAGCAATACAGCGAAGGAAATAAACCAAACCGACAAAACACCGACGGGGGGAGGGAAGCCCCAAGTTCTTGCATGCACAGCTCGTTTCAAATCCCCCCACAACATCTGGATGGGATTTCCATCTGGGCTTTGACTTAGCCATTCCAGAACCTTCCATTTCTTTCTTTTCAGCCATTCCTTGGGGGATTTACTGGTATATTTAGGGTCATTGTCATGTTGCAAGGTCCACCTTCGGTTGAGCTTCAACTTTCCGACAGATGGCCTCACATTATCCTCAAGCACCCTCTGGTACAATGAAAAATTCATAGTGGATTCTACGATGGTGAGCTGCCCAGGCCCTGATGCAGCAAAGCTGCCCCAAACGATAATATTTCCACCACCATGCTTTACAGTTGGTATCAGGTTCTTGTGGTCAAATGCTGTCTTTGGTTTTCGCCAAACATGTCTTCTGGTACTGTGGCCAAATAGCTCTACCTTTGACTCATCTGTCCAGAGCACATTGTTCCAGAAGTGCTGGTCTTTGCCTTGGTGTTCATTGGCAAACTTTAGTCTTGCCCTGATGTTCTTTCTGGACAGCAAAGGTTTCCTCCTGACACGCCTCCCATGTAGATCAAATTTGTGCAGCCTCTTTCTAATGGTAGACTCGTGCACTTTGACATCAACAGTGGCAAGAGCTACCTGTAGGTCCGGTGATGACATTCTGGGGTTCTTAGAGACTTCTTTCAGCATCTTGCGCTCTGGTCTCGGGCTGAACTTGCTGGGGCGGCCTGGCCTGAACAAGTTGGCAGTTGTTTGGAATCTTCTCCACTTGTAGATGATCTTCCGGACAGTCGAATGATTGATTTCAAATTGTTTGGAGATCTTTTAAAATCCCTTCCCAGACTCGTAGGCATCTATAACCTCCTTTCTGAAGGCATCGGAGAGCTCTTTTGATCTCGGCATGGTGACGCCGCACACTTCAACAACAAAGAGCAAACCAAACTAAATGTCTGAGGTTCAAATAAGACAGGTTCCTCCAAGATCCTTTCTAACGATGTTGTAATCATTTCCACCTGAGCTGGTGCACCTGATTCTAATTTTAGGTATTTGAAGTAGTGATAAATGTAGGGGTGTACTTCCTTTTTCCACATGTGAAATTTGCATTTATGTTTATTTAAATTATACAATGGACTACAAAATGTAGATGTTTCATGATATTTGTTATATTATATCACCTTTATCTATCAATATTGTTTAAATGAAGATCGAATAGCTGTATGTTGAAATATGTTGAAAAAGTCAAAACTTTACATGGGGTGTACTTACTTTTTCACGTGACTAACACTCCTATAAGACCCAACGCGAAACCTTACATCAATTCTGAATTGTCTCCAACACATCTATTGTACAGTCTTCATGCTTAATAATGATGCCAACCATATATTGTGTTCCTTGGCATAATTTGACGAAGAAGAATAGGTCAGGATCCGTGTTCGCATTGTAAGCCACCGTTTACCTGCGAAATTCTTCACGTTTACTGCTGCAAATATACGACGATGATTCTTTGGACTAGACGAATACGCATGAAAGTCGATGAACCAAACGATTCCATAATATCCTCCATGAACAGAGACCTACATAGTGACCGCATGACCGCTAATGTGCCGCACTGCGCAAGCACCGGGCACTGGATGCGTGGGCAACAGCACGAAATACGGAATGTTTTGGATTTTCCGAGAAAGACTTTTGGGGTCGACTATACTCGGGGGCTCCAGCCCACTCCCATCGCACCCGAGCCTTCATCTTGGCCATAAATTGAAAGTCGAACATGAAAAATAGAAGTCCTGCTCTGACAATAATAAAGCACCGGCGCCTCCCATTAATCTCGCTCACTTGACGCCTGCCAGCCGCAGTGGGTTTAACTAATGCCCAGGTTTGCATGTAGATTGTAGAGAGACCAGACCTCTTTCCGACAGAGATAGACCTGGAGCGTGCACTGGGGATTTTCAGGTGTTTACATGAGACATGGACAACAACAGGAATCATCACAAGTTTGCTAAAACAAAGCCCCGCAAGACAGACAGGTTGGCACAGAGGGCTATTTGATCGTATTTTTCTTTGTGTCCTCAGATCTCCACCTGAGCAAAAACAAAACTCCCTTTTCGTAGCAGTGAATGTGGATCGAACCCTCTTGGAGAAAAGAAACTTTGGAAAATTTGGTCAGGTTTATTACAACACTTTACCATGGATATAACCTGCCGAGTTCTTCAGTATGAGGCTACTTCTGGAAAGGGAAACTCATTTCTCGGGTTGAACCCCCCCAAAAAAGAGAAAAAAAAGAACATTATTCCCAAAAGATACGGTCATTGCTCAAAAAACGTACAGTACTGTATTTTATTTTTTTGTCCTTCATTATTTCTCATTTTCTCACTGAAAATTCTTTCATGTGCAATTTGTAATGAGCACAAACTTTACAGCTCTCTACATATAGAAAGTTCATTTACTTCCTAATTCAATTTAAAAATTGGGCATCATGCATGTTTTGGAGAAAATTTACTTTTTCTTCCCCCGTTTCTGTCAATCGCTTGGAAACCAATGACTTACACGCACTTCCATGTTATTGACTCACCTGTCTGATGACATTTGGATCTGGTCTGGAACTCATGTGCCTCTGTAAAAAACAAAAAAAACGACATAAACACTATTAGACTCAGAGCGACTCCAATATACCCAATACTTCACACACCTGCAAACGCTTTGGTAAGCTTGTAAATATACACATCGAGAACAGTATATGCATTAGGGACTTATAGACTGAAGATCCAACAAGCAAGGTATGCTTAGAGAATGGTCACCTTTCAAATAATGTCACTGCATTTATAAATATATGGAGTGAATTGACTACGTACTCGTATATATAAACCCCAAATATATACACTATACAGTCACGTGAAAAAGTAAGTACACCCCATGTAAAGTTTTGACTTTTTCAACATATTTCAACATACAGCTATTTGATCTTCATTTCAACAATATTGACAGATAAAGGTGATATAATATAACAAATATCATGAAATATTTACATTTTGTAGTCCATTGTATAATTTGAATAAACATAAATGCAAATTTCGCATGTGGAAAAAGTAAGTACACCCCTACATTTATCACTACTTCAAATAACTAAAATTAGAATCGGGTGCACCAGCTCAGGTGCAAGTGATTAGAACATCGTTAGAGAGGATCTTGGAGGAACCTGTCTTATTTAAACCTCAGACATTTAGTTTGGTTTGCTCTTTGTTGTTGAAGTGTGCGACGTCACCATGTTGAGATCAAAAGAGCTTTCTGAGGCCTTCAGAAAGAAGGTTATAGATGCCTACGAGTCTGGGAAGGGATTTAAAAAGATCTCCAAACAATTTGAAATCAATCATTCGACTGTCTGGAAGATCATCTACAAGTGGAGAAGATTCCATCCAACTGCCAACTTGTTCAGGCCAGGCCGCTCCAGCAAGTTCAGCCCGAGAGCAGACCGCAAAATGCTGAAAGAAGTCTCTAAGAACCCCCAGAATGTCATCACGGGACCTACAGGTAGCTCTTGCCACTGTTGATGTCAAAGTGGACGAGTCTACCATTAGAAAGCGGCTGCACAAATTTGATCTACATGGGAGGTGTGCCAGGAGGAAACCTTTGCTGTCCAGAAAGAACATCAGGGCAAGACTAAAGTTTGCCAACGAACACCTCGGCAAAGACCAGCACTTCTGGAACAATGTGCTCTGGACAGATGAGTCAAAGGTAGAGCTATTTGGCCACAGTACGAGAAGACATGTTTGGCAAAAACCAAAGACAGCATTTGACCACAAGAACCTGATACCAACTCTGTAAAGCATGGTGGTGGAAATATTATGGTTTGGGGCAGCTTTGCTGCATCAGGGCCTGGGCAGCTCACCATCATAAAATCCGCTATGAATTCTTCATTGTACCAGAGGGTGCTTGAGGATAATGTGAGGCCATCTGTCGAAATTTGAAGCTCAACCGAAG
Source organism: Myxine glutinosa (assembly GCF_964187855.1). Classification (NCBI taxonomy): domain Eukaryota; kingdom Metazoa; phylum Chordata; class Myxini; order Myxiniformes; family Myxinidae; genus Myxine; species Myxine glutinosa. The sequence continues at coordinate 65,780,877 of NC_136262.1, forward strand.
GTGGACCTTGAAACATGACAATGACCCTAAACATACCAGTAAATCCACCAATGAATGGCTGAAAAGAAAGAAATGAAGGGTTCCGGAATGGCCAAGTCAAAGCCCGGATCTAAATCCCATCGAGATGTTGTGGGGGGGATTTGAAATGAGCTGCGCATGCAAGAAACTCCTCAAACATCGCACAGCTGAAAGAATTCTGCATGGAGGAGTGGGCAAAAATTTCTCCCAGTGGATTTCAGAGACTGGTAGACACTTATAAGAAACGCCAACTTGAGGTTGTTTCTGCCAAAGGGGGCAATACCACCTATTGGAGCCAAGGGTGTACTTACTTTTCCACATGCGAAATTTGCATTTATGTCTATTTAAATTATACACTGGACAACAAAATATAAATGTTTCATGATATTTCTTATATTATATCACCTTTATCTGTCAATATTGTTGATATGAAGATCAAGTAGCTGTATGTTGAAATATGTTGAAAAAGTCAAAACTTTACATGGGGTGCACTTACTTTTTCACGTGACTATATATATATATATATATATATATATATATATATATATATATATATATATATATCTATATTATAATAGCCGTAGATGATTCTGTCTGTCTGTCTGTCTATCTGTTGGGTGTCTGTCCGGGGTGTGGCTTACTCGGTTTGCAGAGTAGCTCCACCCATAGCTCCACCCATTCTGGGAGTGGCTATAAACAAATATCCACCATTTTATTAACTCGCATAGCTTTGAGTCCTGTTTTGTAGGCCCGTGGTGTCTTGCTCTCCCCCAGTTTTATTTCAAATCAAATTCGATAAATCATTTCATTTTTCACAGTCGCTAACATAGTTTTAGACTCGGTTGAAAAAAAACGGGAAGAAAATCCGATGAAAGTTGCCGTTTATAGAACGAAATGAATTCTCAAAGGCCTGTAACTTCAAGGCCATTGAGTCTCTCTCACGCCTTTATCTCCAATCTAACTCACCATATGATTTCATTTTTATCGATGGTTTTACTTTTAGACTCGGTGTCAGCAATAATTGAGAACAATCCACACACGCGGGAAAATGCAGAGATATATTTTTTTAAATCGCGTCATGGTGTATCATACACCGCCCAACATGACACCGCCGGCAATGTGTCGATATATATTAAAAATTCGCTTTTGCTTTTCCGTTATGATATATTACTATTTCGTTTGATGATAGTCGTCACAAAAACGTCAACAATGATGCCGACATATATTTCTTCGTTTTTATTTCATTCAACATATTAGCCGGAAGTAAAATATGTTTCAGGAAATTACCGAGAGATATTTCTTCGTTTTTTTTATTAGTTATGTGCGCATACACTTTAAATAGGTTTATTTGAAATCTTTAATTTTCCACAAACATTCCACACACGCGGGAAAATGCAGAGATATATTTTTTAAAATCGCGTCATGGTGTATCATACACCGCCCAACATGACACCGACGGCAATGTGTCGATATCTATTTTAAATTCGATATATCATTTCATTTTTCACAGTCGCTAACATAGTTTTAGACTCGGTTGAAAAAAAACGAGAAGAAAATCCGATGAAAGTTGCCGTTTATAGAACGAAATGAATTCTCAAATGCCTGTAACTTCAAGGCCATTGAGTCTCTCTCACGCCTTTATCTCCAATCTAACTCACCATATGATTTCATTTTTATCGATGGTTTTAGAGTCGGTGTCAGCAATAATTGAGAACATTCCACACACGCGGGAAAATGCAGATATATTTTTTAAAATCGCGTCATGGTGTATCATACACCGCCTAACATGACACCGACGGCAACGTGTCGATACATATTAAAAATTCGATATATCATTTCATTTTTCACAGTCGCTAACATAGTTTTCGACTCGGTTGAAAAAAAACGGGAAGGAAATCCAATGAAAGTTGCCGTTTATAGAACGAAATGAATTCTCAAACGCCTGTAACTTCAACTTCAAGGCCATTGAGTCTCTCTCACGCCTTTATCTCCAATCTAACTCACCATATGATTTCATTTTTATCGATGGTTTTGGACTCGGTGTCAGCAATAATTGAGAACATTCCACACACGCGGGAAAATGCAGAGATATATTTTTAAAAATCGCGTCATGATGTATCATACACCGCCCAACATGACACCGACGGCAACGTGTCGATATATATTAAAAATTCGCTTTTGCTTTTCCGTTAAGATATATTACTTTTTCGTTTGATGACAGTCGTCACAAAAACGTCAACAATGATGCCGACATATATTTCTTCGTTTTTATTTAATTCAACATTATTAGCCGGAAGTAAAATATGTTTCAGGAAATTACCGAGAGATATTTCTTCGTTTTTTAAAATTAGTTATGTGCGAATACACTTTAAATAGGTTTATTTGAAATCTTTAATTTTCCACAATATAATTTACTTGCCATTTATCATTTGATGATTACGAGACAAATTCCTCTTGAGGATCGTGACAATTCATGCGCTGCGTGGAAACTTCTATTTCCAAAATGAATGAGACGATCGATGAAGAACGCAGACTTGAACAGGATGCAGCAAGAAAACGAATGAGACGGGCGAACGAGTCCATCGACGAACGTCAATGCAAACTTGCGGGGTCACCCGTGGGAATCCCACGGGCATGGATGTGTGTGACATTTCGACATATTGAGTTAGATGCTGCACATTCATTTTTACAAAATGGTTACTGGCAAGTCATCAGATCCAGAAATGGTGTAAAAACCACCGTTTAGAGGCCATTTTTCCCCGCAAAGCGGGGGTTGGCCTTTTCGGGGACCGTGGTAGTTGTTGTTTTTTTGTCCCCTTTTTGAAGCAATGTTTTACGGCCGGATGCCCTTCCTGACGCCAACCCTTTTTGCCGCCTTCAACGACAAACAGGGAATTACCAGTGAACTGGTACTCAATTAGCCGACCTCGGAAGGATGACAGGCTGAGTCAACCCCCCTGGCATTAATTCGGCGATCGACCGAGATTCGAACCCAGGATCCTAAGCCGGCACCCTAGCCGCTAGCCCAACACCAGAAATGGTGTCATGAACACAATTTATTTACGCACAAGCACAAAAGCAAGACGGGCCGATTTCCGATTCCGACGGGCGAGACGGGCCGATTTCCGATTCCGACGGGCCGATTTGGAGCAAGAAAAAGAACGAGACGGGAGAAAAAGGAGAGAAACGAGACGGGGAAAGCCGATTGGAGAGGCGAGTGAGGCGCGATTGGAGAGGAGTGTGAGGCGCGATTGGAGAGGAGTGTGAGGCACGATTGGAGAGGAGTGTGAGGCGTGATTGGAGAGGAGTGTGAGGCACGATTGGAGAGGAGTGATTGGAGGGGAGTGTGAGGCACGATTGGAGAGGAGTGTGAGGCACGATTGGAGAGGAGTGTGAGGCGCGATTGGAGAGGAGTGTGAGGCGCGATTGGAGAGGAGTGTGAGGCGCGATTGGAGAGGCGTGTGAAGGATTGCAGAGGAGAGGAGTGTGAGGGATTGGAGAGGTGAGGGATTGGAAAGGAGAGGGATGTGAGGGTTTGGAGAGGAGAGGAGTGCTAGGTGGAGAGAGGAGAGTGTCAGGTGGAGACAGGAGAGTGTCAGGTGGAGACAGGAGAGTGTCAGGTGGAGAGGAGTGAGGGGTCACATATTATGTGAAATAACTAAATTCACACCATTTCTGGATCTGATGACTTGCCAGTAACCATTTTGTAAAAATGAATGTGCAGCATATAACTCAATATGTCGAAATGTCACACACATCCATGCCCGTGGGATTCCCACGGGTGACCCCGCTAGTATATATATATATTGCTACGTATCTCAGAGACGGCACTCCCCTTAGCAAGGGGGGGTTAATCCCCTTGGCCTGTTAAGCTGGCCGTCTCTAGTCCTGGTACTTATAAAGCTCTTTTGCGGGGTGAAATTGGTCAGGGTGTTCTCCCGAATACCTTTACCAATACCTCCGCAAAGCAGGGAGACAAGTACCGCTCGAACCACGGACAAGATGGTATTTGCCGAGCGGTTTAGCAATCCGCGATTCGAGCCGTTAGCAATTGACTAACCCGATTTTGCGCGTTGGCCGAATCGTGCCACAGGGACTCAATTGGAGACAGGACAAAAGCGATCGGGGGAAAGAAGAAACCAAAGGTAAGAAATAACAGACATTTATTAATTATGTACACCAAAACCAAAGAAGGAGAAACGAAAGTAATATACAGAACGAAGAAGATACACAGGGCAGCCTTAAACAGTCTTAATTATTATACCCCAGGACAAACACACAGACTTACATGAAAGGGGAATAGCAGGCAGGAATGACTGGAAGAGGGAGAAGGTCCAGGTGGGACAGCAGAGCTGGAAAGGTCCGGGCAGAGGCACAGCATTGAGGTCCGCGCCAGGTCCACGCTCCGGGCTGGAAGTGAACAGCCAGCGGCAGCTTCTGGTCTCGTATCTCACATGGTCGGACAATGCGAATGAAGCGCGGGATTGTCGCCATCAAACGGACCCCCTCTCCTCCTTACAATGCTCTGTATCCTCGTCGGGTACCTCACTCATCTGCCGGATCATGTCTTCTTCCTCAACTGCTCATGAACCTTCTCACTCAACTCCCTCACTCATCTCACTGAACTCGAACCCTCTCACTCAACTCCCTCACTCATCTTACTCAACTGTCCAAGCAGTCCCTCGCAGCCGCTTTTATTGTTCGTGTCGGAATCAAGCCGCCGGCTCTGATGACACGCCTACCGGTTGGCTCACCGTGGTGCTGGTTGGCCGGCAAAGGGCTCGCTGACTCCACCTCTGATGATGCGTCGACATGCCACACCTTGTTCTTGTGGCCCCGCCCCCTTCTTCCTCAGCTTGACCGCATGGCTTATGGCTGCGTGGTGCCAGCAAACCGCCCAATGCCAAAGAAGCAAAATGGCAGCGGCGAACGCTGCTGGCAAATGAAGTACCACAATTTGAAGAGGGAGAGCAAAATGGACGGAATGGGGCCTATCTTATTTGAATAATGCAACGCAGATTCAACTACTGGGAACAGATCCTTAACTGAAACACATAATAATGAAATAACTACGGAGAGGTCCTATGGTTCGCTACGTGTTGCACATGGACTAACTAGGGTGCAATCTTTAACAAACCAATTGATGGGGATATTTACAGGGGAACATTTATAAGGGAAACGTTTACTAAAAGTTACTAGTGAAGGTTCTAAAAACCGTAACACAGCACCCGTTTTTCCACTAGGGCCGTCTCGACCCGAACTAACTTTACTTAATGTGACACTCAGGTGTAGTAGCCCTCTACTATTAACCTTACCCTTGAGTGCGACAGTTTTAAAACAACTACGTATGTCCCGCCTGCTACGTTGCATCCTACCTAACAGACTCACACCCACAGAATAACCGAATTGCGGAATTATTTGCAAGCTATACATTTAGCCAGTGGGGAGCATTATTTACAAGACACTCTTTGGTGTTTACACTGCAAACCCAGGACCTGTCATTTTGGGAGACAAAATAATATTTTGCAAAGATGAAGAAGCATGCACTGCACTGCACCGATACACCATACTCAAATTCCCGGGGATGCACAATTGATATTGCAGTGCACCCCCGAGCACGAGAGCATCGAACATCGAAGCTTCGAATCAAACGAACCAAGACAAGGGGCAGCGAACGCTTGGTTGTCAGCTCCTGCTTCCCCTGCTCTGCTGGTCCGATGTTTCTTGCTGTTATTCTTGGTCTTGTGGCTTGCTGCCTATATGAAAATAATTTAAAAAAGCACACAACGCGTCCATTTTTATTTAGGGCCCACAGGGGCCAACTATGGTTGGTCCACCTGTATGGCAAAGGGGGCCACCTCTCCGTGGTCCGCAAGCAAGCCTTGCTCTGGCCATCATGGCTGGTCCCAGCAGAGGGACCAGGCCCCAACACGTGGGGTCCATCGGTGTGGTGCTTGGCCACAGAAACATGTGGTCCATATGGTGGTGCTAGGCCGCAAGTCATGCGATCCATAAAGTGGTGTATCGATCCAGGCAGGCTGTTCAGCGGCGGCTCGGGCACACAAGTGCGGCTACCTGCATGCTCCCCCCCCCCCCCCCCCCCCGGACCCAAAAGAACAAACCGTGAGTGGGGAAGGAAGGAACAAAGCAAGCATCGGAGCAAGGTCACAAGGGTACACATCCAAACAAGGTAATGCAGAGGTGAGGTGCGCATGGGAGCGAGCGGAGAAAGCTCGTCCCTACCGTACGTCACCCCCCCCTGTCACCTACCCTACCCTTGCCCTTACCCCATATTTACAAGACTCTACACATTTACAAATTCCGTCTCTACTGTCTCGTCTTCCCCATATCTCCCCTAATACCAAATTCATCAACAATCCCAATTTCTAACCAAATTTGCCATCAATCAATTCATCATCAATCCCTCATAAGGAGGAAGAGATGGAACAACAAGCACAATGTCACCCCCCACGTCATGATGCGTCTTACCATTCCAAAACTTTTGTACAAAAAAAATACAACCATGGTGTGGAGTCATATCACCTCAGGTGAGTGGCTGCATATGGTGCGAAGGGATTTCAATCCTAACTATACTTCTAAATGGCTTTAACACTTTTACTCTACCCGGGGTCTTTCCCTGCCAAACCATTGGCCATCTTACACTATGTGGTTCAAAGAACCGAACTCCCATTGACCAAACTGTGGTGCTCACCAATTTGGGGTCTCACTCCCCCGATTCAACTCCCTGTGCCTTCGCACAATTTCCGGGCTGGGTCGTGTGGCGCTCTCAGCAGGTCTACTCACCTGCACACCTCCGCCACTGCAGTTGCCTCCGAGCTTACCTGCTCCTTACCCTAACCTATCTACCTGGGGAAGGCCCTCTGGCGCTCTCCCCACTCGGTGCCCTCTCTGGCACTGGGCTACCCGGGTCCGTCCTCCGGATCCTCGGGCCCCACTGAACAACTCTACTGGCTCCCAGAGGCCACCTGCGGCCTCACCTGGCCGACAGACTAACAGTGGCGGAGTGCCCATTCAATTACACTCACTAACAGGCCACACGCCCAGCCATTTCCACTTCACTAATGCACCCATCCAAGCACCATTCTACCACACGCACCACGGATGCCAATATCCAACCACAATTTACCTACTCCCTCTACCTACTCTTAAACTACCCTCCCCGGGTACTCGTGAAAGGGGTCCATCTTCCCCATCCACTCCTTTCGTACCAACCACTCCATTCCACATATTCCACACTACTCAGTCCACACCATCCATTCCATACTCCATTCCATCTATTTCATTCAACCATTCTCCATACACTCCATGCTCCATTTCAGCTATTCCACACAACCATTCTCCATACACCTGTGCTTCACCTGCACTTGCTCACTCACCTGGTGTCACCTGTACACCTGGTGGCACGTTCACCCGTCTTTCCTCCAGGACCATTCGCTCAATACAACGCACTCAACTCAATGCACAATCATGCCAATCATCATGCTCACCACAAAGAACTTCCTGCACACACGCTGCATCGTCTAAGCTGACTATTCCCTTCTGAAACTCGCGCTTCCCAGTCGCCCCTTATACTATTGCGCTCCCTCGTCGTTATAATCCACTAATCTATTCTACGTCCCCACTACAGGTACATGTCGCTACTTAACTCTACAGTTACCTATGGTCAGCTATTTCCTTATACAATTATCCAAACCCTCCCTGGCTTGGTTTTCACCGCCATAACCCCATAACTATTGCTCATGTGCCCGGGTGGATGTGAGGGATGGTGGATTTACCATCCCTCTACATCGGGCATCCCTGACTATCAATTTTGCCCATCCAATTTTTGCCAATCAAATTTGCCAATCATTACTGCCAATCATTTTTACCCATCAAATTTGCCAATCCAATTCACTAATCCTATTCACTAATCCTATTCACTATTCCCAATTTTGAATCCAAAACACTATCATCATCACAATCCATTAAACTTGAGCCTCTCGGTACGTCATGACATTTTCAAAGCTCGGCTTCACAAAGCCGAGCATTGCATACAGGTGGTTTGGTCACCTGCAGGTTGGGTCCATCCGGCATTCGGTTCAGGGGAGGAGGTTTGGTTGGGCCAAGGTTTAAAGCACCATCCCGGCGCGGGGCCTTTCGGTCTCCTGCCCGATGGGCCAACCCTGCCCGGCCGGAACGCCGCAACCACAAGGGGGCGCCGTTCCGATCCCTCCTACCTTCCCTCGAACCGGGCCGGTCGCCTTGCCCGGCAAAGCGCGGACGCGACCGTGCAGGGCGGGGCTCGGCGCGGATCGTGCACGACGCTCCGAACAGGAGCGACGCAGCACCGATCCCCGCCGGCTCCCGCAATACCCAAAGCCCGGCACGGACCGGGAGCTCGCGTCGGCTAAACGTCGGTCTAACCGCTATCCTGTTTAACGTCGATGCTCCCCGTACATGCTCACACCACTCGTTCCTTTTCCTCCTCGCACATCCAGGTGTCTCCATACACTTCGTCAATTCCACCACCGCACTCTGTTACACACCACTCGCTGTTTGCACACTCCATAACACACCTTGGCGCACACTCGTCGTTTGCACACTTCTCGCGTGCACTCTCCCTCGTTACATACTCCGTAACCACCATGGGCGTGCACTCTTCCGTTACATCCCCTGTAACACTCCCCATCACGCACTCCACCACCAACTCAGGTGTGCCTCCTCGCACACGCTCAACCATTCCAAGTGTGCATTCTCGCACCCGCTCCTCATCCATCTCACTCTCCGTATCACTCTCATCACACTTACACTCCGACGTGCATTCTCGCTCGCACTCGGTTTCACTCCCACACTTTGTAACACACTCACTCTTCGACGCACACTTTTTCCTCGCAAGCACGCCATTTCCACTCACACCACTCACAGGGGACCCTCCACCAACGCCCGGGTACTTTCTCTATCCCAAGCGCGCGAAAATTCTTTTTGCGCCAAACATCCTCCTGCAAAATCTCCCGGCACAATATACAGGCCGGCTCGCGTGGGCGCTTCTTCTTCTTCGCTCCAACACCACCTGCAAATCTTTATTCGGGTTAGGAAGTACAGCATCACGATGTGAGCACAGACTTTGTGCATTTTCCATTTCTCAACGCCGCGAGTGCTTTTCTACAACTGCGGTCTCTACAAGCCCAATTTCCACTATTGCTTCGGTCGTTTCTTTGCCAATTTGAATTAATTCTTTTCCTTTATCTTCTTTTCCCTCGGCGACCGCTGGCTCCCCCATGCCCCGGGTCGCGATCTCTACCCCGGTCCAGTTTCCTGCGCTTTGCTCCAACTCGCTTTTCCCGCACTTCTCAAGCCGCGTTACCTCGTCGCGTACCCTTGGGACCTGCTCGCCCAACCCGCGGACAATGTTCTCCCCCATTTTTTTTATTCAGTCACCCATTCTGTTTTCCATTCCCTCTCTATCGGCCCTCATTTCGTCCCTCATTGCTCCAATTTGGCCTCCCAATTGCTCAATTTGGCTTCCCACACTCATTTGTAGGACTGCCTGCAGCTGCGCATTGAGGTCCTGCATACTCATTCCTCCCAATTGCGCAGCGAGCGCAGCCCCTGCCACCATGTGCGAGGCGCCATTTTGTGCCCCTCTAACCCCGTGCGAGGCGCCGCCATCTTGTGCACCTGCAACCCCCGCTACCGCATCCTCATTGCTCTCCACCTCCCTGAGGTCCTGGGTTGCCTCTAACCCCTCTTCTACCTCCCCTACCGGCATCCGATCGCCTTGATCATCCATGGCACGATTTAAATTTGGTGGTGTTAATAAAAATTTCGGCCGCTCCAAATTTTCACCAAATCTTTCGATGTTCTTTTAAAAATTTGGTTCGGGTCCCAAATCCCAACGCCTCGACACCAATTGTTACGGCCAATAGCACAATTGGTGTCCAAAATTTGGTCTAAATAAATTTAGTCCCAGGTTCCAGATCCCAACTCCTGACTACAAATTGTTACGGATCTCAGAGACGGCACTCCCCTTAGAAAGGGGGGGTTAATCCCCTTGGCCTGTTAAGCTGGCCGTCTCTGGTCCTGGTACTTGTAACGCTCTTTTGCGGGGTGGAATTGATCAGGGTTATTGGTCAAGGTGTTCTCCCGAATACCTTTACCAATCCCTCCGCAAAACAGGGAGACAAGTATCGCTCGAACCACGGACAAGATGGTATTTGCCGAGCAGTTTAGCAATCCGCAGCCCGAGCCATTAACAAAAGACTAACCCGATTCCGAGCGTTGGCCAAATCATGCCACAGGTACTCAATTGGAGACAGGACGAAAGCGATCGGGGGAAAGAAGAAACCAAAGGTAAGAAATAACAGACATTTATTAATTATTTACAAAACCAAAGAACCAAAGAAGAAACGAAAGGAATTTCCAGTGAAGAAGAAGAAGATACACAGGGCAGCCTTAAGCAGTCTTATATTATTCCCCAGGACAACAAACAGGACAGACAAACAGACTTACATGAAAGGGAATAGCAGGCAGGAGCGACTGGAAGAAGGGATGAGAAGGCCCAGGCAGACGGTGGGCGTCGAGGTCCGGCTCCAGGAGTCGACTCGCGTCGTGGCGGAAAAACCCTGGCAGGCAGCGAGCGCGTATCGTTCACCACGAGCGGACGTTGCATATAGCGATGGGATTGGGATGCTCCGTCTTCTCACGCGTCTCTCTCCGCCTTCTCTTGAACCCTCTCACTCAACTCGTACCTTCTCACCCAACTGCCGGATCACGTCTCTCTCTGCCTTCTTCATAAAAAGGCTTCACGCTCGTGCTTATATTACGCATGTTGCAATCAATCCGCACTTCATCGAGCCACACCCGCGATGTTCTTTCGTCAGCCCTGGTTGGCTGGTGGGGGCTCGCTGGCCCCGCCTCGGGTGGTGCGTCGGCGTGCCACGCCCGTGATCTGGCGGCTCTGCCCCCTTCTTCCTCGGCTTGACCGCATGGCTAATGGCGGCTTGGGGCAATCAAACGAACCAAGACAAGGGGCAGCGAACGCTGTTGGCAAGCGAGGTACCACAATTTGAAGAGGGAGAGCAAAATGGACGGAATAGGGCCTATCTTATTTGATTAATGCAACGCAGATTCAACTACTGGGAACAGATCCTTAACTGAAATACATAATAATGAAATAACTACGGAGAGGTCCTATGGTTCGCTACGTGTTGCACATGGACTAACTAGGGTGCGAACTTTAACAAACCAATTGATGGGGATATTTACAGGGGAACATTTATAAGGGAAACATTTACTAAAATTTACTAGTGAAGGTTCAAAAAACCGTAACAATATTATAGCCAAGAATGGACAATCTCAAGGTTACAAGTCCATCTGCAGAGACTTTGATGTTCCTGTGTCCACCTTACACAATGTTATGAGGACGTTTAAGGCCCATGGCACTGTAGCCAACCTCCCTGGATGTGGCCGCAAGAGAAAACATGATCGAAAATTGCAGCGAAGGATTGTTCAAATGGTGGAGAAAGCACCTCAATCAACTGCCCAACAGAGCCAAGTTTATCTTCAGACACAAGGTACGACAGTTGCAACTCACACCATCCGTCACCAACTCAATGAAAGGAGGGTTCTATGGTCGGAGACCCAGGAGGACCCCGCTGCTGAGAAAGACCAACTGGAGTTTGCCAAAACACACCTGAACAAGCCAAAATCCACATGAGAGAATGTCCTGTTATAATAATAATAATAATTCATTTATTTTGTATAGCGCTTTTCCAGAAGCCCAAAGGCGCTTTGACAGAGTGGCAAACATAATGCATAACAATACATGAAAATTATGAAAGTTATGCTATGTTATGTTATGTTAGAATGTTATGAAGCGATCAGCAATGAGTCCAGATCCAAATCCCATTGAACACCTGTGGGGAGATCTGAAAACAGCAGTTCGGAGAAGGCACCCTTCAAATCTGGGAGAACTGGAGCAGTTTGCACAAAAAGAGTGGACCAAACAGCCAGTAGAGAGATGTAGGAAGCTCATTCATGGCTATAGGAAGTTCTTGACTGTAGTTATTTTGTCCAAAGGCTGTGTGTGCTCCCAAATATTAAGTCGAGGGTGTCAATCATTTCGTCAATGCCATTTCTTTTTATTTTTTCATTTAAAAGGATATATTTAGTTCTGAATTAAAAACAAAGGTTCTGTCATATTAAACGTGAAATAGCGATTTGTGGAGACCAAATACTTTTGTTAATTTCGACTTATTTTTCGAGAAAATTGTGAGTTATTTGAAAATAGTGCAAGGGTGCCAATATTTTTGGCCACGACTGTATCTATCAGCAGATCGGTGATGCCTATAATCAATCATAAGACTTCTATTTACACTACTCACAATAAGTTCGGGATATTGTGGGAGTGAGTTAATTTTTTTATTGGGGTTAGGGTTAGGGTATTGAAATCAAGAATGTTGTGTTTTTCCATACTCATTAATAACCATAGAATTAGCACCAACAACTTTTTTCAACATAATTAATACACAAAATCAACCACACCGAAGAACGTGCCAATATCCCTAACTTATTGTGAGTAGTGTATTATGTACCTATGTACGAAACATGGTTTGTTATTGCTTACACAATATGTAAGCATACCACACTAGTGTGTGTGTATATCTATATATATATATATATATATATATATATATATATATATATATATATATATATATATATATATATATATATATATATATATTACGTGTGTGTATTTTTATAAACACTGTATTCAGCATACACGCAAGCTGTCGCGACTTTCTTTTGACGTTGGCTTCTGTTCGGCAGAAGGAAATAACAGAGTGACTAACTGCAGAATATAAGGACTAAGGGGTCTCATGAGAGCTGAAGTTAATGTTACAATTTTCTGCGGTGAAGGATTTAGCTCGGGTGGGTGTATGCGGCGACCGCATGGTGTATGTTGAAAATGCGCTTTTATCCATATACATGCGAGGCCACGCGGAGCGAACCCAAAAAGATGTACGGGCCTCTTTACGACGACAAAATGAAACTTTCTAAATCTCTCGGCCTTCCGAGTGTTTGAATGCCCCGAGTGACAGAGAGCCGTGCCGCAGTTACGGATAGCTGTCACGATGCTGCAATTCTGCCATCGGAGCGCAGCAAATGGCCCAGGAATCTCCCCCGGGGCCGCCGTGCCACTGCTCGCAATTATTGACAGACCCGAAGGTATCGACAGTTCGGGGCAGCGAGGAAAATTGAGGTCTGATGTGACATACTGCAGCCGGGCAGGTGCCATTAATATTCCTGACAGGGCTGGGGCTGTGCGCTGTGCGAGCAAAAGGGAAGAGTTTGCAGGAGTCCTGAGTGTGCAAGGAAGGAAGAGGAAGGAAGAGAGATAGATATAAGGGGTAGGGATGGGGGAATCGGGTTCTGGGTGGGTGGAGGGTTTCCGAGTTTGTCCTCCCAGCTCCCCCGTCCCCAATTCCCCCTCCCCCCCCCACCTCCCATGGTAAAATGAGAGCATGTCGAGTGGGGATGTGCGGCGTTGATTCTCGGAGTCTTGTGATTGATAGGCGCGTATTCGAGCGTCCCTGGTCGCTGTCACATCGCAGACACGATGCGGAGCGGAGCGGTCAAATAACCTCGCGGAAAGGACGGCACAATCTTTTTCTAATTACACTTAGAGTAAAACTCAATTGTAGTTTCGCTTTAATGGACTGACAGCGGCGGGAGAGAAACAGATCATGGCATGTATTATGTATGATATTATTTTGCTCGTATGATGAAAATGCACGTCCGTCAGACGGCTGCCATTAAAGAAATAGCAGGTGATAACATTGAGTGTTTCGCCGGGAGGGAATAGCATTAGGCGCGGTGATGATGCACTGGATGTCACGAGTAATGCCCGTGTCCGTTGCTTCGGCTCCGCGATGCTCAGGGCAGGTATAGCTGCTACCTTTGACGGAGCAATGCGCGAATGTCAGAACTGCGACGCCTCGCACCGCCCCGCCGATGATGGAAATGGATGGATGCGTTCGCTCTCCCGAGATGCAAGGAGAACCTGGAGGATTTTCTTGTCCTTGTTGGGAATGGCGCAGTGTTTTGGATGTTTCGAGCAGGAGGTCGCATATGGTAATTAGAATGGCACTCAGTAGAGAGCATACCTCCACCTGGTTGGCCATATCACTCAATGGTGAAGAATCACTTAAAATTTACACTCGCTGGATCCGGATCCGGATCTTCAACAAAATTGAATCGATTCTTCTTTGTCAGACACCCAACGGGTCCACCAAGTTTCGTCCAAATCCGTCCACAACTTTTTGAGATATCCTGCTATGTATCGTTTTTGGCCCTATCTCCCAATGGTGAAGAATCACTTATAAATTAAATAATTCGCATATCCGAATCCATATTCAGATCTTCACCAAAATCGAATCGAATCGTCCTTGTCACACACCCAACCTCTCCACCAAGTTTCGTCCAAATCCGTCCACAACTTTTTGAGATATCCTGCTATGTATCGTTTTTGGCCCGAATCTCTGAATGGTGAAAAATCACTTTTAAAATTCTAGTAGCCGGATCCGAATCCAGATCTTCACCAAAATCGAATCATTTCGTCCTTGTCACATACGTTACATTTCTGCCAGATTTCGTCCGAAGCTGTCCACAACTTATTGACAGACCAACAGACAAGGGTGAAAACATAACCTCCATCCACCTTTGGTGGCGGAGGTAATGATGGTCGACAAAACTCCCTGGTCGTGGGAGTTGAACACAGAGAATTGACAACAGTGGAGGAATATCGCTATTGCTTACTCGCTTAATGTGTGATCGATTCCTTGGGCAGATTACGTTTTGTTGAATGTCCGATTTCAGTAATAGGGATTCCAAAAAACGCAGCACAACAGTATTAGCGATAATTAAGAGATGGTGTTTATTGACATTGTCTCAGACAGACGTCTGCAGCGAGGTGCAGGAAAGGTGCGGGAAGCAAATGATTGTACAGGTGCGAGGTTTGGGGGGAGCAGTGGCAAGGGGAGGTGGTTTACATAATTACCTCCGCTAAAACCGCCACTGAAGGTGGATGGAGGTTATGTTTTCAACTCTGTCTCTTTTGTTTGTTTGTCTGTCTGTGAGCAGGATATCTCAAAACGTTGTGGACGGATTTGGACGAAATTTGGTAGAGAGGTTGAGTATGTGACATGGATGAAATGATTCGATTTTGGTGAAGATCTGTATCCGATAATTTTTTAATTGATTCTTCATCATTGAATGAAGGGCCAAAAATGACATATAATACAGTATTATACATATATCATGACATCTCAAAAACTCGTTGACGGATTCAGACGAAACTTGGTGGACAGGTTGGATGTGTGACAAGGACGAAATGATTAATTAGATTTTGTTGAAGATCCGGATCTGGATCTGTATCTGGATCCGATAATTTTTTCAGTGATTCTTCACCATTGAGATATGGGGCCAAAAACGATATACAGTGCGTATCAAAAAAAAGGTAATCCGAATTCAAGGGGTTAATATGCAATGGTTATTTAGTTTGACAATTTACATGTGGTTTACCAATTTTGGTGGAGATCCTCAGCTTTCCATTGATGCCTTTCATGCATCATTGCTGTCACACATGACCGAGTACATGTTCATTGAAAATGACAAGTTCAAATCGCATTTTTACAAGTTTGGCTAATCGGTGGAAGACAGTTTTAAATGGACGCATTACTTGTCGATTGTCAAGTTGAATATGTAAAATTGTTACGCTGGTCTGGTAATCGTCGGTTGCGTCATCCTTTGTTTAAGATGGGTATTTAAGATGGGCCTACAGTGTATGGATTTAGAGACAGTCTGAGTCATTGAAAAGATGGTTCAACTTACGACTGAAAAGTGGACCTTCGTGGTTACAACCTTCCACCAAACTGGAA